>NC_048299.1:141338299-141456384 GCF_013100865.1 Trachemys scripta elegans
TTCTATTTCTAACATACCAGGAGGGAGGGCTGAAGTGTTACATGTTAGTGACGTTAACTAATGAGCACTTCTCCCACCCAGCCGCCACACAAAAAGAACTGGTATGGCACCCATAGAATCCCAGAGCCGCTTCGACTCCTCTATATATTTATGCTAAAACAGTGTTACCACTCCGTGAATCCAGCTGTTCCAATTATTGGGGGGAGGGGGGGGAGGAGCAGGAAGAACTGAAACAGACTAAGCTCTATTCTTGTGAATCCCACATACAATCAAAGGCAGGCTTTTCGAGCCAGATGGGCCTTTCACCACAGCACAGAGCAGGAAATTAAACATTTGGTCTTGGAAGATCTCTGAGGTTAATATGAGGCGTGATAGCCACTGCTGGAAATTAAGCTCTCTTTGCAAATTTCAACTCCCTCTCTCTATCTTGCCATACACAGAGCAGCAGTAATTGAGAAAACAGCCTCTGTGCAACCTGCAGGAGCTTTGAAAAGGCAGAGCACCTTACTGCTTACCTGTGGGCTGCTTTCCTCTGTAGATACAGTACGTAAGAGATTAAGGCTAGATAGCAGCATATTACAAGTCGCCTGTGACAAATGCACATCGCTTTTATGTTCCTTCTGTGGAACTTCCGATGCGATCGCCAGGTGAGTTTCAGTTTTTAAAAGAAGAAACTTGAGCTCACTCACTGCATGGGTTAAAAAGGAGAGGGGAAGGCAGTGAAAATGACTAAGAAAAATGCAACTCAAAAAATAAACTCCTCCTGGAATTACAAGGGAGCCTTGCAAAAGACCACTTGAAAGCACAAGTTTCTTCATCAGCATAAGGTCGCTGTGCCTCTGGTACCAAGTCTTCCCTGGGACTCTGCCAGGCTGTAAAATGCAACAGATTCTTTAAGAGTGGGGGAGTTCGTGTACTTTTAAAGGGTCAGGAACCACTAAGATCCCATCAGCCCGCGGTGCAGTCGCGCCTTTTAACTCACTGAGGCTGCTACAAAATCCACCGCTTCAGACAGGTTGAAGAATTTGGGCGCATTCATAGTAACATACTGGGGAGAGTTTCTCTCACAGTTTAAAGAGATGGAGAGAAATTTTGGCAAGGGGATTAGACCAAAATTTGTCACGAGTTTTAGGGGGGGGGAAATCGAGGCACTGTTCCATGTTACAATTTAAATAGGACTACAAGGTATTATGCCATTCACAATATACAGGTAAGAAAACCAAAGCTAAGTGCCAGTGGCAAAATAATTGCTACCACATAGGTAAGAGGCAGTAATTAGTGACCACGTTCAGACGTTCTGATTCCTGCCTCTGATCCCAAACCTCTTTGGATTGGAAACCACGTGCAAGAGGGTTTCAATACAAGGCTGTCTGACCAGTCAGAATACCACACACAAAGCAAAGCAGCATTTGTCCCAGTACTTTTTTGGTATTTTCTCGTGTGGGCTGAAACCAGAAAGTGCAGGAGGTGTGAGATTTGTGTCAACCTGACCAGAGGAAGGGGCTTCTGTTCTTTTACCAGAGTCATGTCTTCCCCATCCTCATAATCCAATAAAAAAAAATTGTTCTTTCAGCAGTATGCAGTTTTAAAAGACAAATAAAATGGGTCTTGGGTAATTTTCAAAACCCAGCTTTAGGTACAGTATTCTTGCCAACCCAAAGTTCTCCTAGGCATCCTAAATATCATTAGAAGACCTGGAATCAGATTAGAGCATTCTCTGGGAAAGGGAGCAGGGGAAGGGTTCAGGGTGTTTACCTGGCAAGCGTCCTACTGAAGACACTGAACGAGCAACACTACCTCTTGGACTGGTATACACACAATGCAGAAACTGCCACAGCTGTTGGACATTCACCTGCCTAAAGATATGAGCATCTGACTCCACAAGGAAGAGGAAATTGAGTGCAACAGGTTGAGGATCTGCTGTCTACAACTAAAATTACTTACACAGCAAGTTTATAGCAGTATTCTTTAAAAGTACAGATCCATTTAAAACACATTTACCAGGGGGTCTTCTCATCAATTCAAACAGTTAAACCTAACATCAGATCAGTTATTCTCATTATACTAATGTGTTTATAGCAAACAGCACATGGCAAGACACTAAGATTGTTCACCTGCTTAAGAAGAGGCATATTGGGATAACATTTACTACTAAGAACTCACAACAATTTGCAGCCAAAAAAGTGCCATTTTTATATAGGGAAACCTCTAGATTTTCCTCTCCCTCCCTCACGTTAGACTCAAGGCCACACTGTTTTTCACTGAATATCTGCTGAGAGATTAATTGTGCATCAGATAAAGTACCATAATAATTCTGTTACACTCGTAAGAGAAGACGTCTGTGCATATACTATGCACTGACCAGTTTTTCACCAAAATTAAAAAAAAAAAAAAAAAAAATCAAGAAACTGCCACTCTCTCAAGAGCAAAGTAGTTTGTGAGTTGTCAGTCACTTTATAATCCTTTGTGTAGATCAGATTCTACACCCTTGTTTTGGATGGGAAAAGATCACATTTTAGCAAGTCCTCCTCAGCTATTACAATATCGAAAATGTGCAGTCGTCGACCGGCCACTCAATATGAGGGGATTTATTGTAACCAGCCTCTTGTGCCCCTTACCCTGAACGTTTGAAAATCAGACAGGATAATTACGTGTTTTTTGGGAGGGAAACTGAAGCAGAAGCTTGAATCTCTTCCTTAACAAGGCTTGTGATTTCTTACAAAAGGATTCCTGGATAACTGACAGTGCTGCCTGCTTTCTAAAGGCAGCTCCTGCTGCTGCAGCAGGAATCCTTTTGCAGCAAACACCTATGGAACAGAACACCAACCCGTAACGCTACGGGAATTTATACCTGTATGCCTCGAGTATTTACATTGGAGGGTTTGGTGCTATACAAGATTTACATTTTGTTTTGTACAGCAGATGCCTTGACATAGTTGCATTCTGGAACTGTCATTCCAGGGGCAACAGAAATCTGAAGTTCCATAAATTCAGGAAATCTCCTCTCCAGGGGTGTTTTGCCATATTTTTTTTTTTTTTTTAAACAGAATCCAAGTTTATGGGGATTTTTTTAAAAGAAGAAGTGTCCAACCCTTCTTGTTGCAGAGGTCACGTTCTCGATCCAAGCAGTAACACCAAGAATGGGACAAATTTCCTCCCCCTTTTAACTATACAGGACTTGTTTAAGGATCAAGGTGAACTGTTTGATTGTCCCACAAACAATCCAGTTAACATGCTTGCCTGGAGTAAATGGATATACCGGTCACATCAAGATGTCCCAATCTTGTGATGCCAGATTCTATAGAAATAGGACTATTCTGAATATCCAAATAACTAACATGTTACAAATTAGTGTCAGAGTGATGCACTGTAAAATATACAGTGTAATTTTTAAGAGGCTGTGGATTATGGGGACCTTCTGGAGCCCCATCAGAATCAATCCACTTAATTTATAACCCAATACGTATTTCTGAATGATCCTCTTTGCATCTCACAAGAAATATTCAGAGTGAGCCCAAGTACAATAGAAAACTAAAAATCTCTGCAGAAATTCTGCAGTTCTGAGGCAAACTCCCTCCTTTCTGCCCCACCTACCCTGTCTCCAGATTCCAATTGCCCCACCCCCAACAACAGGGAATGATTTCCTCAGTCAGTGAACCACTATACTCAACATGGCCTTGTGCCACTAGAATTGGGCTCCATCTTCCTGCAGAGGGAAGACCATGAACCCGCTGTAGGAAGAGATAATCCTCAACAGCAGTTAAGACTTATCAACCCACCTTTCATGATAGCTTAGTTGGATACAGGCAGGTTAACAGTTTTGAATATAAAATTTCTTCTGGAAACACACTGCATTCTGACCACACCTGATGTTTGCTGGAAGGCCAAACTGAGTTGTATAGGAGTTTTGTACATCGATACATCACTTATCTGGTCTAATGACTACAGAAGAAATGTTTCTGGTTGCCAAAGCCGGTGCCATATATGGCTGTGTTCTTGGCATACATGATACATGCTTCTGTCCACTTCCATACTTCCTAGACAGCTAATGATAGCTTATGTAGCCACTGGCAAGGGACTATCAAGACCCTGTCGCTACCACATAAGTAGAAAGGTAAGGCTAGTTACTGCAATTCAGCCAAAAAATAGAATCCTCTGGAAAAGGAGAGGTACTGCATCTTCGCAAAACGTGAATTGGCTCACTGCAGCTGAGCAACGAAAAAGGTCAATCACCATTGAAGCAACAAAACACGTTGTTGGTCTATACATAAATTGTACATAGTTTTAAAATGAATGGAAAAATTACACCACTATACACCCAATGTCTGCAGCCTTCAAAATTCTCATTGCTGCCTGCAATCTGTAATTAGTTACGCAGAGTTTTCTACACCCCTAAGTGCTGTGATGTCTCAGCCCTTCTGTCTGCTGAAACGGTGGAAATTTGTTCTCCGCAGCAAAGAACTGAACACATGTGAACGAAATACATAGGTAAATACAGCAGGACATTATTGAAAACAGCTGCCTTAGAGTACAAAATACAGTACAAGTATACGGATGTAATTAAAACATCAAGAAGAACTATTGCTCCCGTACAGTTTAGGAAACCCGGTTCTTTGCAACGGAGAAGAATTAAAAAAAAAAAATCTTTAAAAATTGGTGTTAAAAAGACCTACCATGGACATCAGGAGGAAAGAATTAGTTTTTAAAAGGGCAACAATACAGGTCTGTGGCTGAAACAAACTCGTGGTTAATGTTCTGATAACTGATTTTTATCATTATCTCAAAAGCTTTTTTTTTTAAATCCTACCCAATCTCCCCCCCCAGCCACAACTGCATGAAAAAAAAAAAAAGCCTTTTGTATGTTCCTTATTTTCCAATAAATACAAAATAAAGATAGTATAGGTAGAGTAATAACAAAATAAGGTAATAAGGGTATGCAATAAATTAAAAAGGCAGCTCAAATAAAGGACAGGCATGCACAGTTTAAAAAAAAATATGAAAGATTCTATGATGTCACCCAAGTAATATCTGGAACTTTGGAATGAATAGCACTCTCTCCATTCAGTTCAAAGTTACTAGAATATGACTAGGTGTCTAGAAATACCTTTCTGGAGGGGTAGGGTTGACTCAATTAGCTAAAAAAATCATTTTAGAGTGAAAACCCATTTAAAGTGGTGCTCCCTGGAAAGAGCCCCAACTGCATTCTGGAGCAACAGCTGGACGAATTGGCAGTAGCCAGTCTATGGTGAAATTTCAAGGTGGTAAAAAATGCTGCTAGGGTATATTTATAGTCACAGAGCTTATTCATTTTGTTTCTGCTCCTTTTCAGTGATGGATCTGAAGCTCCCACAGGTTGTGTGCTGCTCTGAACAATCCATCCGTGCATTTTTGACAACTCTGCTGTTAACACAATGTGAGGTACTGAGGAAACAGATTGAGTTCTCTTCTCTTGTTAAAAACTCTTGTAAAAGAACAAGTGATGGACTTTTGGACCTGAGGTTCTTGGTGTTTAGATTCATAGTCGAACATGTCCACTGATTTCCATTGAAGATGAATGACGCTCATGTCTCACTTTGTGCCAGTCATTCTTCCACAGACTAGACTTGTAGCCACATGTTGCTGTTCTCAACCAAGTTATGGTTTAAAGATTTAAAAACCCAGCTCCCAGGCTGGATTCCACTTATTGGCTGGGTCAACCCACTGAAGCCAAGAGAGTTGGCTCTTACTTCTCCCTATTGCTAACGCTGTTTCTTTTCCAAGACCACCTTACTTGGAGAGAAGGGGAAGAACTTCAGTGAGCAGCAACCAATCCACTCAGCTTTCCTTGTGCTTTATGCCTGTTTTTCCTTGAACCTACCTCTTCGCAACCCCCATGTTTAAAAACAAAAAAATCAAAACAAGAAAGTGTCTCTTAATCTTCAGCACGCTGCCAGCGGGAACTCGCTCGCTGACCGGTTCCGGCAGCGCCCGGAGCGGAGCAGTTTGCATCCCAGAAAACAAGTCTGCAAAGGAAAGGACAGAATGGACGTTGGTCCGGAAACAGGCTCGTCCCAACTCTAGGCCCGAAGCTGCCGGGATTCCCCTCCCGCCCCGGCTAGGCCCGATCTCCTTCCCCATCGCAACCTGTACCCTCGGATCTGGATAGCTGCGGCGGCCTCTCCCTTCTCTTCAAGCGCTCGGCGGCGGCGCGGCCGCCGGGATGCTGGTTTCCATGGCGGGGGCGGGGGGGGGGGGGGATCTCGAAAGGGGCCGGGGAGGGATCCGGGCAGCAGGGGCCGGGGCTGGGGACGGTCGGTGTCTGCGGTGAAGCTAGATTCTCTCTCCGCCGGGGCCAGGGCTGGGGGTGGCGGCGGCGGCTGCTCCCCGGCCGGGGGCGCCGCTCAGTCGTCGTCCACGTCGTCCCCGTCGGAGTCGTCGCCGGCCCCGCTGCCGCTGCCCGGCCCGGCCGGCCCGGCGCGGCGCTCGTAGAGCTTGTCCCGCTGGCGCTCCTGGATGTCGCGCATCTCGTCGGCGTAGCGGCAGAAGGCGCCGCCGAACTGGGCCCAGGCCTTGCAGGGCACGGTGATGGCGTTGCGGTAGGACGGCTTCACCTCGCTCACGCGCAGGAACACGCCGTACTTGTTGCAGCCCACGTCGAAGAAGAAGCGCTTGGAGTCCACGGTGATGGAGGTGCCCTCGGGCAGCTCCCCGCCCAGCCCCGCGCCGCCGCCCGGCCCGCCCAGCTCCTCCTCGTCGCCGCCGTAGTCGTCGATGAGCTTGGCCAGCGCGTCGCGGAACTCGATGAGGCCCTGGGCCGGCAGCGCGATGGTCTGGCCGCTCTGCAGCCCGGGCGGGCCGGGGAAGCCCGGGCCCGGGCCGCGGTTGATGGTCTGGCGGATGCGCAGGAAGCGGCCGCGCTGGTTCTCCTTCAGGTCCAGGTAATACTTGCGGTTCTCGCGCACCAGGAACTCGCTCTTCAGCGCGCGGCGCGGCCCGGCCTCCTCGCCCGGCCCGGCCGCCGCCAGCTGCTCGGGGCTGCTGGGGCCCAGCTGCGCGTAGTGCTCGATGAAGTCGCCCAGGTAGTCGCGGAACTCGGCGGCCACGGCCATGGAGAGCGTGAGGCGGCTCTTGGAGCCGCCCGCGCCCACCTCGGCGATCTTGAGGAAGCGGCCCTTGGCGTTCTGCTTCACGTCCAGGTAGAAGCGCTTGTTCTGGATGTCCAGGCGCTTGGACGCCAGTTCCTGCGTCTCCTGCTCGGGTCCCGGCCCGCGCGGGCCGCCGAACCCGCCGCCGCGCTCGCTGCCGCTGTCCCCGTCCGCCATCTTCTCGCCCCCGCCCGAGCCGCGCCGCGCGTCCCCCCCGCCCCGCTTCCGGCGCCGGCCTGCGCGCGCGCCGGAAGCGGGCGACGTGCGCCAGGCCCCGCCCCGCGGGGCTTGGGGCGCGCGCTCTACGCCCCGCTGCGACAAGGGTGACGTCACTGCCGCACCGCGACGTCACCGCGTGGCGTCATCGTATTCGAGCCGCGTTCCCTACCCCTGAGCCCCGGCCCCTCCCCCACGCTAGGCCCTGGCCCCGCCCCCGCCCCTACAGTCCCCCCCTCCTTACAGGCCACAGCCCCTCCCGCATAGGCTGGCCCAGCCGCCCGCTGCAGAGCTAGCTGGCCCCTTCCCTGGCCCATACAGAGCTGTTCCCCCAAACTTCCCTGCCTCCCTCAGCCCCCCCCACGAGCCCCCTCCCCCCCACGAGTCCCCAGCCCTTCCCCTTCAGCCCCCCCCACGACCCCCCCCCCCCCCCCCCCCCCCCCCCCGGCCCCCGCCCCCCCACAAGCTACCAGCCCTTCTCCCGAGGCCCCCACCAGCCCCCTGTTGGCCCAGAGCCCAGGCCCTGGAGTGGAAGAGGCAATAGCAGCTCCCCACCTTTCCCTGCACTCTCCAGACCCGCGATTTGCTCTTTGGGGGCAGCTAAGGGGAGCTACCGGCCCCAGCCTGGCCAAGTCCTGCAGCGCCGAGACAGCCCCACCCCAGTCAGCGGGCAAGGTGGCCACGGGTCAGCGAGTCCCCAGAGCAGCTCCCTGGGGCGAGGCCTTCCAGGGCCGGTGGGTAACTTGGGGGCTAGAACGAGGGGCATCTCGCCCCCTCGCAGAGATTGGTGCCTAAATCCAGGCCCAGGGAGGCGGCAAGCCCTGCTTGCCATCCTCAAAGCAGGGCAAGCTGGGCATTTGGCCACCAGAGTCACAGGTGGGGCCTGAAACAAATTGGCTGGCCTAGCAGATAGGTTATTCACACAGGCTGTGGGAGACACCCCACCCCACCTCAGTTCAGGCCCCTCTTCCTGCAGGGGGAAAAGGGATTTGAATTCGGGTCAGCCATCTCTCAAGGAGGGCTCGAACCGCGCGAATGTAGAGTTATCCAACTCTTTCACTGGCCCAATTCATATTTAATTATTCAATTATTGAAAGTGGAACAGCTTCAACAGGCGTGGCTGAGGGAAGCCCACAACAGGATATCCCCTAGCCCAGTGGCTGGGGAACATACCAGAGAGGTAGCAAAGCTCTGTTCAAATCTCTTCTGTCCCCTCTGGAGAAGGGGGGGACTCGAACTGGGGGTCTCCCACCTCCTGGGTGAATACCCTAGCCACTAAGCTGAAGGTTATGAGGCAGGTCTCCCCCACCCAGCCATTCTGTATGAACTTGCCTGCGTAGCCCAAGCCAGCAAGCAGCCTCTACAGCAGGGGTCGGCAACCTTTCAGAAATGCTGTGCCGAGTCTTCATTTATTCACTCTAATGTAAGGTTTCGCATGCCAGTAATACATTTTAACGTTCTTAGAAGGTCTCTTTCTACAAGTCTATAATAAAGAACTAAACTATTGTTGTATGTAAAGTAAATAAGGTTTTAAAAATGTTTATGAAGCTTCATTTAAAATTAAATTAAAATGCACAGCCCCCTGGACTGGTGGCCAAGACCCGGGTAGTGTGAGTGCCACTGAAAATCAGCTCGCGTGCCGCAAGTTGCCTAACCCCGCTCTACACAAATGTTGCTGCATTAAGCCCCCCTACTCGATGCAGGCGGCTAAAGGCCTGGCTTTCACGGCTTGCGAATCACTCTGGGGCTTAGATAGGAGACATGGGCAGAGGGTATCAAAGGCCAGGGCAGGCTAAGCCTCCCCTGACCCAGGCCCTGGCCCTGGCCCTGTCCTCCCTCCCACTGTACCCTGAAGCTGGCGGTGGCTCAGTTCTAGCCGGAGAGCCTGGAGTATGGGCAGGCTGGGCTCTCCAAAGAGGGGTTCACCTGCTGCCCATGGTGGGAGATAGGCACCTGGTGCCTACAGTCAGGCTGTTGCACGTATGCCCAGAAGCAAAAATGTAGGTGGCAGCCGAGCGGGCATTTTGTGGATCGCAGTGGTGCCTAAAACTGGATGTAGGGCCCTAGGCATCTCCACATATCGCACCCTCAGAGCTGCTCACAGAGAGAAGTGTTGCTTCTAGGAACTTCAGCCTGCGCAGTCCTAAACTATCACTGGATATTGTTTTAAGTCTTGTTGGATTGAGGTAAAAAATGTGTCAAGACCAATGACAAATTTTGGCTCAAGTATTGTTAGAATGGAGACAAATTCAGCGGAATCAGTTGACAGAAGCAATTGTCCAGGGGATGGTTTGAATCTGTTGCAAAGAAATCCTTCAGCACCGATGGTGTTAAACGTTCCTCGCTGACACCAAAATCCCGCTGGTCCACTTCCTTGCTTCTGCTACAGGCTGGACAATGTTCAAGCAGAGCTTGCTAGCTTGGGGGAACAAACTTTAACACAGTCATATGGCTCTGTCCTTTGCAATTCAGCTGCTCACATTTGTGAGCTCAAAGCTTTAAACCACCAAAGGGACTGGGTTTAAATATCTTATGTGGCTCATCAGAAGCTCTCACCACTTTCCAGCGGCGGCTCGACACCATGATGCCCGTTTCACAGAGAGGAAAACAGTCCCGGAGGCTGAGGGCTTGCCTACCCGGGGGTTTAATCAGCAGTTTCGATGCGTGTCAGCTAACGCACAAGCCACGCTAATAGTGTGCATGCGAGATGGGGAGCGCATCAGTGTGTATGCACAGCAGCAGCTTGCTGTGTACTAAGGGCCAGGTGTTGTCAGAGGGTAGCCCAAGGTGCTCTGCTGCTGAGCAATGTGTATTGGGATTTTTCTCACTGCATTGTGGGATGCCTGGTGGAAGCCAGATGAGTTACATTTTTGTAAAAATCCCATGTTTCTCCACCCCACACTTCCTTTCTGGGCGGGCTAGCGCCATTTTCAAATAGCTGTCGGCTAGCCTAGACCCACCAATGCTCCATGCTGGCAACCCCAAACGCATGGGCTGCCCTCACCACTCCACGCTGGATGAATTCGGCTGCAGACTCTGCCTGTCGCACCGCTGAGCAGATTTGTCAGCAGCAGGGCTCTTCCCGCAGGAGCTGAGTACGTGGGACGAAGACAAGGAAGAAGAGGCAGATGCTGAGCAGCTGATAATACCAGCCTGGTTCCTGGAGCGCCCTTTCCGGGCTTGGGACACCAGCGAGGGTTGAGGGGAAAGGATTGCTCTGCAGACCTGGGATGAGAATTTCAGGATGGGGAAGGCAGCCGTGTTGGAGGATGTGCTGAATTAACTCTGGACTGTAGCCACGGCCGGCTCCAGGCACCAGCTTACCAAGCAGGTGCTTGGGGCAGCCACTTCGGAGAGGGGCAGCACGTCCAGCTGTTCGGCGTCAATTCGGCGGACGGTCCCTCACACCTGCTCGGAGTGAAGGACCTCCCGCCGAATTGCCGCCGCAGATCGCAATCGCGGCTTTTTTTGTTTGTTTGTTTGGCTGCCTGGGGCGGCCAAAACCCTGGAGCCGGCCCTGATTGCAGTGTCAGTGTGCAGACATGCGGTGCCCCATACCCACGGACAAGGGGGTCGCTGTTGGCACCTGGAAACTGCCCCCCCAAATGCTACCGGTCCAGAGCCAACTGGTTTGGCCTGGGAAAATCATCTATTGGGGCTGTTGTCATGCGGGTGTGTGAGGATTTCATCTGATTGATTTCTAACCAATTCTCCAATTTGTCAAGATCATTTTGAAATCTAATCCTGTCCTCCAAAGTGCTTGCAACCCCTCCCAGCTTGGTGTCATCTGCAGACTTTATAAGCTTACTCTTCACTCCACTATCCAGGTCATTAATGAAAACACTGAATAGTACTGGACCGAGGACGGGCCCTGTGGGACCCTGCCCACCCAGTTTGACAGTGACCCATTGATAACTACTCTTTGCGTACGATCTTTCAGCCAGTTGTGCACCCACCTTCTTGTAATTTCATCTCACCCTCATTTGCCTAGTTGAACTGTTGTTTCAGTAGCTGCAGGATGGGAATGGAGTGTGCATTTGGCCATTTGAAAGAAAGGTGGCGCTGTTTGTGGATCAGGTTGGAAGCAGCAGAAAAGAACATCCCAAAGATGATACCTGTAGGTTGTGTTTTGCGCTGTATTTGTAAGGTGCAGAGCCGCGCTCAGTGGTTTGGGCAGCCCGTGCAAAACGACACAGCTTGTTGCTCTTATTTTGAGTCTAGGCTGGAAACCGTGCAGCCGGAGCTCTAGCTGTTAATCTGTGGAGAGGGATGGGGGTGGATGGGATGGGAGCGGGTCGGTGTTGTTCATGGGCAGTGGAGGCACAACGCTGTGGCGATCCTTATTTGGCAGCCTGTCTTTGCCTATGTGCTTTTGTAAAACCGTACAGATTATAGGACACGGAATGAATTTCTGTGTTTAAAGCACTGTTGACTCCACAGGAATTTGTTCAATAACAAACACTGAAAATCTATTACATAATAAGCAAAAATAAACCTTTAAATGAAACCGCAATGCAACAACATTGTTTCATAATGAAACAATCTATTGAACCAATCTGGTGTCTAACAGCTACAAAGAAACCTTCAGTTAAAACAACAGTCAAACAAAACATCCAAGTGCAGCAGGGCAGGACCCGGGGCCGGGGGTTGGAAGTCGCAGGCGTCTGCCTCTCCTTTCTCATGGGCCTTCTGGGGTCGAGTGCCAGGCTCCACGGTGCCAAGGCAGCTGAGGGCTCAGACTGGGCTCCCAGGTGCAGTTGTTCTCAGTATCGTGAGCTTACGTCTGCAAAGGGCCTGGCCCGGGATCGCTTTGGCAGGAGCACAGGCAAGGGGAGATGCTAGTGTGCCCAGGCCAGTAGCCTGGGTTGGCCAAGGGCTGCAGAGCTGGGCTGGGGCCGTGGTGACAGCACTGCAGTGCCTGCTGCCCGGACAGCAATATTTGCTGCAGCTGCCTCTTTTGGCATTGCCTCCGGGCGTTCTCTCTCAGCACGGCTGCAGGCGGCTGTTTGAGGCATGTCGGAGGGTTTCTGGGGTAACAGCGCACCTCTTGTGCTATGCTCGATTCCAGGGCAGAGGGGCAAAATCTGTCCCCGCGCAACGTGAGCCCAGAGCAGAGGAAGGCACCCAGGTAACCAGACACAAAGCAGTGTGGGATAGCCATTGGAGGACTGCCAAAGCAGCATCGGGTGCACACGAAACACACTGAACTATCTCGACTCCCAGCAAAGTCAGTTCACTTTGAAATAGAACGGCAGGGTTGACAGTCAGTGCAGAGTTAGTGCACTCTCATGGATGGCGTCATGTGTACACAAGCGTTTTCAAACCAGATTAACTCGACTTCATCCACGTTACCCCCTCCCCCAGTCCTCCCAGTGTAGACAAGCCCTAAGGCCAGATTCACAAAGGGACTTAGGCGTTACTATGATCTACAAAACCATTGCTCAGCTGCCACCTAATCCCATAGACTCTGGTTTGGCAGAACTTTGGCTGTTCCCTACACACCTACGTTTCTGCCTCTGGGCCTGCGCAGGTCAGCCACGTGAAGTCAGGCAGTGGCAGAGAGCCAGGAATGGATCCCAGGATGCAGATAGGGCTCCTGGGAGTTTTCAGCTGCGTTAGCACATTAAGTTAAAGGCTAACTCATGAAAAATGCCAACTGCCTTGTCTTGATTGGGCTGTTTGCTGGAGTTAAGAACCCACCGTTCCTAGCGATGGCAGCCTGGGAGCCTCTTGCTCTGCCTAGGACACGGTGCTGCCTCACCTGGGCAGCGGTATCGCTGGGAGCCAAACTCTCCCCTCCAAAGCCATGACGGGGGTGTCGAGCCTTCCAGCTGTGAATGGCTGTGACTAGCTGCAGGGAGGTGGGAGGCGTTCGCACACACACGACTCAGCATCAGGAGATTCCAGCCAGTGATTGTACCACAGACAGCTCTGGAAGCCCGTGTGTACATGGCATCGGCCAGCCCAGCCAAACTGCCCGGGTTTGATGGAACTGCACATCAGGCAGGTTTCTCTTGGTTCCCACAACTCATTCCTGCCTTCTCCTGGCTGCACTCCCAGCTGACTGGTTCTAACAGCCTCTTAGCCCCGTCCCCTCCCAGTGCAACCTCCGCCCTCCACCTGCCCAATCCAGACTGTTCCTCCCAACACCTGCTTCAAGCTCCCACAGTCCAGCTGCCCCAGAACCTCCTGTTCTCACACCCTGCCTCAGTCCCAAGCCCACGCTGGCCCCACAAACAGCTGAGAGGAAGAGTTGAACCTGTATGGGTCACCCCATTATCCCACCATGCATAGCGTGTGAACACTGGTAAGCCCTAGCTCTTAGCTGGCTTTTTTCACCCATTGAGCTCAAAGCGCTTTACAAAGGGGGTCTGTAGAATTACCCCCTGTTTATAGATGGGAAAACTGAGGCACAGATGGGCAGTGACTTGTCCGAGCAGGCCAGGGGCAGGGCTGAGAATGGAACCAAGGTCTCCTGACTGCCAGCCCTGTGCTTGGCTGGTTCTCCCTGTTAACCAAGGGGCAGAGGTCCTGGGATGCTGAGGGACGCTCATATTAATTCAGCCCTGGGGAATCCTTGCCCCAGCACGCTCTGCCTGTGGCTATTTGCCGGTGCCGCTGGGTTAGCTGCGAGGAGCCCTGGAGTCTGGTCCCAGCGTTCCCACTTGCTTGCCTCTGCCTGAGTTATTTCCCCTGGCTGGGAATTAGGGGCAAATGGAGTTATTGTTCCAGGTGAGGCTGGAGATTGGTGGAGGTAACTCTGCTAGCACAAAGTCCGAGGACTCTTGGCGTGGTATAGATCCAGGGCCTTGCTGTCTCCTGGGAGTCACCATGACTGAGAACATAACAACTGGATGGTGACAGCCTGCGAATCCCAGCAATGCTTGAATTTGGTGAGATTCCGGACAGACCGAGCGCTCGACTGTGCTGGGGCCGTTTCCAGCACTTCCCACTGCCTCACAGACGCTCTGGGCTGCGTGTGATGCACAGACGGGCAATCCTGGGATCTTCTCATACACGGCTATTAAGTGCATTCTTTACAGGAGCTCCTAGAAGCCCCCCAAATCCGGGGCCTCCTTGTGCAAGGTGCTGCCCGGACCCACAGCGAGAGAGAGGCCCTGCCCCTGAAGAGCTCACGCTCTAAATGAACTGCCCCCAAACCCTGTCAGCAGAGTTACGGGTGCCCAGTGCTGCCTCATGTCCTTCAAGAGGGTGGCAGGGGCTAAACGACCTGAAACGCGGACAGCATAAAGTGAGGGGAGGGGCCACTCCCAGCACGTGGGCGTCGCTCAGGTCAAGGGCCCTGGCCTGGCAGTTCTGCTGACGCCTGCACACCTGTCCCAGCTCCGCTGACATGCACATTTCACTCCTCGCTTTGCCAGTTTGGGTTGCCCCCTTGCTGGTGTCCCCGGGCAGCCTCCAGAAGGCCTGACCCCACGTTTCCCAAAGGAGCCGTGGGGGCCAGGCACTTGCTGAGATGAGTCACGGGAAGCAGGGGGCTCAGTTTGGCATTTGAGCCCCAGGTGTGTGTGAATTAAACATTCGAAGCAGCAGAGGATTTTGTTATCACAGGCTTTTTAGGGGGCTCTGTCTGGTGAACCCTCTCGTGACTGATCCCAAATGTGGGCCACTCGCCCTACCAAGGGCTGCCATGGGGCACTGCATGGAGCGAGGCGATCTGGGCATGCGTGTGGATTTTACAGCACTTGTTTTAAACAGTGAGCAAGTCTCACCCTTCCCTGCTGTGATAGTTACGGCAGAGGGTGGGAGGGGAAAGAGGGGCCCAGAGGGCAAAGGACTTGTCCTGGGCCACACAGTAAGGGAGGGGCAGGGCAGGGAGGCCCCAGGTCCTGGCACACAGAGACACACGCAGTCCCTCCCAGCTGCCCTGAGCCCAGCCGAAGTGATCTCTGCTAATAGTGTCGCTCTGCATGCGGGTGGCTCAGCTGCTGCGGGCAGGGAGCTGGGAGGGCAGCACTGGGCCTGTCCAGCCCTGGGAGGGGGTTTGAGGGCCGGCTAGATCCTGCTGTTTCTCTGTGGAGGAGAAAGCGAGTCGCGTCAGGTCCTAGTGGCCCTTTGTTCCCAAGCGGGTGAGAGAGGAGACGTGACCAGCACAACTGCGACTATCACTGAGCCGGCAGGGCCCTGTGTGCGAATGCTGCACGCTTGGCTGGTCGCTGATTTATCCCCCTGCCCCTTGATTGATTGATTGGCCCCTAGTGCCAGCAGGTTTGCTGGCCAGAACCGGTGCTGGGGCTGGGTTGAGGTTCCCGTGCAGAGGGTTGATGGGACTGGCGGGACGCTAGGCCAGGCCAGGCCAGGCCAGGCCAGGATCGATCCGGCACTAAGGACGCTCCGTGCCGGAGCACGCCCCAGTGCGGTTCAGTCTGCATGCTGCAATGGCAGGCAGTGTCCAGTGAGACGCTGCGATTGCCTGGCGGATGTTGGGCCTGTTTTCTGCCTTGTGAAGGGCCAGGTTGCAGCGGAGGTGTGGTGGGTGGGGGGCTCTTTCCTCGAGGCCTGGGGCTGTTCAGAACCAGGCTGGTCCCATTTCTAGCTGGGATCGGTTCTGAGCCCGGGTGACAGCAGGGGACCAATGCTGATAACACAGTAACTTCCCCACACTGTACCTCCAGCCCCACTGAAATGCAGCCACCTCGGGGGTGGAGGACAGCAGGCAGCACACAGCGGCCATAACAATGGTGAAAGGAGGGAACATTGTCTGCAGACACCTGAGCAATCCCTCAGCCCTTAGGAGAAGCTCCCAGGGATCTTAACTGTCCAGGCACAGCCAACGAGCTCGGGTTTAAAGTCTCACGTGGCAATAAACAGCCTGCTGCCCACAGAACCCATCCACCAGTGGAGTTGGCAGCACCAAGCACCGGGTTCAGTAACTAGTGGTTCCTCCAAACCATACAGAACAAAACCGAGCCCCCAGCCGGTCAGCTGGGAAAACAGAGGCACCACTTACCCCTTCGCCAGCAATGGGCCTGGGTGAGCTGAGAGGGGGAACCCGGCAGTAAATCGGGAATTCTGAACTCGTAGCTAGCCAAGGCGGGCGCTTGTTAACACACAAGTCAGTGGATTGTATCTGTCCACACCTGGAACTGAGCCACACACAGAAACTTCTCCATGACGGCCCATTCCCAGGCCCAGAACTGCAGCTGGTGAAGGGGCCAGCGAGTCTCGGCTGGCATAGGCCCCAGGTTTCCATTTGCCTTCCAGGTCCTGGTACAGGACGGCTCCCAAGCCCCCCGCGGGATCCTGAGGATACACAGCTTGTGTGGGTCAGCAAAGACCAGGTCCGGGGCAGGAGTTAGCTCTGAATGATTCCCCCCAAAGCCCTTTCACATCTCTCGTCCCACAGTTTCCAATGTGCCGAGGGGTGCTCAACCCCCTGCTCTACCCCAGGCCCCGCCCCCACTCCACCCCTTCCCTCAAGGCCCCACCTCTTCCTGCCCCGCCTCTTCCTGCGCAGTTACACCCCCTCCCCCAAGCGTGCTGCATCCTCGCTCCTCCCCCCAGAGCCTCCTGCGCGCTGGGAAATAGTTGATCGTGGGGGGAGGGAGGGGGAGGTGCTGATCCGTGGGGCCCGCTGGTGGGCAGGAGGTGCGGGGAGGGAGGGGGAGGTGCTGATCCGCGGGACCCGCTGGTGGGCGGGAGGCACTGGGGGTGGGGAGAGCTGATGGGGGGCTGCCTGCCAAGGTCATTCAGCGGCTTTATGATGGTAACATAATTCTTCACAAGCCTGCGATAGTAGCCGCTAAATCCTAGAAAGGTCTGTAACTATACGGCCATGTTGTGATAAATGAAGGGGGTGGGGGGGTAGCTCCCTTTTATGGACCCAGCCAGCCAGTAGCTATAAAATCCCTCCTAGTAGCTGTTCTCTAATTGCTTTACCTGTAAAGCGTTAAAAAGTCTCACTGCTCTGCATAGGTCAAAGGAGGTGAGCGGGCACCTGGCCAAAAGAGCCAATAGGAGGGCTAGAACTTTTTAAAATTGAAACAAGACTCCCCTTTGGTCTGTCTGTTATTGTTTTCCCGGGGAGAGGCGGCCAGGGTAGAGCCATGCTGTAAGGAACTTGGGCCAGGTAGGAAAAAAATCATCAGTATCATAGCTAGAAACTACTCATTTAAAACCCCAGATATGTAAGTAGATCAGGAAATGTCTAGGAAGATTCAATTAGGTTTATTACTTGTATTTTGTTATGGCGTGTGGATTCCTCTGTGCTAACCCCAAGTGCTTTTGTTTTGCTTGTAACCTTTAAGCTGGACCTCCAAAGAGCTATTCTTGATGCTTAATCCTTGTAGTTGCTCTTTTAAAATCTAGCAACAGCCTGAGTTCCCAGATGTATTTTCTTTTTTTTATTAATAAAATTTACTTTTTTTTAGAACAGAATTGGATTTTTGTGTCTTAAGAGGTTTGTGCACATGTGGTTTAATTAGCTGGTGGCAACAGCTGATTTCCTTTTTTTTTTCTTTCTCAGCTCTTCCCCGAAAGGGCTTGAGGGTACCCCACAGGAAGGAATTCCCAAGTGTTCCTTCCTGGACTCTCAAAGGGGTTCTGCACTTGGGTGCTGGCAGCATCTACCAATCCAAGGTCAGAGAAGAGCTGTAACCTTGGGAGTTTAATACAAGCCTGGAGTGGCCAGTATTAATTTTTAGAATCCTTGCGGGCCCCCACTTCCTGCACTCGGAGTGACAGAGTGGGGGATCAGCCTTGAAATGCCCAGCCACGGATCCTTCCCCCAGCCTGCCTGGCCATGCACCCTTCCCCCATCCCATCACGCCACAGACCCTTCTCCCGGCCCACCCCCTCACAGACCCTTCCCCCATCCCGCCACGCCACGGACCATTCCCCCGTCCCACCCCACCATGGATCATTCCCCCGTCCTGCCTGGCCACGGACCATTCCCCTGGCCTGCCCCCTTACAGACCCTTCCCCCGTCCTGCCACGCAACGGACCCTTCCCCTGGCATGCCCCCTCACTGACCCTTCCCCCGGCATGCCACACCACAGACCCTTCCCCTAGCCTGCCCCCTCATGGACCCTTCCCCCATCCCGCCACGCCACGGACCCTTCCCCGGGCCTGCCCTGCCATGGACCCTTCCCCCGTCCCGCCATGCCACAGACCCTTCCCCCAGCCTGTCCTGCCATGGACCCTTCTCCCAGCCTGCCACTCACACTTCCGTATGCCCGCCCTGCCACAGACCCTTCTGTGACAAAGTCGGGGGTTCTCTTGTTTTTTCCAAGGGTTTGCATGCAGAGGGGGTGGGACTCAGTTCCCCTGGGTGTTACTGGTTTAAGGAGGTGAGGGGAGAGGGACGGAAGAGGACCAGCAACAGAACTTAGGACCCCAGCCACTGGCCTGGAGGATGGAGACCCCAGTGACTGGTGATCTGATGACCGGGAGGCCCAGCTCAGGAGTCACAACCGGTTCTGGCCAGTGGGAGGACAATGGGCTGTAAAGAGAGGATCCAGGTGACCTGATCAGCTGGTTCCAGCCAGATGGGGCCAGAGGACAAGAAAGGGGAGAGGAGGCCCAGGTGACCGGTTTACCTGGATAGGGGACAATGGACAGAGGTGGGGCCTGGGGCCGGTGATATCAGATGCCCAGCTGGGAAGCAGGGGGGCTCTGGGCTGGAGAGGGGGAGCAGGCAGAGCCCACCTGGATGCAGGGAGACTGGGATGTGCGGTGCTGAAGGAGGCCAGGCCTGAGGCCCTGAGAGTTTCCTGTGCTGTGTTCAGACGCTCAATAAACCCTCCTGTTTTACGCTCGCTAAGTCACTCTGGTCTAGAGAACAGGGTTGCATTATTCCCTCTGGGAGTGGAAGCCCAGGGGGTCCAGAGCGAGTGGACTCCCTGAGGGGGCCCATGGCAGAGACAGACGTGCTAAGGCTCAGAGAGGTGTATCTCCAGGAGTTGAAAGGGCCTAATCCCAAGAGAGAGTGGACGCCCGAGAAGGACTGTATCACTGAAAGGGGCACCCCCCCACGGACCGCACAGGGCCAAGAGTGGGCACGACCTGTGAGTCCGTGACACATTCTCTCCACCTTCCCCCGTCCCGGCCCGCCACGGACCCTTCCCTCCGCCTCCCCCCTCACGGACCCTTCCCCGCCTGCCCTTCAGGAATCGCCCCAAGTCGGCTGCAGGTCAGCACGAAGGACAGGTCCTGGCAGCTCTTGGCCCCGTACCCACAGCTGCCGGATGGGGCTGTGCCACCTAGAGCGGGTAGCTGGGCGGGGAGCGGGGCAGACAGGGGAAAGCTCCTTGCTGTATGACCAGCGGGGGCCATTCGATTGCAGCTCCTCTCCCAGGCACGAAGCTGCCGCTCCACACGGGTCGGGCCAGCCCTGGCCGGCAGCCGCAGCAGGGCTGTAACGTGCCACGGAGACGGAGCCCCGTCTTGTCCCTGGAGCTCAGAGCCAGAGCCTGTTGCCACCAACAAACAGCCATTTCCTGGCCTCTTAGGAGGCCTGGTGTCACCAGCCCATCAGGCCCCCAAGCCCAGAGAGGTTTCAAACCGGTCGCTGACAAGTTCGGTTCTTCACCGTCTCCTCTTGTCTCCCCATCACAGCCAAAATTCGCCCTCGTCCCAGGACTCCAGGAGCTGGAGCTTCACAAACGCACCAGGGCCCGTAAGACTCGCGGTGAAATGGGGCGAGCACCCGGCGCCTCCTGGGGCACAAACGGGGAGAGGGAACTAAAACCACAGCCGGAGTGGGGATCAGGACACC
Organism: Trachemys scripta elegans; assembly: GCF_013100865.1. Classification (NCBI taxonomy): domain Eukaryota; kingdom Metazoa; phylum Chordata; order Testudines; family Emydidae; genus Trachemys; species Trachemys scripta. Next base: position 141,358,376 of record NC_048299.1, read on the forward strand.
TGGGTTCTATTCCCAGCTCCGTCGCTGAGCTCGGGCCAGTCACTGCCCCACTTGGTGCCTCAGTTTCCCCATTAATAAAGTGACTCCAGGGGGAGCAGGGATCTGACTCCAGTCCCCTGCTCATGCACGTCTGGGCAGCGATGCTGCCGCTGGCCACCAGGTGCTGCTGTTGAACCACTTTTCACCCTCAGCCGACTCTCGGGGGACACCTGTTCCCAGCCCATCACCCCGGGCTATACCAATACCACCCAGTTCTGCGGTGCCCCTCACTCCCGACCCGCAGCCCCCACTACCCCAGCCCTGCGCCCCCCACAGCTCTGCTGGGACCCCTCACTCCCGACCCACAGCCCCTGCTAGCCCAGCCCTGGGCTCCCCTCAGCTCTGCTGGTGCCCCTCACTCCCGACCCACAGCCCTCTGATAGCCCAGCCCTGAGCTCCCCCCAGCTCTGCCGGTGCCCCTCACTCCTGACCCCGAAGGAGTGGGTGGCTCCCTCCAGCTCTGGCCTGAGCTCTCTCAGCACCTGCCTTGCTTCAGACCCCAAGGGGTGGAAGACGTGGTGGCACATGGGGAGCCAGCGACCAGGGCCTAGGGGTTGCACAGAGATTTTGGCTAGAACCCCCAGGGATGGGGCAGGGAGAAGCCAGAGCCAGGGGGCCTGTCTTGGCTGTCGGCTGGCAGTACTGGGTTGTGTTGCTACCACACACCCGCCGCTAGAGGACACCCCAAACGCACAGGTTCACAGCTGATCCACAGGCTGGAGTCATGGCAGGACCCCCCCACCCCATTAGCTGAGCAGGTGGGGCCATTCTAGTTGCCACAAGATGGCCTCATGCTTAGAACAGGACTCTGGGACTCAGGACGCCTGGGTCCTATTCAGTCACTGAGGCATGGTGGGCAAGTCCCTGCCTTTGTCCATGCCTCAGTTTCCCCCTCTGGATATAATGGTACTGACCCACCTTTGTAAAGTGCTCTGAGTCCCTCCAGTGAGAGCTGGCAGAGGGGCAGGGCCCCGGGGGGCTCTGGGATCCTGGCTCCATGGCCCTCCATCTCCAGACTGGCCCATCAGAGGAGCTTGGGGTGGGGGCAGGAGGGTGAAGATGAAGGAGGGGGGATCCCAAAGACCACACCTGGGGTGCAGGGATGCTGGGGAGTGGGTGAGGGGAGAGGCCCTTATTTTTAAAATAGAGATTGGCTGTTTGTCTAAAATAGCTGCTCTGGCCTGGGGCAGGTCTTCGGCCCGGGGGATGCAGGTCAGACTAGACATCACAACAGCCCCAGCATCCCACTGATCAGCCTCTGCTCCCGGCCCCAGGGCTCCCCTGGCTTGTGTAGCTCTCGACCAGGTTGTTCTCTGTGCAGCACCCAGCCAGGGCTGGGGCCACCACAAAACACAATCCCCCAGCGGGAAGGGCAGCGAGACGGGGGTCGGCTCCCAGCTTCTAGTGACCCAGTGTCTGCGGGTGAGAGAAGCTGTCGAGCTGCAGAGCTGGGAACAGCTCCGAACATCACAGCTAAATGTGGGGCTGGTCCTGTGACATCACCTCAGAGGTACCACTGCTTGACCCAGCTCCAGGGGATCGCAGCAAGGACCTGGCTGGCAGTCAGGGCAGCCTCTGTAGTCACTGTCCCCCCCATACGGACTGAGGCTGAGCAGACCTAGGGGCTCAGCCCTGAAATCACCTCCAGAAGCCAGCAGCCAACCAGAAACAAAGACTCTCAATTGAGTCCCATCAGCTGATTAAACACCAGAGAGCACCAGGTAGGTCCCTGTGACAGTAACCACATCACGGGGCAGCCCAGCCCTACTACTGGCCTTTGGCATCCCTCCCCCCTGCTTGTTGGAATGAGACAGAAACCCAGTGTCTTGTTCTCATGGTTTCTAGTGTCTAGCAAAGTTAGGAATTTACGGTCCCAGGCTTGTCTTTTGAAGGTGTTGGGCAGGTTCCCTTGGAAGACAAGGACTGACAGGTGGGATGTAGGCTGATCGCTTTGTGAAATGTGTTCGCCCACAGGTGTTGGGGTGGCTTTGTCTTTTACCATGTTCCTGGGTGAGTTCATTGGAGAGCGCAGTGATTGTCTGGTTTCACCCACACAATTGTTGGGGCATTTACTGCACTGGCAGAGGTACCCACATGCTGTGACAGGCCTGCGTAGGACCCATGGATCTTGACAGGAGTGTTGTGGGGGGTGTTGATCGTTGTAGCAGTGGAGATGTGTCTGCAGGTTTTGCAGCTCTTGTTCTGACAGGCTCTGGTGCCGCTTTGAGTTGGTGGGTGCTGGTATGTGGGGAGCTTGCTTGTGATTGTAAGCAGGATCTGAATGAACTCTCCCCTGACAGCTAGCTGGGAGGGGGAGAGACTTCAGGAGCAAACTGTATTTACATGAATGCCCCTACTCTGCTTCCAGCAGATAGAGCGGTGTCATTCAAAATAATCAGCTTTGGCTGGTGTTGGGTTACAAATCACTTTAGTACTGAATGCTGGGGTAGTGAAAGGCTATCACTAATGTTGTTGTCTTTATTGTATGAATACAGGGCAGCAGGACTGTGCTTATCTTATCCTAAATGAGGGGGTCACCCTCAACTGAAAGCACCTCGCTAAGCCAGAGTCTCGAATGCCAGAGCCCTGGGAAAATAAGAGGTGTGGCAAGAGATATCCCAGTTAAGAGGTGTTTCATTTCTAAAAGAGTCCCTTGTTCTGGTTTAACCTATTTCTCTCCAGTGTTCAAAGAGAGAGCTAAATAGGTTTTATTAGGAGCCTTTTTGTTCTGTTAAAGTGCTCTATCTACCCAGCCTGCTGAGAGCTGAAAAGCACTAAAAAACTGACCTACAGAGGTCACAGCAGAGATAGGTGGCAGGGAGGTGGGCTGGCAGGAGGTACTGAGAAACATTGGCAGGGTGGCCAGGCAGAGCAAGTGCTCAGAGAGTGGAGCAAGTCAGCTGCCTTCTTCCCTGGGTGGGAGGGGAGCTCACACCCACGTGCCTCTGAACCTGGGTCCTGCTGACCAAGGACATGCCCTGTGCGTGGGGTCTGGCGGGGGGCACCGTAAAGGAACTGTAGGTTGTAGAACTCAGGACCATGAGGCAGAAGGCTCGGCCCCACGCTCTCTGCTCACAGTTTTAGGATTATGAATCTTGCTTGTGGCATTTCCCCTAATTAATGTCGGGTGACTTCCCTCCTTTCATTACAAGTTTCTTTCCTACACTCAAACTCGGTGCTAGCGAGTGGAGAATTCCTCTCAGAGACACCCAGGGGTGGGGTGTAATTTTCCTAGGTTACTGGGTGGAGGCTCGAGCTGGTTCTGTGTTGTAATTTCTGTGCTAGGAAATTTCTCTTGAGATTGAATCTAAATCTGCTCTGCTAGAGTTCGACCTCGTTGCCTCTTGTCCTGCCTCCATGGCAAGAGAGAACAACTTTTCTCCATCTTTTTATGGGAGCCTTTCAAGCATGGGTGGCGGGTGAACAAGCTGTTGGGGGAGGGAGGCTAGTTTCCAGCCCCTCCCCCTGTACCCAAGCCCCGCCTCCCCTTTCTGCTTCCCCTCCCCCGCCGGAGACCAAAGCACACACACCCTGTGACCACCAGCCTCCCCCTGCCGCGCAGCCCTGGGCCTTGTGAGCACTGGCCCCAGTCTGCCTGCCCCGGCCTCTCAGCCAAGGAAGAGCGGGAAGGAAACTGGAAGCAGGCAGGAGGGGGCCTGTGGACAGAGCATGGGTGGGGACACACCAGGCTGTTTGGGGAGGCACAGCCTTCCTTGGCCTAGGACACCCGCCGCCCATGCTTTCAAGTGTCTGAAGACCGTTATCATAGCCCCCTTTAATCTCCTCTTTTCCAAACTAAACATACCCAGGTCCTTCAGCCTTTGCTTATGTGGCTTGTGTTCCGTCCCTTTGATCATCTTTGTCACCCGCCTCTGGATCCTTCCAGTTTCTCAACATCCCTTCCACACATTGGTGACCCAAACTGGACACAGACTCCAGCTGAGGTCTAACCAGCGCTGAGCTGAGCGGCGCTAGCACCTCCCGTGACTTGCCTGCTGTGCCTCTGGTAATGCAGCCTGAAATCGCATTTGGGTTTTTTGCAACAGCATCGCGTTGCTGACTCGTGTGGAGGTTGGGATCCACCACAGCTCCCAGGTACTTCTCAGCAGCGCTGCTGCCAAGCCAGTTCTCACCCACTGTGCATTTGTGCATTTGGGTTTTCTTCCCTAAGTGCAGTGCCTCCCATTTGTCTTTGGTGAATTTCGTTTTGTTGTCTACAGCCCAGTTCTCCAATTTCTCAAGAGCTCTCTGAATTTTAGCTCTATCCTCCAAAGTGTTGGCAACTCCCTCTTGCTTTGTGTCATCTGCACACTTGATCACCATGTTCTCTAGTCCTAAATCCAGGGAATTAATAAAGATGTTAAACAACCCCAGGTCCAGAACAGATCCCTGTGGAACCCCATTTGAGACCTCCCTCCAATCTGACACCATCCCATTCATAGTGACTCTTTGTTTGCGGTTGTTTAACCAGTTATGTATCTACTTTCCCCACTTTTAAAGGTGGGCACCACGTTAGCCCTTCTCTAGTCTTCCAGGACCTCTCCTGTCATCCATGAGCTTAGTGGCTCCGAGATTTCTTCAGCTAATTCCTTCAGCACCCTGGGGTGAACAGCATCCGGCCCCACTGATTTTAAGTCATTCTGATTGGTCAGAAATTCTCTGACATGATCTTTACGTATCCTATCGGCCTCCTTCCCCTTTACTGTCTGTGGTAACTTCACTAGTCGTCTGGTCACAGTGAGAAGACTGAAGCAAAGTCGGCATTGAGCAGCTCTGCCTTCCTCTCACCTTCTGTACCCAGCTCACCTTCTTCGTTGAGCAGTGGCCCCATGCCGTCCTTGGGCTTTCTTTTTGTCTGACAGATTTGTAGACCCCCTTCTTGTCGTTTCTAACATTCCTTGCCAGCTGTAACTCGTTCTCTGCCTTGGCTGTCCTGATTTTGTCCTTGCACGCTTGTGCTATTCCCATGTACACCCCCTTGGTGACGTGCTCCCCTCCCATTCCCTGTATGGATCCCTTCAGGGTTTTAGACAGCTACAAAGCTCCTTGTGCAGCCACATGGGCATCTGTGATGACTCTTCTCTTTCCTCTGCATCAAAATAGCTTGATGTTGAGCCTCCAGGATTACAGCTTTTAGGAACTGCCATCCCAATTGGTCTTTCCATGGGACTTTGCCCACTATTTCTCTGAGTCAGTTGAAATCTGCCCTTCTGAAGTCCAGTGTCTTTGTGTGACAAAGTGGGGGATGTTCTTGTTTTTTCCGTGTTTTTCCAATGGTTTGCATGCAGAGGGGATGGGACTCAGTGTCCCTGCGTGTTACTGGTTTAACGAGGTGAGGGGAGAGAGAGTTGTTACAGAGGACCAGCAACGGAACTTGGGACTCCAGCCAATGGCCTGGAGGAGGGAGACCCCAGCGACTGGTGACCTGGTTACCCGGAGGCCCAGCTCAGGAGTCGCAGCTGGTTCTTGCCAGTGGGAGGACAATGGGCTGTAAAGAGAGGATCCCGGTGACCTGACCAGCCGGTTCCAGTGAGAGGGGGTCAGAGGAGAGAAAAGGGGAGAGGAGGCCCAGGCCACCCTGTTTCCCTGGAGAGAAGACAATGGACAGAGGCGGGGCTTGGGGCCGGGGGTATCAGATGCCCAACTGGGAGCAGGGGGGCTCTGGGCTGGAGAGGGGGAGAAGGCAGAGCCCACCTGGATGCAGGGAGACTGGGATGTGCTGTGCTGAGGGAGGCCAGGCCTGAAGCCCTGAGAGTTTCCTATGCTGTGTTCAGACGCTCAATAAACCCTCCTGTTTTACGCTGGCTGAGAGTCGCTCCGGTCTAGAGAACTGGGTGTCATCAACCCCTTCAGGGGGTGGAGGCCCCGGGGGTCCAGAGCGAGGGGACTCCCTGAGGGGGCCCACAGCAGAGACAGACGTGCTAAGGCTCCGAGAGGTGCGGCTCCAGGAGGTGGAGGGGCCTGACCCCAGGAGAGAGTGGATCCCCGAGAAGGGCTGTCTCACTGAAAGGGGCACCCCCCATGGACCGCAAGGGGCACCCTCCATCAATACTAGCGCATGTGTTCGCTAATCTGGTGACCTGCTCCGAGGACGCCTCATTCATCTGCTCTTCCTGACCCGGTGTCTGGAACAGACCTCCCCTCACCCACCCGCCCAATCGCTACTGTTCCTTTCCCTTGTTCTCCGCACCCAGAGACTGTGTCTGTCACCAGGGCCGGCTCTAGGCACCAGCTTAACAAGCAGATGCTTGGGGCGGCCTAGGGAGAGGGGCGGCACCTGCAGCAATTCAGGGGTGGCAGGCAGGGCCAGCTCCAGCATTTCTGCCGCCCCAAGCAAAAAAAAAAAGCCGCGATCGCAGTTGTGACCGGCGGCGGCAATTGGAGAAAAAGAAAAGAAAAAAGCCGCGATCGGCGGTGGCAGTCCAGCGGCAGGTCCTTCGCTCCTAGAGGGAGTGAGGGACCTGCTGCCCCCGAATTGCCGCACATGCTGCCCTCTCCCTTGGCTGCCCCAAGCACCTGCTTGTTAAGCTGGTGCCTGGAGCCGGCCCTGGCGGCAGGTCCCTCACTCCCTCTAGGAGTGAAGGACTGCCGCTAAATTGCCGCCGCCGATCGCGGCTTGTTTTTTTTTTTTTTTTGCTAGAGCTGGCAGAAATGCTGGAGCCGGCCCTGTCTGTCACTCATTCCCCTCGGCCGCGTACAGCTGGTTGGGACGGGCCCAGCCAGCCTGGGCTGTAATTGTTTGATGCGTGACACTAGCATTGTGCAGCCCCACCGCTGGGCACATGGACAGGCCAGAAATTCCCGGCTCTGCTGACCTCCCCTCTCCAGGCACCTGTCTGGCAGGTAACAAATATTCACCAATCACTAACGACTCCTTGCTAATTCCCAGAGCTCTGTCACCAATTCGAACAAGCTGCTGGTTCAGAACCGGTCACTGATGGGGAATAATTAGGGCCCACATATTCAGAACAATGAATCACTAACAGCTACTGATTAATACACAGGAATAATTGATCACTTTGTCATTGTCTTCTCTTTGAGCCGCTCGCTGGGCTGAGTCCCGGCCGGCACCGTCCCAGACCCATGGGAATCCCCTGGCCGTAGGGCCCAGATTGGGAGTCACCCACCTCCTCCAGCCCCGGGACCAGCCCAGGCCGCAGCGGGTGGAGAGATGCTGTCAACGAAGCAGGCCCTTCCCCGATTGAAAGCAGGCTGGTGCCCAAGGGAACTACGGCTCCCTGGGCTCTGGGCACCCAACTCCCTTGGGCCAGTGTGAATAGTCCAACCTAGACTGTCCCTGTTGGACACTAAAACGGGGGCTGGGCAGACTGTGCCGCCCCCATCCCCGCTAATGGCCTGCGTCAGAGCCCAGCTGGCCGCCCACGATGTCCGAGCTGCTGTGACGTTTCTCCTCCGCAGGCCCAGCCATGCCCACGTGAGGGCACTAGACACCAGCGCTCAGAAGGAGCCGCTCTGGGTTTTAAAACCTACTTCCCAGTCCAGCTCTCAAGAGCGAATGGAGGGAGGCTGTGAGCACCAGGCTGAGCGCCGGGCGTACCCAGCCTGTGTGAAGCAGAGCAGATGGTTTGGAACAAAGGCCCTGAGCCCCGGACACACACAGGCTGATCCGGGCGGGCCCAGTAGAGCAGCCGACTTGCCCTGTTTCCCCCAAGCCCGATGCCCGCGTGTGTTGCTTTTAGATCCGTATGTCCCGGAATCAGGGGATGCCACAAGAATTCCAGAAGAAATCGCCGCCTTCCCTAGAAAACGTGGCCCTGGGCACCTGGAGGCCGGAGAAGCAGAACCCCAGAGTGACTGGCGTTCAAAGGGGGGTTTGGAGCCTGCTCATGATTTTCCGGCTCTGACTCAGCACGGGGCGGCTGGAGCTCGGCTGATGAATGTTTCCAGCACAGCCCCCGCCAAGGCGTGCAGCACAACAGCGACGAGCTGAGCCTGACAGGGCCGCGGTGCGTCTATAACTAGCGGGCATCCGCTGCCTTGGCAAGACCATGGCTGGACCAGGCTGCAAACTCCTGGCCCCAGGCCCCAGGGAAAGCAGGGGGTTCCCTGGCTGTCCCCGGTGTCGCTCTGGGAAGGGCTGGAGTGTGCCCAAAACAGCAGTGTCAGGGGAAGGAGGCCTGGGACTCACCCTGTGACAGGGAATGAAGCAGGGCCCAGGGTCGAGGGCCCACGTCCCCCAGGCGAATTCAGCTGTGCCGCAAGCCGGAACCGGGCAGTTACAAACCAGCCTGGGCCGGAGAGCAGGTGTCGCGTGTCTCTTGGTGGCTGTATTACCCTGGAGCCGAACGGCCCCTCGGCTCAGCGCCTCTCTCTGGCAGGGCGGGTTGTTCCAGCAGCAGCCCTGGCGTGCTGGGTGCTGGACACGCTTCATGAGAGGCCCCAGCGTGCGCATCACTTCAGAGCTAAGTGACTCCCCCAGGGGCACCAAGCAGGGCAGTAGCAGAGCTGGGAAAACACCCGGTCTCCTGACTCTGAGGGCAGGGCTCCACCCACCAGGCCATTGTCCCCGGGTTCTCCCTGCGTCTCCTCTCGGCCCTTCCTCCCGTGCGCTCCTACGAACGCCTGTCCCCCTCGGCTAGGCTGGGCTGCATTTCCCGCGCCTGCCCGGGGGATCCGGCCTGCACCGGCCGAGAGCGTGAATGGGGCCCGAACACCGGGTCCCTGGGTCCCCACCGGAGCAGGCTGGGCTGTCCCAGGGCTGGCACTGCTCCAGCCGGAGCCAGGCCGACGGCTCGTAGCAAGGCAGCTCTGGTGCCTGGCTGGAGTCGCTGCATCAGGCCTGGCTGGCTGCATAGGAGCCGCACTGGCTGGGGACAGGCCAATGGGCCCTTCTGGCCGTCATGCCCCGATGGCTGCAGCTGGCCGGTGAGGGCCTTGGGAAGGGCTCGGCCTGGGAATGCCTTCCCCTTCCCCTCCCCGCTCACATGCAGACCGCCAGGGTTCAACACAGCCCCACACATGTGCCCCACGGCCTAGCGCAAGTCACCAGCCCCAGTGCCTGCAGCCCCGCTTCTCCCCACAAACCAGAGCCCCCAGCCCAGATGCCCGTCAGTGCCTGTTACCCACCGAGCCAGCACAAGCTGCTGAAGGCTGGGGGGAGCCTCCATGGCCACTGCTGTAATAACCAGCCCCCCGGGATCCAGCCTCCTGCCCCTGCTCCTGCCGGGCTGGCCAGTCCGGTGCACGTGAGCCCAGTGTGTCTGCAGGGGGGGAGGGCCCCTGTGCACTGGCAGATGCCCCAGGCTGGGCTTTGCATCATGGCTAATCAGAGCTGAAATCCCCGGTGACAGGAAGCAGGCGGCAGGGGGCAGGGACGGAGAGAATGGAGCCGCCAGCAGCCTCCCAGCCCTTCAAGGAGCGATTGCTGCAGGGAGTGTCTAGGGGTCGGTGCCCGAGGGGTCCCGGCCAGAGCCCGTCTGTTAGTGTTTGGTGTATTGCAGTAGGACCTAGACACACCCCACAGCATCAGGTGCTGGACATCCCCACACATTGAGCGACCCACGGCCCACAGAGCTGCCATCGAAACCAGGGAGCCAGCAAAGGGGAAACTGAGGCACAGAGCCTCAGTGGGAGAGCTGGGAACAGGTGCTTGTGCGCTAGGTGCCACCCCAGTGCCTCCGCCACTAGCCACCCCTGCTCCCAGGGCACCTGTGGGGCACTTGCTCTGCTGTGTCACTGGCCAGAGCCCACGCGAGGGACCCAGATGAGCCCCTTGAACAGCCCCCAATCTGAGCTGCGGCGTTACGGCCAGCCAGCAGCTAGGGCGGGAGAGGCCTGAGCCACTTCCCTCGGGACCCTGCTCCCCGCACGGGACGTGGCAGGCAGATCCTGGGCAGGCTCCGCCAGGCAGGCATGGTGCCCAGGGGGGCTGCCCGTGCTGTAGGGTCAAGGTGATGTACCCACATCCAAGGGCTCTAAGCTTGCTTGCGCTGCCTCAGGAGTGCGGGGGGACTGCGGGTGGGGTGTGCACCTCCCCTGACTGCAGGTTAGCACCAAATCCCCAGTCTGGAGTGCAATATCGGAAGCCGCCTGCCATCTGTCACTGCGGGGTTCCCACAGGGCTGGGTGACAGGCGGCAACAGGACACTGAGCTGGGGGGCAGGGCTGGGGCGGGCTAAAGGACATACATGGCAGCCAGGACTCCTGGGTTCTCTTCCCGGCTCTGGCAGAGGAGCAATGAGCTCTGGTGGGTCCGAGTGGGGCCGGGCAAGTCCTGGGTTCCAGGCTTGGCTCGGGGGGCGGGATCTGGTGGCCAAGGCAGGGGACTCCTGGGGGCTTCTCCCAGCTCCAGGAGACAAGTGAGAGCTAGGGATTTGCTGGGCGCCGTATACCCAGTTCTACCACTGCCTGGCCGAGTGGCCTGGGCAAACTGCTGCTCCACTGCGTGCCTCAGTTTCCCCACCTGCACCATGTGGATAATGATCCCGCCCTGCCTCTGTGGGGAAGGGGGGTTGACTGCTTGCCCAGTGGTTTGAGACGAGTGGCTAGGCAGGTGCTGCTGTGATTCCCCCAGGCCTCAGGACTGGAAAGGCAGCAACACCCCCCTGACTGGGCCGGGAGCCAGTGCAGCCAGGAGCCTGGAATTTCCTGCCAGTCACTGGCTGGGCTCAGTGGCGGAGGCTGCCCCAGAGACACCAGCATGTGGCGAGATGGCTCCGGAACAGGACGTGCGACCTGGGCCCTGACGGCAGCAGCCACAAGGCAGGTGTCGCCGCGCAGGGCAGGAAAAGCCCGGGTCCAGCCCAGGGAGCTGAGCTCACCCAGAGCCTGGCGCAGATGGTGGCTGGCCTGGAGGAGCTGGCGATGTGCCGGGGATTAGACGCTGGGGAAACAACCGCTCTCCTCCCAGCCTTAGCCAGCTGGGGAGCCCAACTGGGAGCTCGCTAAGCAGGGCCTGTCTCTCGCTGGGTCTCTGCTCCGTGCCCGGCACAACGGGGCCCTGGCCTCAGCTGGGACCTCCAGGTGCTGCTGCAACGGGGCCAGTCACAAGCAGGGGTCAGCGAAGAAGAAATGCTGATATCTGAACTGGTGCCTTGTGGTCAAAGCCCTGGTCTGGGACCCAGAAGCCCTGGGGTCAAGGCCCAGCTCTACCAGCAACTGCTACCCTCTGTGCCTCAGTTTCCCTATCTGTAAAATGGGGATAATGACCCTGACCTCCTTGGTAAAGTGCCCCTCTCTGCAGCGGTACCTGCCCTGTCTGTCAGAGGAGAACCACTGGGGCTGGACTGAGAATTGCTCCTACCCCAGGGTTTTGGTTCAGTGCCCCTGGAGAAGATCCGGCCAGCTTCCGGGTCACTGTCGCTAGGGAATAGGAATGTTACAGGAGCGAGTGGGGAGCTGAGCAGGAGCCGGGCGTTGTGCCAGGCACTGGGCACACACATGCACAGATGCACACACTTGTGCACACGCATCCACGCGCATGCAGGCCCTGTCCCAGCGAGTTACCAGCTCAGCTCCCCAGCGGGCCTGGGCCCTGCACTGAGAGAACAGGAGCGGAGAGGCTGTAGTGCATCATGGGAGAGGTAGTCCGACAGGGGACACCAGCTTATGGAGGCAAACGGGGGCACCAGGCACCTGAACTACAGCTCCCATGAGGCACCGCAGCAGCACGGCAGAATAGAACTATTTTGATATTCAACTTTTTGCTGGAAAAAAAGTTCTACAGGGGAAAAGCCACATTCCCGACCATTTCTAGGGGACTTGCAAGCCATTTCCACGGGAGGGGACAGGGAGCTGCCCAGGGCCAGCTGGGACCCCCACATTTAGCACAGCTGGACTGGCAGGGGGCATATGCTGGGGGCAGCTCTCCTGGCTGCCTGCCCCGGGGGCAAGGCACCAGTTCAGATTTTGGTGAGGGGGCAACTTTAACCGTGATTCCAGGGGCTACTTAGGCACACTTGAAAACTCTAGTTTTTTGGCAGAGAACTTAGCAATAAGCTAACAGGGGCCCTGGAGCTAATTCCAGTCTGAAAGACCCACTCAACTCTAACACTAACATGTTCTGACATCTTGTGGCAAGTCACTTAAGGGACTGGTTAGATTTAAAATGTTAATGTCGATTCTTACTATATGCATCCGAAGAAGTGGGCTGTAGTCCACGAAAGCTTATGCTCTAATAAATTTGTTAGTCTCTAAGGTGCCACAAGTACTCCTGTTCTTTTTGCGGATTCTTACTTTGTTACTAACTCTGCGGAGAGAGAGACTCTGTAAGGACTCCTGGGTTCTATGTCAGCTCTGGGAGGGGAGTGGGGTCTAGTGGGTTACAGCATCGGGCAGATACATCTGGGTTCTATATAAGAACATAAGAGCGGCCGTACTGGGTCAGACCAAAGGTCCATATACCCATAGGTGCCAACTTTCTCCGGCGCCGGTGGGTGCCCGTGCCCCCTGCCCCTGGCCCCGCCCTAACTCCGCCTCCCTGCCCCTATTGGATCCCTTCCCCAAATCCCCACCCTGGCCCCGCCTCTTCCCTGTGCCGCTTTCCCCCTCCACCCCCCCGCCCCATGAATTAGCTGTTTCACGGCGCAAGCGCTGGGTGGGAGGGGGAAGAAGCAGGACATGGCAGCGCACTCATGGAGGAGGCGGAGGCTGAGGTGAGCTGGAGCAGGGGGTGGTGTGGGGCCACGGGGACCTGCCAGTAGGTGCTGAGCAACCACCAATTTTTTTCTGGGGGTGCTCCAGCCCCTAAGCACCCACGGAGTCAGCGCCTATGCATCTACCCCAGTGTCCTGTCTTCCAACAGTGGCCAATGCCAGGTGTCCCAGAGAGAATGAACAGAACAGGGAATCATCAAGTGATCCATCCCTTGTCGCCCATTCTCTGCTTCTCGCAAGCAGAGGCTAGGGACATCATCCCTGCCCATCTGGCTAGTAGCCATTGATGGACCTATCCTCCATGAGCTTATCTAGTTCTTTTTTAAATCCTGTTATAGTCTTGGCCTGCACAACATCCTCTGGCAAGGAGTTCCACAGGTTGACTGCTTGTTGTCTGAAGAAATACTTCCTTTTGTTTGTTTTAAATCTGCTGCCTATTAATTTCACTGGGTGACCCCTAGTTCTTGGGTTATGTGAAGGAGTAAATAACACTTCCTCATTCAATGTTTCCACACCAGTCATGATTTTATAGACGTCTATCATAACCCCCCTTAGTTATCTCTTTTCCAAACTGAAAATTCCCAGTCTTATTAATCTCTCCTACTGAAGCCATTCCATACCCCTAATAATTTTTGTTGCCCTTTTCTGAACCTGTTCCAATTCCAATATATCTTTTTTGAGATGAGGCGACCACATCTGCACGCAGTATTCCAGATCTGGACGTACCATGGATTTATATAGAGGCAATATGATACTTTCTGTCCTATTATTCATCCCTTTCTTAATTATTCCCAACATTCCGTTCGCTTTTTTGACTGTCGCTGCACATTGAGTGGATGTTTTCAGAGAACTCTCCACAATGACTCCAAGATCTCTTTCTTGAGCGGTAACAGCTAATTTAGACTCCGTCATTTGATATGTATAGTTGGGATTATATTTTCCAATGTGCGTTACTTTGCATTTATCAACATTGAATTTCATCTGCCATTTTGTTGCCAGGTCACCCTGTTTTATGAGATACTTTTGTAGCTCTTCGCAGTCTGCTTTGGACTTACCTATCTCGAGTAGTTTTGTATCATCTGCAACTTTTGCCACCTCACTGTTTACCCCTTTTCCAGATCATTTATGAATATGTTGAATAGGACTGGTCCCAGAACAGACCCCTGGGGGACATCACTGTTTACCTCTTTTCATTCTGAAAACTGACCATTTATTCCTACCCTTTGTTTCCTGTCTTTTAACTGGAGTGTCTGGCAGTGCTTTCAGGATCATCTAAGGATCCTTAATTTAATTTAATGACAAGCCTTTTGTTATCTTAATCACCCTGCCTCTGTGTATAAACAAACTCCCAGCTGTACTTGTGTTCCCATAACCCAGCCTGCTTTCAAATCCCAGCTGTGACTTCCTGCCCCACGGCCTCCTCTCCGCTTCCCGTCTCTCCTGCCCACCAAGGAAAAGGGGTAAAGCAGAGAGGCTGCAAAGTGCCACTGGAAGTGCCAGGTAATGCGCTGTCCCGACGGGCGATGGGCGGTAGTTGCTGCTGGGTTTATGCCGTGGGGGGGTCTCTGCAGTTAGAGCTCACAGCAGCCAACCGTCCTGCAGTGCTGCATGAAAGGGGCTCAGTAGCGTCCTCAGCATTTTAAAGATGGGGAAACTGAGGCACAAATGGGCGACTTGTACAGGGGCAGATGATAAAAGAATCAGGAACAGAACCCAGGTGCCACCTCAGTGGCTGCTCACGCTGCCTCCTGCCCAGGCTGTTCGGGTGAGCAGGGGTTGGCCTGCAGCCAGCATCCCTCCTGGGCCCCTCCCCAAACCCGTGTGGGGCTGGGCCCTGGCACAGCCACGTCCGTCACTGAGGCCTAGGAACCTGTCCAGCGTCACGCTGGGGTCGGAGGCCGTCGCCACAGCCAGGCAGAGACCAGGCTCCTGGGCTGGGCTTGAATGTGGGCCACCCGACCCCCAGTGCCTGGGGCTAGGGAGCCGTGGCACCCACCCTGGGCACCACCCCCTACTGCAAACAGGCCCCTCCCTGTCCCACGGCTGCCCCTGCCAGCGCCTGGGCTACAGGGCTGGCTCTCTGGTAAGGGGGCTCTGCGCTAGGCATCCAGGCCCGCTTGAAGCATGTGCTGGTGCCCCTTCCCCCAGGTCCCAGGGGCTTCTCCTCCCCCTGAGTGCAGCTGGGAGCCCACCCGTCCACGCGCTCCCTGCCACGTTCAGCCCCCAGCCCAGCCTGCCCAGGGTCCCTGGCACCGCCCAACCCAGCCCAGGCCGCCTGCCCTGCTCCGTGGGGCCCCTGCTGGGTATTGGGGATTGGTCCCAGGGACCATACAGACAGGGGCTGAGCTGGCCCTGGTGAGCACCTCTCCATGGGTGTGTCACACCCGGCCACACTGCGCCCTGCTCCCCACAGGTCTAACAGGGGGCTGTGGGTCGGGACTGAGAAGCACAGGCAGAGTTGGGAGTGGGGAGGAGCCCAGGGCTGGGCTAGCAGGGGCTGTGGGTCGGGAGTGAGGGGCACCGGCAGAGCTGGGGAGTGGGGAGCCCAGGGCTAGAGTAACAGGGGGCTGCAGATCGGGAGTGAAGATCACCACAGGGCTGGAGTGGGGGAGCCCAGGGCTGCGGTAAAAGGGGGCTGTGGCTCAGGAGTGAAGGGCACTGGCAGGGCTGGGGGGAGCCTAGGGTCAGGGGAACAGGGGGCTGCAGTTCGGGAGTGAGGAGCAGCGCAGGGCTGCGGGGGGGGGGGGGGGGGGCCCCCGGTGATCGCCGGCCCCCCCCCCCCCCCCCCCCCCCCCCGCGCCCCCCCCCCCCGGGGGGCCCCCCCGGGGGCCCCCCCCGGGGCCGGGGGGGGGGGGGGGGGGGGGGGCGGGGGGGGGGGGGGCCCCCCGGGGCGGGGGGGGGGGGGGGGGGGGAGGCTCCTGCAGTTCACGTGTCTCCTCCCATCACTTCCCAGCCCCGCGGAGCCTCCCGCTGCCGGGGGATCCCGGCTGGTGCCACCCCCGGAGCCGCCCCCGCCCCGCAGAACCCCCCCCCCCCCCCCCGGCGGGGGCCGGGGCGTCTCCGCGCCGCCTTAAGACGGGCCGGGCCCCTCCCGCGCCAGCCGGGAGCGCAGCGGAGCCGCCAGCCCGGAGCGGGGCCAGACCCTGCCGCGCCGGACCGGACCGGACCCTGTCGGAGCCAGGTGAGGGGGCGGGTCTGTGCGGGGTGATGCCCGGGGGGGTCCCGGCCTGGGTCGCGCTGCACTGGCTCGATCCCGCGAGTACCGGCCCCGCTCGGCTCCACAGAAACACACACACCGCCCCCTCCCACTCACACACCGCACCCCTCGCACACATCACCCCCCAGCCCCTCCACACACACACCGGTCCCCCTGCACACATCACCCCCCCACACACACACACACCATCTGGCTCCGCTCCCCACTGTGGGGTCCTTGTCTCCATGCCCCCACCCCCACGTCGCAGGGCTCCCAGGGAGGGGCAGCAGCGAGGGGGGGGGGGTGTATTTTGCTGCCTCACACTGTCCCTGTCACCCCCAGCCACCCGGTGGAGGGGCTGGCCCCACGGGCTGCCCCCAGGTATTGGCGGCCCAGGCTGCATAACCCCCTTCCTGCCATCGGAGGCCATCCAGCTGTCTGTCTGTCTGTCTGTAGGGAGCTGGGGGGATGTCAGTCTGTCTGTCCCCCGGGGGCCCAGAGCCCCTGCCTGCCCCCACCCATTGCAGGTAGCTGGGCTCCCTCCTGGCACACGGCTCCGGCCGGGCAAAGCGCCCAAGGGAGATGCCATGTGACAGCAGCGTGGGGGCTCTCCTGGCACCGTCTGGGGCTCCACTCCCTCCCCCTGCGAATGGTTTAACTTGCTGGGCATCCCCCTTCCAGCGATCCCCTAAGTCAGCCCCACAGCCTCCTGCGCTGTCTGCTGGGCATTCCCTCCCTGCCCCGCTGGGCCCCGCCTCCCCCACTGCCTCCCACTCACCCCTCAGCACCCCTGCAGGCTGGGGCACGCAGGGGGCCCTGGGTACATGATGGGGTGGGCACTGCTCAGGCGCCTGGGAGCAGATGGGGCTCAGGCATAGGGGACAGGAGGCTTGGCAGAGCCAAGCAAGGATCTGAGCTGCTGGGATGCCTGGGGGCATCAGAAATGGCTCCCGGGGGGGTTGGAAGCGGCTCAGGTATGTGAAAGGCGCCGGGAGTGGCTTGGACCTGGGGTCGGGGCTGGGCATTGATCAGGCACATGGTGGCATGTGGGCGAGCCAGATGCCCACATGGTGAAACGCCCACGTGCCACCCTCCCCAGCTCTTGTTCCCTGTCTTGGCCTAGGCTGAGGACGCTGTGAGCAGAGTGTCCTGCCCCCGGCGCAGCCCCAGCCAGGAGCAGAGGATGGACGAGCTGCTGAAGCTCATGTACCTGAACGTCTCGGAACGGCTGAGCCTGCCCTGGGAGCAGGCCGGGCCTTGCGGCCCCTCGGTGGGGAACAGCACCATCCTGATTGTGGCCTACAGCGCCCTGCTGGCTGTGGGGCTGGTGGGGAACCTGGGCCTGGTCTGCGTCATCGCCCGGCACAAGTTGATGAGGAACGTCACCAGCATCTTCATAGCCAACCTGGCCTGCTCCGACCTGCTGATGAGCGTGGTGTGCCTGCCCGTCACCGTCATCTACACGCTCATGGACCGTTGGGTGCTGGGTGAGTTCCTGTGCAAGGCCAGCCCCTTCGTGCAGTGCGTCTCCGTCACCGTCTCCATACTCTCGCTGGCCTGGATTGCGCTGGAGCGGCACCAGCTCATCATCAACCCCACTGGGTGGAAGCCGGGGGCCACCCATGCCTACCTGGCTGTGAGCGTCACCTGGCTGGTGTCGGGCTGTGTCTCCCTGCCCTTCCTCGCCTTCAGCGTCCTGACGGACGAGCCCTTCCGCAACCTCAGCCTGCCCTTCGACGCCTTTGCCGGCCACCTGGTATGCGTGGAGAAGTGGCCGTCGGACGGGCACCGCCTGGCCTACACCACCGGGCTGCTGCTCGGCCAGTACTGCCTGCCCCTGCTGCTCATCCTGGCCTGCTACTGCCGCATCTTCCTGCGCCTGCGCCGCCGGCGGGACGTTTTGGAGCGACCCCCACACGGTTCCCGCGCCGCCAGCCACCGGCGGGTCAGCGTCATGCTGGCCTGCCTCGTCGCCGCCTTCGCCGTGTGCTGGCTGCCCCTGACCGTCTTCAACGCCCTGTACGACTGGGCCCACGAGACCATCTCCGGCTGCTACCATGACCTGCTCTTCTCCCTCTGCCACCTGGCGGCCATGGCCTCCACCTGCATCAACCCCGTCCTCTACGGCTTCCTGAACACCAACTTCCAGCAGGAGCTCAAAGCCCTTCTCCACCGCTGCAGCTGCGCTGCGGAGACGGACACGTACGAGAGCGTCCCCATGTCCACCGTCAGCACTGAGGTCTCCAAGGCCTCACTGCGCAGCGGGGGGGTCGCCACCGACGCCTGACGGGCGGCTGCTCCCAGCGCCTGGTGCCAGGAGCAGAACCCGCCATAGCCTCGCCCAGCGGGCAGATACTGCTCTCTCGTATGTACTTTCTGCAAATCTAGGGCAGCCCCCCGCCCCTCCCTTGGGCACAGCTCAGATCCGGAGGGAGCCTGGGAGTGAGCTCTGAGGAACCCCAAAGAAACCAGCCAGAGCATGGACACGGGAAGTCTCTGGGTTCTGAGCCTGGCTCTGACGCACATTCCCCCTGAGCCACTCACTCAGGCTCCAATTTTCAGCCTGGAGATTTTCAGAGCAGCCGGGGGCACCCCCTGGAATGGAGGAGCAGTGGGTGTCTGACTGCCCCAGATAGCCCAGCGCTGGTGTCTCGTTCTAACCCCGTAGATCGGGTCCTGGCTGGGTTTGCCAAAGGGCTTCGCTGCTGGGACTTAGCACCTGTGAAAATCAGGCGCTGAACTCTGGAGTGAGGTGTCTAATGTGAGGCATCAGCCTAGAGATTTTTGGCCTTCATCTCTCTGCCTCCGTTTCCCCCGACGAGGCAGATAACACTTCGCCATCGCAGCTCGGGAAGGGCGTGGCGGGGTGAAATGGACACACTTGGAACATCAGCGGCTCTGTAATAGGGTTAAGCATCATTATCACATTGGAAATGTCCCTGCTTGTTGATTTTCAAAGGCGGGACAACCCCCGCCTCCATGCGCAGATGGTGGGTGCATTGCCAGGCTGGGTGATTCAATGTGCAGTCGGTGGTTAGATCTGCAGCTACGGGAGGCAAACACAAATTATTCCAGGTGCATTTAAAGAACATCTTGAATATGTCTATTGTATCCTAGGCATTCTTGCCAGGCGCATTGATTGCCATGGTATCTGAGCACCGTCACACCGAACTACCCAGCAGCACATGCGAGTAGCTGACTTGTGCAAGAAAATCGCCATTTTCATGTGTAACTGGGGCATTAGCACCTACTTTGAGTCCTATGAAAATTCTGCTGTTTGCAAAACAATACACAGAGCCCTTGATTTCAGAGATTTGTGATGATCTCTTAAAACTCCCAAATGACCGATTTAAATCCAAAAAAAAAAAAAGAAAAGAAACCGACATTCCTTTAACTCGCTTGTTGGTATTTTGAAGTGAAAAAAGATGCTGTCGGAAGGGGGGCTGTGGAGAGATGGGTCACTTGTTTTTCTGAAAGCAAAATCCCCTTATCTGTGACTCCGGTAGCACCTTAGATTATTCAACCTGAAAAAGAATTCCGAGATCTAATTTCCTTTTCACTGGTGAGTTTTGTGCTCCATTCTCCTTTCAGTCCCGCCCGTTTTACCCAGTGACTGCACAGGTGATATTCCTGATTTACACCAACGTCTGGAAGTGGAGAATCACTCCCCTTACTGTATTTCCCGTCAGCTCACTCAGTCACTGGCACTAGTCGGTTTCTGAGCAGGGTCACTTTCTCGGGCTGCGTGGTTGGGGCTAACAGGACAGAGGGACCTGGCCATTCGAACAGCTGTTCTTCTGGACACTTGTGAACAATCGTAAATCATTTTGAGTTTGCTTGATCCAATCCCAGGGGCTTAGCTAATAGGGTTCTTTTACCCTGATCGCGCCTACTCGTATTCTGTGCCTGTCTCTTGACGCAGTGATGAACATTGGCTCCCAACTGGTGGGGTCAGGGGGTATTTTGGCAAACAGTCGATGTTTGTAACCAATTGATAAATATGTATCTTATCGAAATGCATAGACTGCTGCAGCTTTTCTAAGGCAAAGAACCGGGGATAATTCTTTGTAATAATAACCAAGAATAAACTGAACAAGCTGATGAAATGTGAGTAACTCCCTTTAACTGACACTCCCGGTGTGTCATTTCTCCACAAACGGCCCCGTTTGACACGCGGTGTGAAAAGGAAAGTGGCCAGCTCTGGGTCTTTCCCTGCAGGCATCACTCAGGCTGTCACTGGCAGACGTTTGCAGTGAGGTAGCACCTAGAGCCAGTCCCGTGTTGGAGAGACTGAGCCAGATCTGGGGTCCAGGTTAGAAAGCAGAGTGAGGAGGGTGAACGGGCCGAGCAGAGCCACCACGTTATCTGAAGGCTGGAAAAGACCCTTGTGGGAAGAGCCGTGAGGCTCAGTCCGGTGAGCTGCTCAGGAGAGTGAGATTGGCTTCGTTAGGGCGCATCAAACCCGGGTTTCCAGAGGCTCTTGGAGCAGAGGAAGGCAGAACAAGCACCAGGCCGGACACATTCCAGTTGAAGTGGGGCACTGGGTTACACCAGCGAGGAGACTAGCCCTTGGCCTGAGCTCCCCCGGGCCATGGGGGAGTCTCTGTCTCCTGGTGGCTGCCCAGCCTGGCTGCCTTGCTGGAAGATGCGCTGGGCTCAGTGCGGGGCACCGGGGGACGGTCTCTGTGCTAGCTGGGGTCAGGCTGGAGGAGCTGCTGGGAGTCGCCGAAGGGCCCAGGGTTGTGTGTGCTGGCCGTGGTACAGACCCAGGCCTGATCTCCAGGGATTTCAATGGCAGAGACCACTGGGGAGCAGGGCCGGCCTTGGGGGGTGGGCGCTATGGTCGGGAGGGCACTGTGTGGCAGTGCAGGGGGCACGCTGCCCGGGTGGAGTCGAAGCTGCTCCTGGCTGGCAGGGGAACACAGGGGTAGTGGGGAGCGGTTACATACGGATCCGGCTCCTCCCTCCCCGACCATCCTCTGCACCCCCAGGGGCTGTGAGGGGAGGGTGAGGAGAAACGCCGAGCGCTCAGTGCACCCAGGTCACTTTCCCCACCAGGGTGGCTGCTCTCCTGTCCTTGCTTTACACAGCCCAGCCCTGATGTCGCTCCGCACCCCCCACACACAGGTGGTGCAGGATGGGGTGCCGGGATTAGGGGTGCAGGGGCCAGGGGCACAGTGCAGGGTTTAGGGGTGCAGGATGGGGGTGCAGGGGCTAGGGGTGCAGAATGGGGGCGCAGGATGGGGCGCAGGGGGCTCAGTGCAGGGGCTGGGGTGCAGGTGGCACAGTGCAGGGCTTAGGGGTGCAGGATGGGGTGCAGGGGCGCAGGTGGTGCAGTGCAGGGGTTAGGGGTGCAGGTTGGGGATGCAGGGGCTAGGGGTGCAGGTGGTGCAGTGCAGGGTTTAGGGGTGTAGGATGGGGATGCAGGATGGGGGCACCGGTGGTGCAGTGCAGGGGCTAGGGGCGCAGGATGGGAGTGAAGAATGGGGATGCAGGTGGTGCAGTGCAGGGGCTAGGGTGTAGGATGGGGGTGCAGGGGTTGGGGCACAGGTGGTGCAGGGTCTAGGGGTGCAGGTGGTGCCATGCAGGGTTTAGGAGTGCAGGATGGGGTGCAGGTGGCGCAGTGCAGGGGTTAGGGGTGCAGGATGGGAATGGAGGGGCTAGGGGTGCATGTGGCACAGTGCAGGGTTTAGGGGTGTAGGATGGGGGTGCAGGGGCTAGGGGTGCAGGATGGGGGCGCAGGTGGTGCAGTGCAGGGGCTAGGGGTGTAGGATGGGGGTGCTGGGGTTGGGGCACAGGTGGTGCCGTGCAGGGTTTAGGGGTGCAGGATGGGGTACAGGGGCGCAGGTGGTGCAGGGTTAGGAGGGTGGGGGAGCCTGGGACACCAAAGTACAAGGTGGCCCAGGGCTCCGTTTGCCCCAAGGCCGGCCCTGGTTGGGCGTCACAGTAGAATCCCTGGCAAAACAAACCCAGGCCTGAGTCGAAACAGCCCAAGTACAAACCCCGCCCCCTCACGGGAGCGCCTTGTGATGTCATCATATTGCTGGTGATGTCACATGTCACCAGTTCTCCAATCACCATGGAGACCTCCAGGGCAGACAAGACACGAGCATCTCCCGGCACAACGCCAGCAGGGGCTGGGCGTGAGCGGAGTGGGGCTCGGCCTTCAGACCTGTCCCCCCTCCCCAGGCGACCTGCTCCCCCTCCCATTGCACCCCAGTTCTGGGGCTAGCCCGGGGGAGGGGGAGGACATATCGGTTACCTGCTGCTGCGATGGGCCTGAACCGGGAAAACCAGATTAGTGGGGATCCAAACTCTTCTCCCCACTGACCTCCCCAAACTCTCCCCAATGGTTTCCTTCCAAAACAGCCTGCTTCGCTTCCCAGGGGACCCTCTATCCCAGAATCCTTTGTGCCACAACCCCCTTGGACATTGCAGTCCTCAGTTTGTCCGCTTCCAAGTGCCAGAGACTGGCGCATTGGACAGGCCCAAGCCAGGGCGAAGGCTGAGCCCAGAGCGCCAAACCGGGTGCCCTGGACAAATCTCTGCCCCCCTTTAAATGGCGCTTTGCATCCCTTCATTATAGTAACTTTAAACATGTAAAAGAAGACTGGTGTGTCTCTCTCCTTCTGCACCCCCTGCCTCCCCATCCCCCGCAGCATTTCAGCTCCTCCTCCCATTCCAGCAGCACTCAAGGTTGCTCCTTGCTTAGAGTTTTTTAAGTAGATTTGGAACAAAAAGAGGCCTGACAATGGTAGTGGGCCATTACCAGACGGAAATGGCAGAATTATTAATAAGAATGCAGAAAAGGCAGAAATGTTCCATAAATATTTCTGTTCTATATTTGGGGAAAGAACAGATGACGTAGTTATATTATATAAGACTCTTCCCATTCCACTAGTATCTCTGGAGGATGTTAAAGAGCAGCTACTAAAGCTAAACGTTTTAAAATCGTTTGGTCCAGATAATGTGCATCCAAGAGTTTGAAAGGAGCTGGCTGAGAGCTTGCTGGGCCATTAATGATGATTTTCAATAAGGCTTGGAGCACTGGGGAAGTTCCAGAAGACTGGAAGACAGCTAATGTCGTGCTAGTATTTAAAAAGTGTAACAGGGATAACCCAGGTAATTATAGGCCTGGCAGTCTGACACCAATCCTGGGCAAGACAATGGAGTGGCTGATACAGGACTCAATAAGAATTAAGGGAGAGCAATATAATTAATGCCAATCCACATGGTTTTATGGAACATAGATCCTGTCAAAGTCATCTTTTGATGAGATTCCAAGATTGGTTGATAAAGGAAATCACGGTGCTGTAATATACCTAGACTTCTTGAGGCGTTCAACTGGGTCCCCCATGACATTTTGATTAAGAAATTAGAATGATATAAAATGACCACGGAACACACTGCATGGATTGAAAACTGGCTAAGTGACAGGTCCCAAAATATCATTGTACGCAGGGAATTGACATTGGCTGGATGTTGCCAGTGGGAGCCCACAGGGATCAGTTCTTGGCCCTGCGCTATTTCACATTTTTCTCAATGGCCTGGAAGAAAATATAAACTCATCCCTGCTGAAGTTTGCCGACGAAACTGTCACGAAGTGCCGGGGAGTCAGGGCCCTGCACCCCCCCCCCCCCCCGACTTCCTGCAATTCACCGTGACTCTCAGCCAGCCAGTAAAACAGAAGGGTTATTAGACGACAGAAACAGACTAAAACAGACCTTGTAGGTACAGAGAACAGGACCCCTCAGTCAGGTCCACCTTGGGGGGTAGGGAGCCCAAACCCCGGTTCTGGGCCTCCCTCCATTTCCCCAGCTAGCTCCAAACTGAAACCCGCTGCAGCTGCCTCACCCAGCCCCTCCCCCCACCCCGGCTCCTCCTCCAGCCTTTGTCCAGTTTCCTGGGCAGAATGTGTCACCTGGCCCCAACCCCCTCCTGGGCTCAGGTTACGTGCTCAGGTATCATCCCTCAAGTGAAGTCACCCCCTGATATCCCACCACCATTCAGCACCAATGCAGATAGTCCCAGTAAAACTCCCACACAACATTCCCAGGTCAAACCCCCCTACTCCATCACATCTCTCCCCCCTTCGAGACTGAACTGAGAGGGGTCACTCTGACCAGTGACTGGGGAAGTTCAGGGCCCCCTCTCCGGGACAACGCATCCGCTATCACGTTGGCACTTCTCTTCACATGGACTACGTCCATATCGTAATCCTGCAGGAGCAGGCTCCACCTCAGGAGCTTGGCATTGGCTCTTTTCATCTGGTGTAGCCAGGTCAGGGGAGAGTGGTCAGTGTATACAGTGAAGTGTCACCCAAATAGACATGGCAGTAGTTTCTTAAGGGCCCACACCATAGCCAGGCATTCCTTCTCTATGGCCACTAGTTCTGCTCCCGGGGTAGCAACTTCTTGCTCAAGTACATGATGGGGTGTCTCTCCCCCTTTTCATCAACCTGCATTAACACCGCACCCAGCGTCAGTGAACACCATAAAGGGCTTGTCAAAATCTGGGTTTACCAAAACTGGGCCACTGACCAGAGCCTCCTTCAGCACACACAGAGCCCTCTGGCACTGCTTGGTCCAGACCACCTTGTCTGGCTTTCCCTTCTTGCACAGCTCAGTGAGGGGGTGGCTATGGAGCTAAAGTGTGGCACAAATCTTCGATAATACCCCGCCATTCCAATAAGGGCTTGGACCTGCGTTTTGGGTTTGGGGAGCGGGCCAGTCTCTGATCGCCTCCATGTTGGCTGGTTCTGGCTTTAGGCAGCCGCTCCCCACCCGGTGGCCCAGGTAAGATACTTCAGCCATCCCCACCCTGCACTTCTCAGCTTTTATGGTCAGCCCAGCCTCCTGGAGTCTGTCCAGCACTGCTTAACCTGGGACACATGGTCCTCCCAGGTCTGGCTAAAGACACAGATGTCATCAATGTACACCACAGCAAAACTCTCCATCCCCCTCAGTAGTCGATCCAGCAGACACTGGAAGGTAGCCGGCGCTCCCTTGAGGCTGAAAGGCAGGGCCAGGAACTCATAGAGCCCCAGAGGGGTGATAAAGGCAGACTTCAGCCTGGCATCTGCATCCAGTGGCACTTGCCAGAAGCCCTTTGTAAGATCCATGGTGGTAAGGTACCTAGCTCCTCCCAGCTTGTCTAGGAGCTCGTCAGGCCTGGGCATGGGGTAGGCATCAGACACAGTGATGGCATTAAGCTTCCGATAGTCCACACAGAACCGGATTGACCCATCCTTTTTGGGGACCAGCACCACCGGCGAGGCCCAAGGGCTGGAAGATGGCTGGATCACTCTCAAAGCCAGCATGTCACTGACCTCTCTTTCCAGGTCCTGAGGGGTTTGACTGAGTCTGTGACTCAGAAGGGGGAGCATCTTATAGGAGGATGTGATCCTGTCTCTACCCGGTGGACAATCAGATTAGTAAGTCCAGGCTGGTTGGAAAACAGCTGTCGGTACAAATGCAGCACCCCTCTGATCTCAGCTTGCTGGGCAGGGGTTAGCCGATCCGAGAGGGGAATTGTTTCCAGGGAGGAGCCAGCTCCTGTCTCAGGGAATAGATCTACTAAAGGGTCATCTCCCTGCTCCTCCCAATGTCCACACACGGCCAACACCACATTCCCCCTGTCATAATATGGCTTCATCATATTAACATGGTACACCCGGTGGCGGAGTGCCCAGTTAGACAGTTCCACCACATAGTTTACCTCATTTAGTTGCTTGACAACCTTGAAAGGACCTTCCCAGGTGGCTTGTAGTTTGTTTTTTCTCACGGGGATGAGAACCATCACCCGGTCTCTGGTGGCATAGGCACGGACCCGTGCCATGCAGTCATACCAGACCTTCTGCTTCCTCTGGGCTCTGGCCAGATTCTCCTTGGCCAAGCCCATGAGCTCAGCAAGGCTTTCTTGGTAGGTCAAGATATACTCCACAACTGATTCTCCATCAGGAGTGGCCTTCCCCTCGCATTCGTCCCTCATCAAGTCCAGGAGCCCCCTTATCCTTCTTTCATATAAAGTTCAAAAGACGAAAACCCAGTAGACTCCTGGGGCACTTCCCTGTACGCGAACAGCAGGTGAAGTAAATACTTGTTTCCATACTGCGGGTGCTGGTTCCTAAAGCTTTTCAGCATCATCTTTAGAGTTCCACTGAACCTCTCCACCAGCCCGTTGGACTGGGGGTGATATGCTGAGGCCCAGTTGCACCGGACCCCACATTTCTCCCACAAGCACCGGAGCAGGGCTGACATAAAGTTGGATCTTTGGTCTGTCAAGACTTCCTTAGGGAACCCCACTTGGCTGAAAATGGTCAACAGCGCATCTGCCACTGTGTCTGCTTCGATAGAAGACAAGGCCAATGCTCGTAGGCGCCAACTTTCTCTGGTGCCGGTGGGACCCCGGGCCCCACCGCCCCTTTCCCCGCCCCTGGCCCCACCCTGACTCCACCCCATCCCCACCCCTGGCCCCGCCCCCATTCCAACCCCATCCCCAAAGTCCCCGCCCTAACTCTGCTGCCTCCCTGCCCCTATTGGATCCCTTCCCCAAATCCCCACCCGGCCCCACCTCTTCCCACAGCGCGCCGCATTCCCCCTCCTCCCCCCTCCCTCCCTGCCCCGCCAATCAGCTGTTTTGCGGCGCAAGCGCTAGGAGGGAGGGGGGAGAAGCAGGACGCGGCGGCGCGCTGGTGGCGGAGGCGGAGGTGAGCTGGAGCAGGGGGATGGGGTGGGGCTATGGGGAGCTGTTGGTGGGTGCTGAGCACCCACAAATTTTTTTCCGTGGGTGCTCCAGCCCCAAAGCACCCATGGAGTCAGCGCCTATGCCACCGCCTCGGGGTAGCGGGTGGTGAAATCTACCACCACCAGAATGTATTTCTTCCCCAACTGGGTCATCTTGCTGAGAGGCCTCACTATGTCCACAGCCACCTTCTGAAAAGGCTCCTCTATGATGGGCAAAGGTCTCAAAGCTGCTTTCCTCTGGTCCCGGGCCTTCCCCACCCTCTGACAGGAGTCACAGGATCGGCAATACTGATGGACAGTAGTAAAGACTCCAGGCCAGTAAAAGCTCTGTAGCAGCCTCTGCCTGGTGCGCCAGATTCCCTGGTGTCCTGAGAGAGGGATGTCATGGGCCAGGTACAGTAGCTTGCAGCAATACTTCTGGGGGACCACTAGCTGCCTCCGGATCCCCCACGACTCCACTTCCCCGGGGGAGCCCCATTCTCAGTACAGGAACCTCTTCTCCCACAGGAACCTCTCCTGGCAGCCTCTCCCCATGGTCTGTACCACACAGAGGCCAGCAAGGTTCTTAGCTTCTGCAAGGAGGGATCTTTCTGCAACTCGGCCTGGAACTCAGCAGCTGGGGAAAGGATGGGGGCCTACTCCCTCTCGCTGTCTGGGTCTGAAGCCGCAGACCCTCTGAGCCTTGTCCCTGGGCACTCCCTCCCCTCTGGGGTGGGGTCCTGTGCCTCCAGCAAGGTACCCTCCCCGAGGTCAGGGCATAGTGCCCCTTGCCGGCTCTGGCTATGGGTCACAACTAAAGTGTTCTGGGAGTTGCTTGGCCAATCCTCTAGGTGCCCCCCATCAACACCTCAGTGGACAAATGATGGTGCACCCCCACTTCCTTGGGGCCCTCCTTTTGCCCCCCATTTCAGATGTACCCTCTGTGACAATGCGGTTCTGGCGGAACCCAACTGAGAGTGCCAACTCAGGACAAATTGCTAAAACAGGGCAGTTACANATGGGTCCATTGTATAGCTGATGGTCCTTAATGGGCCATCAAGCAGGCTAGGCAGAGCTAATCTCCGCTTGTCTGGGATGTCACCCAGCAGCATAGCATAAATTTGCCATACAGACAGTATAGAGCCAATATTCATAACTTCGACTACAAAACTGATACACACATATAAACAGTATAATCATAACCAGCAAACCATAACCTTGTCCTAGACACCCCATTTGACCCCCTTTATACAAGATTTGGGTGCCACTACAGGACCTTGGTTGCAACAATGATCTATATGGTCCCAGTTTATGTCAATAACGTCACACCCTCACCATGGGCACCTTGAATGGGGTCCCGCCCACCCCCATCAGGGTCAGGTAGGTGTCGGGCCTCACCTGATCTGGAGCTACCACCTCGGGCCGGGCCAGCGTCACCTCCGCGCCCGTGTCCCAATATCCATTGACCTTCCTCCCATCCACTTCCAGGGGAACAAGGCACTCGCTCCGCAGGGACCACCCCGCGTCCACCCTGTAAACGGAGAACCTGGTGTCTGGAGCATCCAGCCCCCCCGGGGAGCTGGTCTGGGAAACTCCTCCCTCCTGAGCCATTGGGAAGCTGTCAGCCCCCCAGCCTGGGAAGCCCGCCCCTCCTCTGGCTGGGTCCTTACCCAGTTAACCCTGTGAGGGTTTGTTTTGCTCAGTCTGTCCTTGAGCTTGGGGCACTGGATCCGTATGTGGCCTCTCTGGCCACAGTAATAGCAGCTCATGTTCTGTTGGTCCCCTCGAGCCGGTCAGTTGATCCTGATGCCGGTTGTTCCCCTTAATAGATTATCAGGGTTGGAAGAGACCTCAGGAGGTCACCTAGTCCAACCCCCTGCTCAAAGCAGGACCAATCCCCAGACAGATTTTTACCCATGTTCCCTAAATGGCCCCCTCAAGGATTGAACTCACAACTCTGGGTTTAGCAGGCCAATGCTCAAACCACTGAGCTATCCCTCCCCCGTTCTCCACATTCCACCTTTGGGGGGTCCCAGGGTGACGCTCTCTCTGCAACATGGTGGGCTTAATATTTTGGGACTTCTCTGTTCCACCCCCTGACCGGCTGTCCACAAACTCATCGGCCAGTTGCCCTGCACTCTGCAGGTCCTCTGGCTTTTTGTCCACCAACCATATCCTCAGGTCGGATGGGTAATGTGCATACAGGTGCTCCAGTACAATCGGTTTAAGCATGTCCTCCTTAGTCTGGGCCCCATCTTCCTCAATTGTGGACATGTCCCTCCGTTTGGAGGATTAGTTCCAGATATGTGGTCTCAGGGGTTTTATGCTGACTCCGGAACTTCTTCCGGTACGCTTTGGGAGTCAGCCCAAACTTGCGTAGCAGGACCTTTTTGAATAGTTCATAGTCCCCTGCCATCACCCCTTCCATTCGGCTGTACATCCCCACAGCTTTGGGGTCCAGTAAGGGGGTGAGAAACTGGAGCCTGTCTGCAGGGTCAACCCTGTGCAGCTCATAGGCCTTCTCAAAGGCAATCAGGAATTCATCTATGTCCTCCCCTTCCTTAAACTGGGACAGGATGCGCTTATCAAAGCTCCATGTAATCCTGGGTTCCCCCTCACTCACTGCAGCAGGGGGCTTTCTGCTCCTCAGCCTTGCCAACTCCAGTTCATGTTGCCGCTGTTTCTCCCAATCCTCCAGCTCCAGCTCTTTCAGTTTTATCTCCCTCTCCCATTCCAGTCACCTCAGCTCCAGCGATGGGGAGCGCCACTGGGAGGATCCCCTGCTGGCTGTGGGGGTCATGGTGCCCTCGGTGTTTGCCGGGCTCCTTCCAGCCCCTCCCCTAGCCATAGGTAGGAGGGGCCTTGGGATGCCCTCGGCAGCAGTCTGACCCCTTCCAGCCGGGACAGACACTGGTGCCTGAACTGCATCTGCTGGACTGCTTCCCTCAGGGACAGGGATCAGCTCCTCCGAGTGATCCTCCTCCTCCAGCTGGCCCATCAGCTGTTCTTTGGTGAGCTTTCCAATACTGTTATGTTTATAAGAAGCACACGGGATCTTTTTCAGGGGAAAAGACAATACACCGTGTTTATTGGAGATACAACAATTAGCATATGCATTCAATCACACCACACACACACACACACTGTCCCGCCAGTCGATGTTATAATTACCAGACCAGAGTCCGGATCAACCTAGTGGCCAGTAGGGAGGAGCCGGGTTCCATCGGTCGCGACACAATGCTCTGGGGAAGTCTTGGCAGGACGAACCCGAAGTTTCATGGCAAGGCACCTTGCTTATATAGTGATTTTCCTTCATTGGGACCAATGAGTTTTGCACCATCATGCTGTAATCAATTGTTGTTTGACGAGTGCTTGTTTTCTGAAATTGTCCTTCTCATCCTTTATCACAGCTCTCTCGTCCCCATTGATAGGTGCCTGTCTCATCTTTAGAGTCGTCAGTCTGCCCTCCTCTGGCATCACAATAGGGGCGTGTTGCAGCCTCCTGGCGCCCTTGCGTCTGTCTCTGGTTCCTCCCTCATACATCTGGCTCAGCGATGGTCTTCACACATCTCTCTTAACACACATTCCTCGTTCACACACAGCACAGAATGCATTTACACAGAACAGTTTGAACAGGAACATCAAGTTGCAATGCACAAGAAAACAATCACGTCATTTTTCTACTTATTTTAAAATGCTAAACTTACAACGAAATAGTGACCTTAAAACGTCTGTTACTGCCTTGAAATCAGCCCAGTCACATTCCGGCTGATGCATCTTTACCAAATGGCCGATTAGGCCATTCCTTTCTGCTATTCAAAAAGGGTGGCTGGCAGGATATGATCAAAGCATACACCAGTACATTTAATACATGCTACATTATTATCTCATTATTCTTTATCTTTCATTCTAAATCATACAAAATACAAACATAAAATCCTACTACTACAATGCGCAGCCCTCTCTGTTTGCACAGCTCGACCAGGTCCTTCTTAAGGCGATGGTTATACATCTTCCCACTGTTCCCAAGTGGCTGTGGACTCACAGGCCTGTGTGCTCTCAGCTTCCCATGGTTTCCAGGAAGAACCCCTAGTGTGTCAGCCCTTCTCCAGGTCACCACTTCTCTCCCAGGGTCAAGCTGCAGACTCCTCCACCCCCGGAAACTGCTCGTCTCTGACCCTTCAGCACGCTTGGTCCTCATTAATGCCCCTTTGTTTTACTGCTCCCCAGTCACTTACTGCAGGAAGCACCAACCACGGGGTGTAGTACATCCCACCACTGCCACCAGTTGTCAGGGCTGATGAGAGTGGGGGGAAACCGATACAAATTACCGGGGCCCAGCGATCCGGAAGGGGGCCCGGGGCCCGGCTTCCCCCCATCTCGTCAGCCCTGTTTAGCAGGTCTGCCCTTGCTAGGGGGCCCAAAAACATTTTTTCACCGGGGCCCAAACCCGCTCTTGGCAGCCCTGCCAGTTGTCATGGAGTGTGGGGGAATCAGAGCCCTGCACCCCCTACTTCCTGTGATTCACCGTGACTCTCAGCCAGCCAGTAAAACAGAGGTTTATTAGATGACAGGAACACGGTCTAAAACAGAGCTTGTAGGTACAGAGAATAGGACCCCTCAGTCAGGTCCATCTTGGGGGGTAGGGAGCCAAACCCCGATTCTGGGCCTCCTTCCATTTCCCCAGCCAGCTCCAAACTGAAACCTCCTCCAGCAGTCTCACCCAGCCACACCCCCCAGCTCCTTCTCCAGCCTTTATCCAGTTTCCGGGGCAGAAGGTGTCACCTGGCCCCAACCCCCTCCTGGGCTCAGGTTACGTGCTCAAGTATCATCCCTTAAGTGAAGTCACACCCTTATATCCCACCACCATCCAGCACCAATGCAGACAGTCCCAGTGAAACTCCCACACAACATTCCCAGGTCCCTGCTCCACACACACAAAAGCTGGGGGGAGTGTAAGAAATGAAGAGGCCAGGTCACTGCTACCGAGAGACTGGGATTGGCTGGTAAACTGAGTGCAAGCAAACAGTAAGTATAAATGTGTGTGTCTAGGAACAATGCCTAGGCCTGGGTGCTCTGCCCGGGGAAACAGCGACTCTGAAAAAGTTTTGGGGGCCTGGTGGGTGATCAGCTGAACTTGAGCTCCCAGTGTGATGCTGGGGCCAAAAGAGCTAATGCGATCCTGGGATGGGTAAACGAGGGACTCTCAGGTAGGAGCAGGGCGATGATTTCACCACTGTATTCGGCACTGGTGTGACTGCAGCTGGGATTGCCTGCCCAGTTCTGTGCCCAGTTCCGGAGGGGGGTGGATAAATTGGAGAGGGGGCAGAGAAGAGCGACTAAAGGATTAGAAAACCTGCTGCAGAGCGACAGACCCCAGGCGCTCACGCTCTTTAGCTTCACACAGAGAAGGCCAAGGGGGGAATTGATCCCAGTCTGTCAGTACCTACCTAGAGGGGCTGGGCCTCCCCAGACCCCGGCACATCCTTGGGAGGGGAGAATGTGGGGACAACAGGTCCCCCTCAAGCCATAATCCTCTCCAGTCCCCCAGCCACACACCCCCAACCCACCACAGTGAATAGTCCTTCTTCCACCTAACCTGAACCCCCAACCTTCTCCCTCTCCACAGCCCCAAACCCCTCCCCAGTCCCCCCATCCCCACATTCTCCTGGCCCCCCAACCCCAGGGTCTGCTGCCCAACACCACACACCCCTCGATGGCGAGGCCGGATCCCCCCAACGGGGCTGCAGCTCAGCCTCCGAGCCCATCAAGGGCTGGGTCAAACTCACAGGGCCTGGCAAGGCTGCCCAGAGGGGGCCTAAAGAGGCAGTTTGTCCCAGGCCCCCCAGTCGAGTGGGCTCCCAAAGTGACAGGGGGCAGTTGGGCCCCATTGAGCCAGTGTTGCAGCCTGGTGCGTGGTGTGTTTACAGCTGGCCGTATTAAAACCCATATTGTCTGCTTGTGCCCAGCTTACCAAGCGATCCGGATGGCTCCGTGTCAGTGACCTGTCCTCGACATCAGTCACCACTGCCCCAAACTTTGTGTCTTCTGCAGCCTTCAGCAGGGATGAGTTTATGTTTTCTTCTGGGTCATTGATAAAGATGTTAAATAGTGGAGTACCGAGAACCAATCCCTGTGGGCCCCCACTAGAAACCCACCGGACGATTGGAGAAAGGCAAATATAGTGCCCATATTTTAAAAAGGGAAGAAAAAGAACCCGGGCAACTACAGACCGATCAGCCTCACCTCAGTCCCCAGCAAAATCATGGAGCAGGTCCTCAAGGAATCCATTTTGAAGTACTTGGAGGAGAGGAAGGTGATCAGGAACAGTCAACATAGATTCACCAAAGGCAAGTCATGCCTGACCAACCTGATTGCCTTCTATGATGAGATAACTGGCTCTGTGGATACGGGGAAAGCGGTGGATGTGATATATCTTGACTTTAGCAAAGCTTTTGATACGGTCTCCCACAGTATTCTTGCCGGCAAGTTAAAGAAGTATGGGCTGGATGAATGGACTATAAGATGGATAGAAAGCTGGCTAAATCATCAGGCTCAAGGGGTAGTGATCAATGGCTCGATGTGTAGCAGAATCTCGATATTCAAGCGGAGTGCCCCAGGGGTCGGTCTTGGGGTCGGTTTTGTTCAATATCTTTATTAATGATCTGGAGGATGGGATAAATTGCACCCTCAGCAAGTTCGCAGATGACACTAAGCTGTGGGGAAAGATAGATACGCTGGAAGTTAGGGATAGAGTCCAGAGTGACCTAGACAAATTGGAGGATCGGGCCAAAAGAAATCTGATGAGGTTCAACAAGGACAAGTGCAGAGTCCTGCACTTAGGATGGAAGAATCCCATGTATTGCTACAGACTAGAGACCGAGTGGTTAGGCAGCAGTTCTGCAGAAAAGGACCTAGGAGTTACAGTGGACGAGAAGCTGGATATGAATCAGCAGTGTGCCCTTGTTGCCAAGAAGGCTAATGACATATTGGGCTGTATTAGTAGGAGCATTGCCAGCAGATCGAGGGACGTGATCATTCCCCTCTATTCGGCACTGGTGAGGCCATATCTGGAGTATTGTGCCCAGTTTTGGTCCCCCCACTACAGAAGGGATGTGGAGAAATTGGAAAGAGTTCAGTGGAGGGCAACGAAAATGATCAGGGGGCTGGAGCACATGACTTACGAGGAGAGGCTGAGGGAACTGGGGTTATTTAGTCTGCAGAAGAGAAGAGTGAGGGGGGATTTGATAGCTGCTTTCAACTATCTGAAGGGGGGTTCCAAAGAGGATGGAGCTCGGCTGTTCTCAGCAGTGGCAGATGACAGAACAAGGAGCAATGCAGAGGCGCCGACTCCGTGGGTGCTCCCATGGGGAAAAATTAGCAAGTGCAGCCAAGCTCCCCCCACCCCATCCTGCTCCCTTGAGCATGCCGCGTCCCCGCTCCTCCCCCTCCCTCCCAGCACTTCCTGCTGCCCTTCTGCCTAACAGCTGTTTGGCGGCGCTTTGGACTTTCCAGGAGGGAGGGGGAGGAGCGGGGACGCAGTGCGCTCGGGAGGAGGCGGGGCAGGGACTGGGGAGGGTGACAAGCACCCACCGAGCAAAGGGGAAGTTGACGCCTATTGAGCAATGGTCTCAAATTGCAGTGGGGGCGGTTTAGGTTGGATATTAGGAAACACTATTTCACTAGGAGGGTGGTGAAGCACTGGAATGGGCTCCCTAGGGAGGTGGTGGAATCTCCATCCTTAGAGGTTTTTAAGGTCAGGCTTGACAAAGCCCTGGCTGGGATGATTTAGTTGGTTGGTCCTGCTTTGAGCGGGGGGGTTGGACTAGATACCTCCTGAGGTCCCTTCCAACCCTGATAATCTATGATTCTATGACACTCTGTGCTACGGGGGAACCCCCTGCACCCCCATGTTCATCTTTGTAAAATGATTGTGTGGTATCCAATGCAAAGTTTGTCATGTCAGGTGTCTTCAGAAGGCTCATGATGTACTGAGTATTGCTGTTATAGTGATGTTATAGGTTGTAATGTCATGTATCTAGTTATGAGGCTGAAAATATGTCCTCATGGCTTAAAACAACCCCAGGCAAAACTCTCCAAGAGCAGAGGGGCAGTTCACACCTCATCAGGGCATGTATGGGACAAACCCAGCCCAGCCTGGCAGGAACAAACGACACTGACCTAGATAGCAACAAAGGATCTGTTGGACTCTCCAGTGAGTCACCCCCTTCCCTTGGTAAGTCAGGGACTGTGATGAGGTAATGCTCACCTGACTCTGAAGGGGGGGGGCAAAGCCAAGAGGGAAGAAAGGACATGATAAAAGGGAGAGACTTTTGCCATGCTCTCGCTCTCTTCCACCTCCATCTACAGACACCACCACCAAGCGACTGAAGCGCTGATCAAAGGGGGGGAGAGCCTGACTGAAAAGTAACCAGCCAGCCTGTGATGAGAAGCATCTAAATTTGTAAGGGCATTGAAAGTGTTAATATCAGCTTAAGTATCAGAGGAGTAGCCGTGTTAGTCTGGATCTATAAAAAACGACAGATCTGTGGCACCTTATAGACTAACAGACGTATTGGAGCATAAGCTTTCATGGGTGAATACCCACTTCCTCAGATGCACGTAGTGGAAATATCCAGAGGCAGGTATAAATATTCAGGCAAGAATCAGTCTGGAGATAATGAGGTTAGTGCAATCATGGAGGATGAGGCCCTCTTCTAGCAGTTGAGGTATGAACACCAAGGGAGGAGAAACTGCTTTTGTAGTTGGATAGCCATTCACAGTCTTTGTTTAATCCTGAGCTGATGGTGTCAAATTTGCAAATGAACTGAAGTTCAGCAGTTTCTCTTTGGAGTCTGGGCCTGAAGTTTTTTTGCTGTAAGATGGCTACCTTTACATCTGCTATTGTGTGGCCAGGGAGGTTGAAATGTTCTCCTACAGGTTTTTGTATATTGAGATTCCTAATATCTGATTTCTGTCCATTTATCCTTTTACGTAGGGACTGTCCACTTTGGCCGATGTACATAGCAGAGGGGCATTGCTGGCACATGATGGCGTATATTACATTGGTGGACGTGCAGGTGAATGAACCGGTGTTGTTGTGGCTGATCTGGTTAGGACCTGTGATGGTGTCGCTGGTGTAGATATGTGGGCAGAGTTGGCATCGAGGTTTGTTGCACGGATTGGTTCCTGATGTGACGTTATTGATATAATCTGGGACCATATAGAACATGGTTGCAAACAAAGTCCTGTAGTGGCACCAAATCTTGTATAAAGGGGGTCAAATGAGGTGTCTAAGACAAGGTTATGGTTTACTGGGTATAATTATGCTGTCTATATGTATGTATCAATTTTGTAGTTGAAGTTATAAATATTGGCTCTAAACTGTCTGTATTTCAAACTTATGCTATGCTTCTGGGAGACATCCCAGACAAGTTGGTGTTAGTTCTGCCTAGCCTGCTTGATGGCCCATTAAGGACCATCAGCTATACAATTGACCCATTGAGAGAAGGCAGATACGCCTTGTAACTAAGCAAAGTATGCAGGGACTGGCCCATGTGACTCCAGATTCCATTTTGCTGTAATTTTCCACAGTAAGGACAAAGAGGTGTTCTTATACCTGGAAAGGACTATAAAAGGCTGATACCTCATCTCCATCTTGTTTTCAATCCTGCTTCATACCTCTGGAAGAACTTGGCTACAAACTGAAGCTCTGAACAAAGGACTGATGACCCATCCCAGCTGGGGATGTATTCCAGAGACTTGATTTTGAACCTGCAGTTTATTTCATCACTGCTACAAGCCTGAACCAAGAACTTTGCCATTACTGTATGGAATTGATTCCATTGATCCAATTCTAACTCTCATCTCTATCTTTTTCCTTTTATGAATAAACCTTTAGATTTTAGATTCTAAAGGATTGGCAACAGCGTGATTTGTGGGTAAGATCTGATTTGTATATTGACCTGGGTCTGGGGCTTGATCCTTTGGGATCAGGAGAACCATTTTTCTTTTACTGGGGTATTGGTTTCCATAACCATTTGTCCCCATAACGAGTGGCACTGGTGTAATACTGGGAAACTGGAGTGTCTAAGGGAATTGCTTGTGTGACTTGTGGTTAGCCAGTGGGGTGAGACCAAAGTCTTCACTATCTGGCTGGGTTGGGTTTGCCTTAGAGGTGGAAAAACCCCAGCCTGGGGATGTAACTGCCCTGTTTTAAGCGATTTGTCCTGAGTTGGCACTCTCAGTTGGGTTCTGCCAGAACCAGCATCGTTACACCCCTCTGCATGGGGAGGCGCCAGGGGCCGTGAGTAGGCAGGGGGTTGTCCTGGGAGCCCAGACAGGGCAGGGAGCCTGCCAGGCTGTTCAGACGCCTTGAGCCCCATGCAGGCAGCCTGGCCTCCTACAGAATGAGTGGGGGCTGGGGGGCACATGGGTCTCAGGGCCCTGCAGGAGGAACTCCCCCCCGGCTGCTCTATGGGGCGACGGGACGAGCCCCTTGCTCCAGCACCCTGCTGCCGGCTCTGGTGTGGGTGGCATGGCGGGGGAAGAACTAGCTAGCATGTGTGTTCGGGTGGGAGACAGAGCCCCAGCTGGGGGACGCCCTGGGGAACGGCTTCTCCAGCTTGTGGCCTGCGGCGCCAGCTGCCCCGCAACCCGCCCCCAGGGGCTCCTCTGGGCACATGGCCTGGGAGCCAGGTCAGTGCCCATAGGCGCAGCAGCCCACATGTAGCCCAACACGTTACATGCCGTTGGTTACTGGCTGGCCCAGCTGGGCCCAGAGGGGCGCCGAGGAGCCGTGGCTGGTCGGGATGCAGCTGGGGCGGCAGCAAGGCTGCCCCCATGGCATGGCCAGGCCCAGGAGCCCCAGTTGGTGACAATGACCCACAGCCCACGTCCCCCCACACCTGCCCGGGCGTCCGGCCCCTCCAAGGCCGGCGCAGCTGTGGGAGGAAGCGCCCGCCGCCAGCATCTCCCAGGCCAGGGCCAGGGCTGGGCATCCTTGTTCCACACGTCAGCCTGCGCCCCGTGTGCTGAGTGAGCGTTTTCCTGCCCTGCCCCTGCCCCCAGCAGAGCCCCCCCTCGGTGCTGGGTTCCCGGGGCTGGCCATGTTCCCCGGCACCATTGGCCAGGAGCCTGTCCTGGAGCAGGGCCCCACAGCGCTCGGTGCGGCCCAGCCCCCGATCAGAGCCAGGCGAGTAATGCAGGAGAGACGGGGGGGACGGGCGGGGGCTCAGGACCCAACAGCCTGACGGCTCTGGGGTCGAGGGGGCATCCTGGCAAAAGCTGAGCAGTGACTGACTGGCCCCGCTGCCAGGTGAAGGTCAGAGCGAGTCCTCAGAGAGCAGCAACCAGAGCACCTGGCGCGGGGACACGAGGGTCCATATCTATGGCCCACGTGTGGGCTGCCTGGGGTGAAATCCATGGCGAGGGGAGCCATCGATCTGCCCCCGATACCGCACCCATCCCCCACCCCTATATGCCCCACCATCCGCCTATCCATCCCCATCCCCCCAACCCCATCCACCCCGCCATCCGCCGATCCCCATCCACCCCACCCATCCCCATCCCCCCAACCTCATCCCCCCACCCATTCCCCCATCCCCATCTACCCCACCCATCACCATCCCCCCAACCCCATTCACCTCACCCATCCCCCCATCCCCATCTACCCCACCCATCCCCATCCCCCCAACCCCATCCCCTCCACCATCCACCCATCCTCATCTACCCCACTCATCCCCATACACCCCACCATACACTCAACCCCACCCTTACACTCCACCCCTCCCCCCACACCCCACCATCCCCATCCAACCAACCCATCCCCATATCCCCACACACCCTACCCATCCCCATCCACCCAACCCCAACCATACACACCACCCATACACCCATCCCCATCCACCCCATCATCTACCCATCCCTATCTGCCCCACCATCCGCCTACCCAGCCCCATCCACCTCACCATCCCCATCCACCCATCCCCACCCACTGCACCCATCCCATCTGCCCCACCATCCCCCCATCCTCATCTAACTACCCATCCCCATCTACCCCACCCATCCCCCCAACCCCATCCACCCCACCATCCACCTCACCCATCCCCACACACCTCATCATCCACCCAAACCCACACACCCCACCAGCCACCATCTATCTATCTATTGATCTTTGCGAGGCATCAGCGAGCCCTGGGGCTGTGAGGCAGTGTTCCCCACAGCTGTGTGGCTGTGGGCGCTCCGGCGCTCGGCCTGAACACTGCTAACAGTAACAGGACATGCCGAGGAGTTAGGGTGCGTTCTCCTCCTGGGCTAAAACTTTCCATCCCATCAGGGAGCAGACGCGGAATCAGCCCCCCTGGCTGAACCAGCCAAGGTAGAGGAGTCCAGTCACACCGGTGCCAAGGGGCTGATTCCAGGAGCTAGTCCCGTCTGGGGCGGGGAATGGGGGTTAGCACTGCTACGCCACGCCCACACCGCAGTCCCAGGAGAGTGCTCCTCGGGTGGACATGGCTTGACGAGCAAGGCTGGGCTTTGGGCCCAGAGCCAGCACCCCTCACCCCATGGAGCGAAACAAGCTACAGCTTCTTTGCCGGTACAATTGTGTAGATACGAGGGGCTTTGCCAGCACAAACATGTTGGCCAGGGATCATCCCTGCCTGGAACAACAGAGCCAGGCCGAGCCGGCTGTGGGGGAGCTCAGGCCCGTCCCTGCAGCCACACTGGGGTTTGGCTGTCACCTGTCACAGACAGGAAGAGTCCCCCAGGCAGTGTGTGGCCCAGTCCTTGGGGGCTCCCCACCCAGCGGGAACAAGCACCTGGGCCCACCCGTCGTGCTGAGCAGGAGTCTCCGAGTCCCTTGTGCCCACGTCCGGATCCAGCCGTCGGCTTCTGTCTCGGCTCCCTGGGGCAGGGGCTGGCTTTTCGTTCTGTACAGCACCTGACGCTACCGTAATACACCTAATATAACCAGCAAAGAACGGGTGTGTGCTGAGAGCACGAGCGCGCCACAGGGCTGGGCTGTATCCAGCAGCCTCGGGACAATTAGGATGTCATTCACCCAAACAGGCTCTGCGTCTGTCGGGGGCAGGGGCCGCTGGGCGGGCTCCCCCAGGGGATTGGGAGCCCTGGGCAGAGCCGGACCCTGCAGATTTCTGCCCCACTGGCTCAGGACCGTGGGGAGCAGGGCAGCCAGTCTGGTGCCATTCAGCCACCCCCAGCTCAGTCTGGAGCTCGGGACCCTGCCCCAGGGCGAGCGGCCTGGCTCTGCGCGGCTCTGGGGACATGGACAGCTCAGATCTGGGGGATCTCCCCGCTGGCTACGCTGCTCTGGGGCCAGGTCGCCTTAGGGCAGCACAAGGAAATGGAAGAACTGCGGAGCACCTGGCGGTCCTTCCAGGCTGTGGCTCTGGGATGCTGGTTCGCTGCCCCGATGGGGTGGCTCATGTTGTACTTAAAGTACTGCACAGGATCTTTTCAGGGGGAATAAGGCAGAACGCCACATTTATTAGTAATACATGTATTCATTAACACTGTATTATATGCATATAATATATTACACTTACACTCACACACACACACAAACACACTCCGTCTTGTTGTTACCAATTAGTTGCTCCCCTTAACTTCACTGGCCAGGTGAGTTAGATGGGGGAGGGGGTGGAGCCGGGCTTCTGCCGATCCGGATCGATGCTCCCATGTTGACAAGACGAGACCCGGGGTCCTCTGCAAGACACCTTACTTTTATAGCAGCTTTCCTCTTATGCAAATCTATACCAGATTCAAACTCTGTGTCTGTGTCCATTGGTCCTTTGTGCTGCTTTCTTTTGAGTGTTGTCCCAATGCTGCAAAGAGGGTGTTTCCAAAAGAAGGTGCTTGCTTCTAACCCCCGAGGCCGTCAGTATGTCTGCTTGTCTTTAATGAGCCCACTTGACACGTTTTATTGTTCTTGGGTCTGGCTCCCAGCCCCTCTCCAACAGTTGAGGCTGTCTGGAGGTGCTGCCTTCCATGCCTTGCTCATCCACACCTCATTCATTCAATAGGGCAATTGATTAAGAGTGGGGGGGGGGGGGAGAGCTCTTGTTCTACTGCTAGCAAAAAGAAATTTTTCTTCTATCTTATTCTATCCTTAGGGGCTATAATATTATACCAAGGGCAATGCAAAGTTTCTAAATGAGGCTTTGATACAAAGTTCCATGAAAACAGAGATCACACGTGGGTAGACCCACCACAAGGTTATATGAAGAGGCACAATGTAAAGTCATATGAAAATTATCAGAGATTGATCTACACTCTGAGTGCGCTGCCCTGATCCCCCCGGTGCTGGCGCCTGCATCCCCCACTCGCTGCACGCGACAGGCATGTCTGCGGTTTATACCTCTCAGGACAAGAGCTGGGGCTGGGTGCCAGTGAGCCCCATGGGTGCTAGCCTGGGTCTGCCAAGAGAGAGGGGACAGGCCAGTCCTTGTGCGTCTCTGCCCCGAGCAATGGGGACATCTGGAAGCCTAGGAATTACTGGAGTGGCCCAGTGAGTTTGGTGCTCTGTATAGACAGGTGTGATGGGGGGAGCACGACCGCTGGTGGGCAGCGCCTGAAGCTGCATGGCTCCTCCTGTCACTTTTTCAACCTGTGAGGTAATAGCTTGGAGGGTAGAGCGGGGGCTGGGAGCCAGGACGCCTGGGTTCTCTCCTTGGCTCCAGAAGCGGAGTGGGGTCTAGTGGTTAGACCAGGGGCAGGGAGGCTGGGAGCCAGGACTCCTGGGTTCTATCCCTGGCCCATGTCCCAGAGCCGCCCTCGCTCTGCCACGGATGCAGTGTCCCAGAGATCCATGGGGCCTCGCTCGGGAACCTTAACGAGGGGGCATAGGGATGGCTTGCTCGGGAGCCCCAGCCTTGGGAGCCCCTCCCGCTCAGCCTCAACCTGGGGGTCGGCTCCCCGACCTGTCCACCCAGCCCAGCCAACTCTGCAGGGATCCGCCAGTGAACCCCAACTCCTGAGGCCCCCACAGCTGCCTCATGCAGTGCCCAGCCCCTCACAGCCGCTGGTCAGGTCGCTGCCTCCCACGAGCCGAGACACCGCCTCCGTGTAACACACGGCCCGAGGCCGGTTTTGTATAACACGACTCGGGATGGCACTAAAGACCAGAGACATCAGTGAAGCAACAGGGCTGACTATGAGCAAAACACAATGACACAACGCGCTTCCTGGTGCCCCCCACTGAATGCCAGCCCCAACAGACATGGCCAAGGCAGGTTCCCATGGTCAGCGCTTGTCTTTCCCACCAAGAGGATGCAGCTTTCCCAGGGCGCTGGCCCCTGTCGGGCCCTCAGGGAGGGATAAGTAAAACGTTCCCCCCCAGGACCCAAAGCCCCCTGTCAAGAGCCAGGAAGGTTTCCTGGGTGCAGAGTCTGTCCCTGGGGTGACCGTTCTCCATGGCTTTACTCCAGTTGTCAGAGGTCTCTTGCTGATTGAGCCGGTCAGACAATAGCCACATCCTCCCCCTCTACATGCCACTCCTGAGCTACATGCCACCACCAATGTGCCAGGCTGACGGGGACCTCTGCCACTGTCACTGATGGGCTCCCAGGGCCCCCAGCTTGGGCCATGGTTGGGTTCTCGTCTCCCCCGGTGCACGGATGGCTCAGCCTTGCTCCCCGGCGGTGTCATACCCAGCAGCATTGTGTTCCACTAGCGCAGAAAATCAGGCGCTGATGCCCCAGGAAGGGGACCTGGAGAGTCGCAGGAGGAGGGGAGCATGGCCTAGGAGTCAGAGCACGAGAGAGGGGTCAGGGCAGCCCAGCTCCACCAGTGCCTCACCATGTGCCTTGCGCAGGCCGCTATGTGCCTCAGTTTCCCCAGCTGTACAATGCGGGTGATAACACCCAGCTGTGAGGAGGTGGGGCTGTGTTGGCAAAGCGCTGATAGCCTGGAATGAAAGGGGCCTGAGCTGAGCCGCTGGATCGATGGGCAGTGGGTCAGGCCCTCGGAGTCTTACCCCAGTGTGCAGCCAGATGCCCCTTCCATGCCCGCTCAGCGGGGAACCCATGTTAGAACCAGCCCGGGGGACAGGCCAGTGACACCCGCTGATGGGCTGTGCCAGGCGCAGCTTCAGCAGGCAGGCTCCCGTTTCCCCTGCTCCGCAGGGCTGTGCCGTGCATCCTGGTGACTGATCCACACAGAGACCGTACAGGGCAATAATATGGCGTCACTCCTGGGATCTAGTCCCTGAGCTGCCACCGCCCTGCTGGCAGGCCTTGGGACTTCCCTGTCCCTCTCGGCGCCTCAGTTTCCCC
This sequence comes from Trachemys scripta elegans, assembly GCF_013100865.1. Taxonomy (NCBI): domain Eukaryota; kingdom Metazoa; phylum Chordata; order Testudines; family Emydidae; genus Trachemys; species Trachemys scripta. The sequence continues at coordinate 141,401,244 of NC_048299.1, forward strand.
TCCCACCAATCAGACCAGGAGCACAGCCCTCATACCCGGAGACAGGAGGGTGATTCCAGCCGGGGGTTCAGACCCAGCGTTTCTGGGCATGGCTGGAGAGCGATGTGGCCTCGTGGGGGTCTCTGGGAACCTGGTTGGAGTGGGTGGGAGCCCCGAGGGCGCTGGGAGCCAGGTGGCGGGCGGTGCCCTGGGGTGGGACCGGCAGGTGGCCGGAGGAGCTGGGGGTGCCCCCCAGGAAATCAGCAGTTCTCCTCTAGGGGAGTAAGGGGGGCTGATAGCCCCTCAGGAGCTGTCTTGTCCCACCCAGGCCTGGGGAGAGGTTGCCATGGTGCCCGTGTAGTTGCCATGGGTGCCCACCACACCCGGGTGCCCCCCACTGCAGAGAACCCAGCCCCAGACCTGCTGGGAGACGCAGCCAGCCCTGGTCCCACCAGAGCCTCCTGTCTCCATAGTGAGGGTCGTCAGGGAAACGGTGGGAAACAGTGCCGTCTCCATAGCGACCGTGCATTCTGCTTTCCCTCGCCAAGGGCTAGCTGGAAATAGGAAATTGGTTGGGGGGGGGGGGCATGGGGCTGAAGCGGGCTGGAGCGGGGCAGGCAATTGCTCCAGGCCCCTCACTGGGCCTGTGGAACCAGCCCCGTTCAAAGGGCCATAGGCCCAAGTCCCTTCTCCCAACCGGGCACCCCGAGCAAGGCAGCCCAGGGCCTGGGGTGGCTGTGCCAGGGAGCTGCCTGACAGCCCTGCCCCAGATCCCACAGGGCATCCCCCACAGCCAGGCTGGTCCAACCCCCATCAGTGCAGACGGGCCACGCCAATGCCTCTCCCTGGGCAGTGCACACTACCCACTAGGCGACATTCCCTCCCCTGCAGTGGCATAAGCCCCCTTGGCATGTCTCTCTGAGGCACTTCCCCAGCCCCAGGAGCTGGGCACCTCACTGCCCCCCTCCCCTGGACCCCACAGGCAGCTGACATGGAGAGCCTGAGCCACGAGGGCTTGAGGGGCTTCAGTGGGAGCCTGACACCCATTGAGATTCAGCGAAAGCGATGGCCAAGGCGCTGGGGGAGAACTGGGAACAGATGCAGGGTCTCCCAGGTGCACCCACTGGGCCATTCGGCTCTACTCCTGTTCCATTACCAGCCTCTGCTTTCTGCCAGGGCCGTGGGGGCCGGGCCTTGCGGGCAGCTTCCCAGGGGAGAAGACGTGGGACTCCAGGGTGGGGAAATCTCAGCATGGCCGAGGGCTCTAAGTGCCTCCTGCTTTGTTATTATCCTCTGGCCTTGTCCAATCACTTTCCTCTGAGGATCTCAAAGCGTCTCCCTCATCTTCATCCACTGAGCCTCTCGAGGTAGGTCAATGCTATCCCCATGTTAGAGGTGGGGAAACCAAGGCACGGAGCAGGGCCATGCAGTGAATGGAACAGAGCCTGGGTCTCCCGCTCTGACCAGACCACATAGCGCAGCAAGGTCAGAGTCAGAGAAGGGGTCAAGATCAGAAGGGACCAGTTCACCCAGTCTGACCCCACCAGCACCCACACACCCACCAACCAAAGCCCACAGCCCTCAGGAGCCTGGACTGGCATGTGCCCCAGAACTGAGGTGCCCGGTGCCCCACAGTGGCAGGGATGATGAAGTGAGACACACTCAGACAACCTGGCAAGGGACCCACCCCCCACGCTGCAGAGGAAGGTGACAAGCCCCCAAGGTCTCTGCATCTGATCTGGGGGAAACAGGCCCCCAGCGAGACCTGGGATGTGAGCCAGACCTGGCCAGCCACGCGCCTGAGACAGCGAGAGCTCGGTGCCACCAGAGCCCGGCCCCCCCCACTGGCCATCTCCAGCTGGCACCACCCCGACGCTTCAGAGGCCAGTGACTGAAAATCCCTCTCAGAACACAATGGTGGGGGGTCCCTCCCATCAGGACCCCCCACCATTGTGTTCTGGGAGGGTTTTTCAGTCACTGGCCTCTGAAGCGTCGGGGTGGTGCCAGCTGGAGATGGCCAGTGGGGAGGGCCGGGCTCTGGTGGCACCGAGCTCTCGCTGTCTCAGGTGTATGGCTGACCAGGTCTGGCTCACATCCCAGGTTTGATCAAACCACTAGTCCACGCTCCCTTTGCCACCAGCTCACCAGGGAGCTGGTGGCTCCAGCCGTCCCTTCAGCTTTCTAGGAAACCCCTCGGGGTCAGCACAGCCAGGAGGCGGCTGCTCCTGCTTCGCACACCCTGTGAATGGGCTCTTCACCCCACACCGCCAAGGCCGAACGCCGGCCGGGGCCCGAACGCGGAGCTAGAGGAGTTTAGACTAAAACTAGGGCGCAAACTTTTGGCTGGGAGGGGAATGAACCCCTGGGATGACTCCCCGGGCCGGTGGGTTCCCCGCCCTGGACGCGGTAAATCAAGGGCTGGTTTCCTAGCAAACCTGTCCAGGAATGACTGGGGGCAGGTCTCTGGCCTGTAACCACACTAGGTTCTGGGAACCCCCATGTGCCTGCGGAACTGGCACTAGGCCCATACTGGGCGTCAGTGCCCTCTAGTGGCTGATCTGTGAATCTGCCAGCTGGCATTGCACATGGGCCTTTCCCACACCTGATGTCCCTGGTTTCAAACCCGGCTGGCAGCGCGACGACGGGATGGACACAGTCGTTGCCATGGGGTCCCACCACACCCGGGTGCCCCCCGCTGTGGAGAGCCCTGGCTCTTCAGGGCGACTGTCCCCGGCGGCGGGGGAAGCATGTCCTGTGCTGTGAGTGGAGGGGGGGGAAGGTGATGCCGCCCCAGAGACGTGACTCCAACCCCCTTTAGGGGGGCCAGGTGTGTTATGGGGCTCCCAAATCACCCCCCCCCAAGCCCCAGGGATTTTGAACTGCCGGCACTGGGACCAGGGAGGGGAGCTGGCCTGTAGCCAGCAGTAAAGCTGGTCACCAAGGCGGCTGGCTGGGGGCGGCCTTTGGTCCTGCTTTAGGAACTGGGGGAAGGGTCCTGTGATGGGGCACGAGCCAGAAGAGACCCCAGCCCTAGCCCTGCGCCACTAGGAGCAAAGGGGCTGACTCGTGCCCAGCAGCAAAGCCGAGCCGGGAGAAGGATGCAGCTCTGCCCCCAGCCACCTCTCGGACCTTAATGGCAGCTCCAGGCCAACTCGTGGCCTCTGATAGACTCATAGACTTTAAGGTCAGAAGGGACCATTATGATCATCTGGTCTGACCCCCTGCATGCTGCAGGCCACAAGACCCTTCCCTGGACTCTGCCGTTGAAGTCCCCAATCCTGTGTTTTAGTGACTTCAATCGGCTGAGACCCTCCTGCTAGTGATCCCTGCCCCATGCTGCGGAGGAAGGCGAAAAACCTCCAGAGGCTCAGCCAATCTACTCTGGAGGAAAATTCCTTCCCGACCCCAAATATGGCGATCAGTAATACCCCGAGCATATAGGCAAGAGTCTCTAGCCTGACCCTTGTTGGCCATTATGCTATTCATGTACCATTGCTTGGTTTTCCTTGGCTACTATGTTTTACCATTAAACCATTTCCTCCATAAACTTATCCAACTTAATCTTAAAACCAGACAGGTCCGTCGCCCCCACCGTTTCCCTCGGAAGGCCGTTCCAATATTTCACCCCTCTGACGGTCAGAAACCTTCGTCTAATTTCAAGCCTAAACTTCCCCCCGGCCAGTTTGTATCCATTCGTTCTCGTGAGCCCCCCACCCAGTGAGTCCCTGGGGTACAGCGGCTCCCCACCCGATGCCACTGCCCCTGCAGCCAGAGCCGGGCAGCCCCTCGGCTCCCAGACTGATACAGCAGAGCCTGGAGGTCAGGGGCTGGGAGGAAGTGAGAATTCTCTAATATTTTTATGAAGTTGGTGTGCCTCAGTTTCCCCTAGCTGCTGCACTGTTCCCTAGGCAGGGAAGGGCTGTCTGCTCTAGGGGCAGGCTAGGACACAGGTGTGAGTGGCACCCAGGTGTCCTTAGGGGGCCTGATCGCCATAGCTGTGGAGACTCCAGACAATGGCAAATCCCACCCCTGGGACATCGAACCTGGCAACCGACCCCACCTCTCAGCATCTCCCCAACTGGCAGACACAGGACATGGGGGTGGGGAGGAAGATGGGAGTTCAGCGTGGGCTGCGGGAAGCTGTTGAAGCCCTGAGGGCTCACCCTGGAGGAAGAGTGGGACCCGTGAGGGGGCGCAGAGCCCAGCCTGACTCCAGCGAGCAGGACAGAGACCCGCCCCCCACCCCATCCCACCCCCAGGGATTAAAAGCTGCCCACCCCTGGGAGAGGGCACCGTGCTGGGGCCCCCTGGCCTGGGCCAGGACTGATGCTTGGCCAGTGGGCTCAGCCCCTGAACACAGCCTGGGGCGGCTGCCCCCCACCCCGCAGGGGCTGCATTTGGCCTCACTTGGCCAGCAAAGCCCTTTGTACGCTGCTCCCCAGCGCCACCAGCAGAACAGGCTGGCAGCTGCTCCACGCCGGGCTCTCTGGGCCAAGCACCTACTGTGGGTTGCTCCAAGCCCCCAGGAAGTCTCCCCCAGACACGGCCTCGCAGGGCTGTGACTCACCTCCAGGGCGCGAAGGGAGCTTAGGCAGGGCAGCCCAGTCACCTGCGGCCCCTCGACGGGTGTCCGTGGGCTGCTGCAGGGGGCTGTTCCCAGCTCCACTGCCCCAGCTCATGCCTCCATCCAGCTGGGGGAGCAGGGGAGAAATGCCGGCGGGCTCCCCTGGTGGTAACGGGGCAGCCAATGTAGCGAGCGGTTGTGGCACCTCTCGAGCCGTGGCAAAGGAGCCGAAAAGCACCTGGGAAAGGCAACAGCCAAAAGCACTGGCACCAGGACGATCCAGGCTCAGGCCTGCACCAGCCGCAGGGCCCGTGGGAGTCAGCTCACGAGCTCGGAGGGGGAAGCAGGGGCAGGGCCCCAGCCTAGGACGCAGCAGCACCAGGTTAGATTCCCTGCTCCACCCCAGAGCCCCAGGGAGCTTGGTACAGGGGCCGGGGGGTGAACACTTCACACCACATGGCAGAGCACCCCCCCTCCCCGTTCTGGGGACGTGGGGGGCCAGGGATGGATCTGTCCCCATTCGGGGAGGTGGAGAGAAAACCCCTTCCCGGCCGCAGGAAGCGCCCATGCGGCCTGAGGCAAAGGGGGACGCCAGCCCTGCGGATAACCGGGTGCCCAGGTGCCAAGACACTGCAGGGACATCCGCATGCCCCAGGGGACAGAAGCTCACGGCTCTCCCAGGCCGAGGACACCAAGGGGCCAAGCTCCCAGGGTAGCCCCCTTGCCAATGCTCTCAGCTCCACACGCCTGCGGGAGACAGGGAGAGGATCAAGTCACACAGCATCAGGGAGCTCCTGCGGGAGGGAAGGGAGACCCCCCCACCCCCGCTCCCGCAATGACGCCCAGACACACCCTGCACCGTTCAAACAAGGTTTGTATTTCCAGTGGCTATTTATAAAGGGGGCAGGGCCAGGAGAGCCTTCTGCGGGTGGACCCAGGGCAGGGCTCTGCCCCCCAGCTGTGACTGCAGGGCACGGCCCGACGGGCCAAGGAGCTGCAGGCAGGGGCCAGGCTCCAGGCCTAGCTGAGGTTGCCCTCGGTGCTGCTGTCCTCGTCCAGGGGCGCGGGGCCCGGCTCCAGGTAGTCGAGGATGCGCCGGTTGGCCTGGAGCAGGTACTGCTGCTGTCTGAAGTAGACTTTGAGCACCCCCTTGATGGCCACAAAGGTGATGCCGCCCTGCGGAGGAGGGGAGGAGATGACGCCAGCTGCTGTGCCAGTCCTATGGCTCTGGGCATCCCCTAGCACCACAGCCCCCCAGCCAGCTCCCCCCCCCACTGAGCACCAGGGACGGGGGCTCCCCCCTGGAGCTCTGCTGGTACCCTGATCCACACCCCCTGCTAGCCCAGCCCTGGGCTCCCCACTCAGCTCTGCCAGTGCCCCCCACTCCTGACCCGCAGCCCTGGGCTCCCCAGCCCCAGCTCTGCCGGTGCCCCTCACTCCCGACCCGCAGCACCGGTGCTCCCACAAGCACAGTGTGGGCGGCGGTGCCAGGCTGGCCTGCCGTTTCCATGGCAGAGAGCATATCACAGACCGCCAAGGTTTCTGAGCTCAGACTCCCTGGGTCCGGGGTTCTCGGGCTGGCAGGCTCCAGCTGCCACAGGGCGTGAGCCCCAGCTGCTGGAGAATCAGCCCAGGCACCTTGGGCAGTGCCCCGCATGGGCACCCCGCAGTGGCTGGCACAGCCCGGCCCCGGACTCACCAGGATGGTGCGCTGCAGGCTGGAGTCCACCCGCCGGAAGAGGAGCCTGCCCACCAGGTTGGCGATGGTGGGGAACACCAGGGCCCCGCACAGCGTTCGTGAGAGGGACGGGTGGTCGCTCTGGGGGCGGGACTCGGCCAGGGGCCCCAGGGGCACCGGGCGCCCAATCCCTGGGGAAATGGGAAGAAAGGGGAAACTGAGACAGTGATCGGTTACCGCCACCCGGCCGGAGGGCTCAGACCTGAACCGCTCCCCACACCACCCGCCTCGGCCCCAGTGTCTGCCCCCTCCCAGCACTCTGCCCCTTGTCACTGTCTCTCCTCCCCCTGCCAGGCCACCAGCTGACAGTGCTGCTGCCAAGCTTCCCCTCGTCCCACGGCTCTGCTCCCTCAAATCTCTTCGCTGCCAGCCTGCCCCTGCCTCGGCTGAGAGGCAGCCATGCCCACCCCCTCACCAACCTGCTCACCCACCGGCACCACCAGGGCAGCCCCAGAGCCCCCATCCCCCCACCGGCGACGCCCCGCACCTGGCACCAGGGCCTGCAGGGCCTGCAGCTTGCTGGAGTACTTCCGCCAGACACGCAGCACGTAGTCCTCCCAGCGGATCAGCCTGCCCAGCACCAGCATGACGGGGATGGTGGGCAGCCCCATGAGCAGGAAGAGGGGGTCTGCCCGCTCCATCACATCCAGCCCCTTCTTATGGCCAACCACCTGCAGCCGGGAGAGGAGGCGGCTCAGAGCCCACGCCGAGAGCTGGGCTCCCCACGCTGGCCGGGCCAGTCACACCCCCACAGCACAGGCACCACGTTGCCTTCTCAGGCCAATTCCCAGCAGCACCCTGCCCACGCCAGCTGCATGGCCCCAGCCGTGCCCCCACATAGCCAGCCTGGCACCCAACAGCACCCATGGGTGCAGTCGCTCCAGTGCTCTTGCCTCTGTTCCGGAGCCTGGCGGAAGAACCAGCCCCGGCCCAGCTCAGGCCCCCTTTGGTGAACCTCCAACACGTTACCTGCATCACCGTGACGGCCCCATAGGTGACAGCCGACCAGTACACTGTCCCCACCACGATACCGGCCATGGCGAAGGGGCTGGCTCTGGACAGGATCTGGTCCACCTGGTGGAGGAAATACACCAGGGGCCCTGCAGGGAGATCAGAAACTCAGGCCACGCCATGTGCACACACACCCCTGTATTCCCTGGGCCAGCTGCCCACGGGGGAGACTTCAGACAGTCCCCAGGGACGAGGGCTGCCCCCACCCACTCACGGGCAGGATCCCAGGGCTTTCACCCCTTCCCCACCAGGCCAGGCCTGGCCAGGCCAGAACCAGGAATTTCACAGGCCACACAGGCTAATGGGTGGAGCACAAGGTCAGGAGACAGGGACATGCCAGGGCATTGCGCCAACCTCTGTGCTCCAGGCAAAGCCTCCCCAGACACCCTCCACTCTGCCCCTCATTAACCCCTTCACACCCACTGGCCCCATCAACCCCGTCTCCTGGTGCCCCGGGCCGTGGTCCCAGGTAAACCAAGCCCCGGCCAGGACCCAGACGGGCTGGCTGGGGACCCAGGCCCCCCACCGCGCTCACCCAGCTTGGGGAAGATGATGCGGTACTCGGTGCCGCACTGCGGGCAGCTCACGCTGCCCGTGCTGTTGCCCTTCTGCTTCTCGTCCAGCCAGCGCTGCAGGCAGGCCTGGTGGATCCATTTGGTGGAGCCTTTGCAGCGGCAGGGGCAGACCCACTCAGCGGCCCGGTCCTCACGCTCTGTGGCGAAGCAGACCCAGCAGTGCCTGGAGAGCAGAGAGCATGTCAGGGAGCCAGGCGCCCCCAGGAACCCACGCAGACCGGGAGGGCAGGGCCAAACTCTGGGCCACCCCACCCCAGAGCAGGGAGATCCCTAGGGGACCCAGCGACCCTTAACTGCCAGGTTCCCCCCCCAGCATCGCTCTCCAGTCCCACCCCCATCCGGATCCTGCCCCCATCCCCTGCCCGGGCCCAGGCTCAGCGCAGGGCAGCCGGGACCCAGCCACGTCCCAAGGGCCCCCAGAGCCAGACCAAAGGGGGAGGTTGGCTGGGGTGGCGGCAGGAGGGGAACGTTCCTCAGGGAGATCGGGCCAGGCCAGTGCCGGGTTTACAATGGCACCAGTGGCTCCATGGAGCTGGGCCTATGCTCAGAAGGGGCCCCGGCCTGCTCTGCTCGCACTGCGTCCTGAAACCCTGCTAGCCACTTGTTCCTCTCGGCCTGCTCACCCACTGGCCGAGGGCTCCTCTCTGCCCCCTGGCCCCACCCGCCAGCTCCTCTCTGCCCCCTGGCTGGACCCCAGGGCACCTCCAGCTCCAGGCCTCTCTGCTTCCCACCACCTGTGGGGCCCCACCTGTCTCCCCGGAGCTGAGCTGCCTGGGACTGCTGCAGAAGCCTGGCAGGTCTTAGCTGGGCCCCTCCAAGCAAGTGGGTCCGGAGGGAGCCCAGCCGGGACAGGCCTTGGCCTGGCTGATCACACCGCTCCAGAGGGGCCAAAGCGATTCCCTGCCCCGGGACCAGCCCTGGGGGCTCAGCCCAGCAGACACAGTCACTCCCCAGCTGGCTGGTGAGTGCAGCCAGGAAACAGGGGATGGGGGAGCGGGTCTCTGGGGGGGGGCGCTGGGCTGTGGGGGGGGGGAGGTCTCTGTGTTTTGGGGCACTTTAGAGAGTGGGGGCTCGGGGGGGACTGGGCAGGGGTGGTGTTGTGCAGGGCGCTGGGCATTTATGGCAGGGTCGGGAGTGGGGGGGTCTGGCCATAGAGGGTCTGGAGGGGCTCTGGCCATAGGGAATTGGAAGGGGGTTCTGGTGTTGGGTTGGGGGCAGGGGCTGTGTGGCATGGCCTAGGTCCGCCCCCCCCCCCCAGGGAAGGGGCATGCTGGCAGCACAGGACCGGGCAGGCCACTGGGCATCTGGCAACTGCCGGTTTGTAACTAGTGCCCTGGGCTGGGTGGGGCCGCCCCTCCATTGCCCCTGGCTGGCCCCTCGCTCCGGGGACCGACATCCCCCACACCGGGGCCCACAAATCTGTTTGGTGCGGGGCCCACAAAAGGTTAATCCGGCCCTGGGCCGGCTCCAGCCCTTGGGGAGGGGATTCGAGCCGGGCGCGGGGGCGGGACTCGGGGGCTCGGTTCGGGGCCGGGCTCGGGACGGGGGGGGGGAGGTTCGGGCCCGGCCGGGCTCGGTTCCTGCCCGGGCCGGGGACCCCCTAGCGCTCACCTCTCCTCAGCCGGCTCGGCCATGGCGGGCGGGCCGCTCACACCCCCGGGCGGCCCCGGGGCCCGGCCATCGCCGGCCCCCGGCCCGAGCGAGCGCGCAGCCAGCCGCGATCCGCTGCCCCTGCGCCGGGCTGGGCTGTGCCGGGTCGCTGTTCTCCCCCGGCCGCCCCGCTGCGCCTCGTCCCGCTCCCGGCTCTGGCGCAGCGTAGCCCGGCCCGGCCCGTCCCCGCAGCCTTGAGCCCGCCCCGCAGGCCCCGGAGCGCGGAGAGCGGCGCGGCCTGGTTCTGAACAGGCCCAAGGGGTGCTGAGCCCGGGCCGGGTCTGGCTCGGGACAGGGGCAGGGCGCGCACAGCCCCGCCCGTCTAAGGCCGTGGGTAGGACGGTTAGTCCCACCTGGCTCTTCTGTGGGTGCCACCTGTACAGCTCTACCCGGTCAGCAGCTTTATGCCCGTTTTGCAGATGGGGAAACTGAGGCACGAGGAGGGGTACCACGGTCACCCAGCAGGCAAGGTGGCAAAGCGTGGACCTGAAGCCTGTGCTCCCCAGGCCCAGCTCAGTGCACTATCCATTAGGCCACACGGCCCCTACAGTGCCAGGCTTGTGCCCTGGCTGGAACGGCACCTGGTGCAGACATCGCCTGTTTATATCATCAGCCAAAAGCAATGGCAAACTGCCATGGACTTCACTTGGAGCCCAGTTTGATGAGTATGGCACCCAGTCCAGGCCTCTCACACCCAAGCCTGCATCACACTGCGATCCCACTGTCGGTGCTCGATTTCCGGGCCCGCTATGAACGACCACCCACAGCTTGAATTGTTTCCCAGGACGTCCCTCACAAATGGTCCCGGAAGACACCGTCACAGCCCCTGTTAGTGCGGGACATCCTGTGGGTCTGCAAAGCGAGAAGTGAGCGTGCAGTGTTTGCGCGGTTCATGAGGCCGGCAAAGTGTTCTGTGGGTGTCATGCTGTTGGCCGAGAAGGCAGATGGCGAGACGTGCCACGCGGGTTTGCGGGATTTCTAAAATAAGTGCAAAAATTATAAGCTGTGGATGGCATTATGGGATGGAGAAAGGTGTGCTGGGAACTTGATCACTAGCTCCCAGAGTTCCCGGTCGTTTCTATCCCATGACACTTTGAAAACTTTCCCAGGTTAGGCCCCGATCCTGAGAACTGTTCTGCACAAAGGTGAGCTCACTTGGAGGAGCTTGCAGGACCAAGGCCTTCCTGTGAAACTACCATGGACTTCCCAGGCCAGCAGCGCTGCAGCCTCTGGCGGGCACCCAGTGATCTCTTGCTCTGGGAAGGAGGACATGCAAGACTGGGATGAGGAATCAGAGGAAGAGCGATAGAAAAGACACATGAGGTCCCATCCCCCCAGCCAGGACCAGTGCAGGAAAGTTCTCTGCTGTCTGTGCCCCAGGAAATACACACTATGATTAATTCTCACCTATGGACCCACCTAGAAAATAAACAGAGATCCGGCTGGTGTTTCCAGTCTTCGCCCTTTGGCCGAAGGTATTAGAACAGTAGCTTATATTTCTATATTGTGTTCCACCCTTAAGTGCATTGCAACCTATATACTGAAATGCAGCCACCTCTGGAGTGGAATGCAACATACGTTTAACAGAGCACAGTAGCACCACATAATTGTTGGGGACAGGCAGTGAAGAGGTGTAGGGCCTTGCTTTGCTCAGACAGTAGTTATAATTGATTTGTACTGCTGTGGCGCCTAGCCACCGCCAGGTACAGGCATAGAGCAGGACCCCATCATGCCAGGGGCTGTACAAATACAGAACAGAAAGGCAGACTCTGCTCCCTGATGTGCGTGGAGGTGGGGTGGCCTTAGGCTCATAGACTTTTAGGCCAGAAGGGACCACCACGGTCACCTAGTTGGACCCCCTGCCCCTGGCGGGCCACAGCCCCTCCCCCACCTCCTGCCATGGGGATCCGGCCATTAGCCCATGCACCCTGCTAGCCTGGCACCGCCTACGCTGAGATCCCAGCACAGACCCTGGGCCTGGCTCAGGACCCAGCTCCTGCCAGGAGGGTCCGGCCAGTACCTGATACCCACAATGCAAGAGGACAGTAGCTCCTGCACCCCAGGGGAAGAGGTGGAGGAGGAGGTGGGTCGCACATGCGCACACGCCTCCCCCTTCCTCATCCCCCAAGCCATGGGGCGGGGCGGGAACAGAGCCATGACATCACCCTCCTTAAGCCGGGCAACCAGGCTTGATGCGGAAGACCCGCCTCCGACACCGCGCCCCATTGGTCGGCTGTCAAACCTGTCGCCCCGCCTCTCCCTCGGCCCCTTCGGCTTCCGCCTGTCACTCGGGCCCAAGGGAGGTGCCGATTGGCTGCATGGGGCTCCGCCCCTTGCGCGGCTCCCGAGGGCCGGTTTGGTTGCGCAGGGTGGGTGGTTGCGGGGCCGCAGCGTCGAGTGTGACTGAGCCGGAGCAGCGTCCCCCGCCCGGCGGCCCCGCCCCGCCCGGCCATGGAGTCCTACGACATCATCGCCAACCAGCCCGTGGTCATCGACAACGTGAGCCCGGCGCGGGGGGGGCTGAGGTGCCTGCGAGTGACCCGGGTCCCGTGGGGCAGGAGGGGGCTGTTGAGGGGAGGCTCGTAGCGTGTTTGAACGGCCCGTCCCGCCCCCGCCCCGCGCGCTGCGGGAGGCGGCTGCGCTGGAAGGGGCTGGGGCTGGGGCTGGGGGGGGGGGGTTTCACCAGCGCCGGCTGCAGCCGGAAGCCCCCGGTGTTAATGAATCTCCTGTCGCTGTGACGTTTCCGCCACTCTCCGGCCTGCCCCGCAGCACGTTGGTGCCCGGCCGCCGGAGATCCCCTCTCGCGTACAGCGCCTTGCACCGAAAGGCCTCGCTGTGTCAGACCCAGATCCCAGAGCAAAACGCTACCCCGGCCCTACAGGCTCGCCAAGGCCTCGGTGCCGAGGACCATTTCGCAGGAGACTCCATGGCCTCCCCCAGGCCGTGCCCCCGCTTGTCTCTCAAAATACCCCATTGCACTGCTCTCTAGGAGACCCACAACCGGGGTGCCAGGGCTTTCTGCCCACGCTGCTCCCCCTGGCACCCCTAAGCATCCAGCCGCTGGTGTTGGGGGGTCCCTTGTTCTGTGGCAGTGTAACACCCTTCTCCCTGTGCTGTCAGGCCTCGGGGCATTTCTTCTTGCTGCTGAAGAGTTGATTAAGCTGAGCTAACTTTTCCATCCAGTTCTCTCGCTTCTGTGTGCCTGGTCCCTTGGCTTAGAACCGTCCTCGCTTTTTGAACGGGCTCTGCCCTCCTGTTGCTAGCAGCTCTTTGCTGTGTGTGGCTCCGCATGTGACCTCTTCCAGAGCTGCCCCGGGTGAGAGTTGTGGAATTTGGCTAGAAATATCCGGCCAGACTTTCGAAGCAGCAATCGCTGATGTGTCCCTGCTTCTGAGTCTGGGGCCCAGTGGATCTGCAGCTCTGGAGACCCAGCTGCATGCTGCTTTAGAGAAGCTTTCATTCGATCTTCTCCCTCTGTGGATCCAAAGGCTCTGGGTTACAATGCGTCAGGTGTTTAGCTCCAGCCAAGCCTTATTCTAAAGCGTCTAATCCTTATGGCCTTCTATAACACCTGGGGGCTACAAAACAGGGTGGCAAATTTATCTGTGTCAAGCAAAGTCCCCAGACGTCTGGATGTCAACTGGGTGGGGTGAAGATCTCCTTACCTGTAGCGTACCACATGCCTGCTTTCTCCTTTGCATGTGACAGCAGGGACACAGAGCAGGCTAATTCTGGCTGTTTTGCTTTGGAAGTGTGGTTGTCCGTGTGTTCCTGTGCACAGAAGGTGTCAGACAGCTGGATTTGCACTGTGCCTGTGTAAGGGTGTGGCTGGGGAAGAGTTCTTGCTTGCTCATGCTGTGAATCGTTTGTAATGGGGCAAGGAGAAGCTGGCAAGCCAGAGATGGATTTTGGAGCCGTTCCTGGGAGGTTGGCAGGAGAAAAGTGGCCTCTGGTGACCGTGCCCCTCCCTGGTGGCTGCTGCCAGCTGGGTTTACAGTGGGGTTTTGCAGCAGCTGCTGCTGAGGAGAGGCAACATTCAGCTTAACCTCTTCATTCAAAGGGAGTTTCAGTGCAGGCTTGGCTTGAGTGCTGTGGGGTTTGTCTTCCTCCGGTGGGTGCAGCCAGCCCCGGGTCTGCAGCTGCAGAAAACCTCTGTCTTTAGCCAACTCCACTGGTGGGACCCCCTCAGCGGGACAAGGATGGTCTTTGCTTGTTTACTCCTTCACATAACACAAGAACTAGGGGTCACCAGTGAAATTAACAGGCAGCAGGTTTAAAACAAACAAAAGGAAGCATTTCACACAGCACACAGTCAACTTGTGGAACTCCCTGTCAGAGGCTGTTGTGACGGCCAAGACTATAACTGGGTTCAGGAAAGAGCTAGATAAGTTCATGGGTGACAGGCCCATCAATGGCTATTAGCAGAATGGGAAGGGGCACAACCCCAGGCTCTGGGTGTTCCTAGGCTTCTGGCTACAATGGGCGACGGAATGGATCACTTGCTGATTACCTGTTCTGTTCATTCCCTCTGCAGCATCTGGCACCGGCCACTTTTGGCAGAGGGATACTGGGCTAGATGGACCAGGGGTCTGACCCACTCTGGCCAGTCTTATGTTCTTGTGACTTGGAGGGTTCTACTCCTGGCTCCGCCACTGATTCCACGTGACCTTGAGTGTGTTGTTTCCCCTCTCAGTGCCTCAGTTTCCCCATTTGGGAAGTGAGAATAGTGACTGACCCACCTGCTGGGAAAGCACGTTGCTGGAGTGGCTGGCACTGCAGAAGGGAAGGAATGCTGCCAGGCCCGTGAGTGGGGCTGTGGCCCATCAGGACTTATGGCTCTTCTTGTGGAAATTTCCACTACATGCGTCTGACGAAGTGGGTATTCACCCACGAAAGCTTATGCTCCAATACGTCTTTAGTCTATAAGGTGCCACAGGACTCTTTGTCGCTTTTTACAGATCCAGACTAACACAGCTACCCCTCTGATACTTGGCTCTTCTTCTGGTCGCTGACAATGTGAACCAGGCCCAGCCTAGGGACAGATGAGTTGGGGGGTGGCCCAGCCTGGGGACAGAATGGGGGAAGGGAGCGGCTCGGCCCGGGGACAGACTTGGGATGAATGACCCCCAGAGTATCTGTTTAGCTTGTAGGTTTTAAACAAGTGTTTGGATCAGCTGGAGGGCTGGGTCTCATGGGCCATATCTGCCTCCTCCTCCTCCCAGTCCTGGCTGGGGATCTCGGCTTGGCCCCTCTCACCTGTTCCCATGACAGCAGGGCTGCCAGTGGCACCTGTATCCTGTAGGCACAAGGTGCGGGGCAGAACGAGACCCCCACCAAGACTACAGCCTGCCCTGCACCTTGTGCCTGCAAGGACAGGTGTCACCAGCCCTGCTGCAGTGCAGGGAGCCAGCCCCGCTGTCACAGGCCCAATCACTCACTCTTGTGACTGGGGCTGCCCCAGCAGCCGTACAGCAGCAGGGGGGCCTCCCCCGCAGCCAGGGGCTCATCCTCCCCTGCCTCTCAGTCCTGGCTGGGGGTCTGCTCGATTATGTGAACCCCTTTCTTGTGAGAGCTACCCAGGGCACAGGGTAGGGATTTGGCTAATGCCGAGCTGTGGTACATGGGGTTTTGGGTGGATGGACGGTGTGGGCTGGAGGTTACCGGTGAAGGAAAACACGTAATGCAGCTCTAGTTTCTAGCCACTTACATTGGCTTCTCTGGGACTCTCTAGCCTCAGTTTGGTTTTCCCAGAGACTCGGCGAAGTGTCCCGTGCAAAGGGGGTGTTGGACTGGGTCCCCCCAGTGCTGGGGGCCCAACTTCCAGGGAGGCAGCAGCTTGCTGTGCAGTGCGGTGCCAGGGGACAAGGTGTGGGGTATCCTCGGGGGAGTTTCCCCTGGTCACAGCCAGGCTCCCTCCCACTGTGAGCAGGGGGTAGTGAGGCACCTCGGGGAACCCCGAGAAGTGTCACAAGAGGTGACCCAGGTGCTGCGGGATCCTGCTGTGGTCCCTGAGCCATGGAAGTGAAACTGACTAGGAGCAGTAAAGAAACTGAGGAGTCGCCTTTCCTCATCTCCGCTGAGCCAAGTGCCCAAAGCAGACTGCCTGGCTGGAGAAACATCGTTAGCTTCAGCTTTAACGAGCGAGCGGAGGGGCTGCTGGGCCCCTCAGAGCTCTGATGTGTTCATCCTCTCACGCCTGGGGCAGTGCCGGGCTGTTCTCCAGCTGAGAGCCAGGGAGAATAAAGGATTTGCTCAGGGACATGCAGGGAGCCTGACCCCTGGGCCGGCTGTACTCTGGGTGTCCCCGTTCAGAGTCTTGGGACCCATGTTGGCTGAGCTGGGTGCATGGACAGGGGTTGATTAACAGCTGTTTGTGATTTCCCCAGGGTTCCGGGGTTGTCAAGGCTGGCTTTGCTGGTGACCAGATCCCGAAATACTGCTTCCCAAACTAGTGAGTATCTCCACCCGGACGGGGGTTTTGTTGTCAGCGTCTGGTCATTATCCCAGCGCCAGGCGAGTGATCCACAGCGGAGTGACCCCACAGACTCCAGCCAAGTCAGTGGGAGCAGCATGGGGCCCTAAAATGTCGGGGGTGGGGTATCCTAGCCCCTCTGTCGAGAGCTGAGTGGGGATCTCCGAGGATGGCCGTGTCTGCAGAGCCACGGCCGTGCCCGCAGCTGGGCTCTCAGTGCTTCCGCCGACGCCTTTGCCTCTCTGCCGCTCAGCACAGGGCTGTGTTGAAAAGAGCTGGTGTGTTACAGCATGGCGCCTCCACCAGGCTCTTGAGCTGGGCCTCCTGGGGCCTGCTGGGATCCAGGATCAGGCTGGCTCAGATCGAGGCCCCTGTGAACAGAGCCACCTGCTGCCCTGCCCTCAGCTGCCTGGCCTAGAACTCTGTGTGCCACACCCTGCCAGCTGGGGGGCTGTGCCCAGACCCAAGGTGTGGCGCGGGAGGGGCGTGCAGTGCCCCCAGGCTGTGTCTGCGGGGGGCGGTGCCGGAGCAGAGGCAGTACGTGTTAGGCTATCATTGTCCATGGGCGATGGACCCCAGGACCCCGACGCTGGAAGCTTGGCAGCATCCTCTGAAGCTGCCCTGCGGTTGTCCGGCCCCTCCTCACCTCCGGGAGCCTGACACATCTCACGCACCAAGCCTGAGTCCGCCCCCCACACCCCATTGCAGCTAAATGCTGAAAACCTCCTTTGCCAGGCTCTGCTCCCATGGAGGGGGGTAACTGCCCCGGGGCCGAGGGGTGTGGCAGTCTCTGCACAGCTCTGGCCTTGTTCTGCCCGGCTGGGACTGGTGGGATCCCTCACCCCAGGCAGGGTCACAGCTCCCCCAGAAGGGGCGGCTCACGAGGGCTGGGCTGGCCCCAAGGGTGCCTGTGAGCCGCTGTCATCCCTGGGATGCTGATCCTGCTCTGTGCCCCCTCTCCGTCTGACACTGGCGAGTGATTAACGCCAGCCAGCCCCTCCTAGGCCAGGGCTTGTCTGTTTCACCCCCTCCCCTGCCCCACAAGTTGGGGGTGGGGTCTGTCAGCTCCTTGCGAGGCCCATCTTCTCCCCTTGGGGTGGGTGAGCTGCAGCCCCACTAACTGGTTCTCTCTCTCTCTCGCCAGTGTGGGGCGCCCAAAGCACGTCCGGGTCATGGCGGGGGCGCTGGAGGGGGATCTCTTCATCGGCCCCAAAGCAGAGGTAATGGTGTAGCCCAGCCCCCTCCGGCCGCTTGGGGGTCTCAGCCCATCCTTTTCCCTCCCCCCCCTGCTTCAGGCACAGGTTGAACAGGCAGGGGGCAGATCTCCAGCTGTAGGGCAGGAGTTGGCAGCTGCTGGGGTCAAAGGTTCCCAGTTCCCCAAGCACATGCAGCAGTCTACAGTGGCCAGGTGCATTGTGGGAGCTGTGCAGAAAGTGTCCCACATTGGGCTCCCCGTGGCCAGCCTGCCTTCCCCCGCAGCCTGCGCCTGGGGGTGCTGCCAGGCCTGGAGAGTGGCTCTAGTGAGTTTGCCTCCCATGACACCCACACCCTGCCTCGCCACGGGAGTGGGGTAGTGGCTCAGCATCAGTGTTGGCCTCAGGTCAGCAGTAGGGGGCGCTGTGCTGCCAGCAGTGGGTGAGGGGTTCAGTGGGGCACTCTCCCCTCAGTCTGGGCTGGCCCTGACACCCCTGGGCAGCACTGGGGTGCTGTGCTGCTGGGGGGCAGGCGAGGGGCTCAGTGGGGCGCTCTACTCTCAGTCAGGGCTGGCCCCGACACCCCAGGATGGCATTAGGGGGCACTGTACTGCTAAGAGTGGGTGAGGGGTTCAGTGGGGCACTCTCCCCTCAGTCAGGGCTGGCCCGGACACCCCAAGGCAGCACTAGGGGGCGCTGTGCTGCTGGGGGGCAGGCAAGAGGCTCAGTGGGGCACTCTCCCCTCAGTCAGGGCTGGCCCCGACACCCCAGGGTGGCACTAGGGGGCGCTGTGCTGCCGGGGAGGCTTCTCTGCCTTGGCATCCCGCTCCAGGTGTGTCGTGACCCGGGTCCGCTCGCTCCCTCTGCCGGCAGGAGCACCGGGGCCTGCTGTCCATCCGCTACCCCATGGAGCATGGCATCGTCCGGGACTGGAACGACATGGAGCGAATCTGGCAGTACGTGTACTCCAAAGACCAGCTGCAGACCTTCTCCGAAGAGGTAACGGGCTGTGGGGCAGGGTGGCTGGATCCCCGGGGGGGGGGTCTCCCCCATCATGTGTCTTGCTGCCAGCCCAGGGCTGAGTCTCTGGGACGGACACAGCTGATGCAGCTGCATCTGGGATGAGGCTAGACATGAGACCTGGGGACTGTCCCCGGGACCTGAGCTGAACACTGGTGCGGACGTGGGGCCATCCGCTGCCTGCACAATCCCCTTAGCGTGGGCCTGGGGCTGGACTCCCTGCCCCGGAGCGAGCACGGCCCCGTTGGCACCAGCCCAGCTCCCCTGCTGTGTTCAGTCTCTCTCCTGATCTGTCCTTTGCCCATCAATGGCCAGGGGCTACCTAGTGCAATGGGGGATGGCGACTTGGACACCTGGGCTGAGACCCCCCAGCTCATGTCACCCAGGCCCTGAGTGACTGTGGGGAGGTGAATTCAGTCGCCCTGTCTCGGCTGCGTTTGAGCTGGCAACTTGCAGGAGAGAGGCTCCGGCCCCCCAGCTGGCCTGGGCTCAGCTCTGCCAGGCGGGTCCCCAGCTGCGCCTGGTCCCAGGCTCTGGGCCACTGGCACCTCTTGCCCAGGCCTGTCTACGAGGCGCTTCCCTGGGCAGCAGCCTTCAGCCCACGAGCTGGGGGTGGAGGTGGCTGTGGACCAAGCCACCGGCCTGGGTGGTGGCTCCCCTCCCATGCCACTGGAGCCACCATCTCTGCTAATTGGGTGTCCTGCCCTCCCAGCACCCGGTTCTCCTGACGGAAGCCCCCCTAAACCCCTGCAAGAACCGTGAGAAGGCGGCCGAGGTTTTCTTCGAGACCTTCAACGTTCCAGCGCTTTTCATCTCCATGCAGGCCGTCCTCAGCCTGTGAGTACCGGACACCGCCGCCTGCAGCGCTGAGGGAGCCCTCGGGAACACCGGGGCCCTCTCTCCTCACTGGCAGCGTGGTGATGGGGGGCACTGGGTGGCAGGGAGCAGGGTGTGTGCCCTGTTGGGTGGTTTGGAATCAGCCCCGGATTGCTTGAGATCGGCCCAGAACCCGCAGCGTCTTTCGCCCCAGTGTCCTGGGACTGACCCTCTGCCATGGCTCCTGAAGGTCCTTCCTGGAACGCGTTGCTGGGTGCTGTTCAGTACTTGCTCTGTCACCCCCCAGAGGTGGCTGCCTTTAGGTGGGGGGATGAAGCCTTTTCCCACCAGCCGTGTGCTGTCTTGGCGTGCTCGGGCCGATCTGCCGTAATCGCCGTGCTGGGCGCTTTCCAATGCGCTGGCGGGGCCGAGCTCACGGGCTCCTGGTGTCTCCCTCTGCTCCAGCTATGCCACGGGCCGCACGACGGGGGTGGTGCTGGATGCGGGGGATGGCGTCACGCACGCGGTGCCCATCTACGAGGGCTTCGCATGCCGCACTCCATCATGCGGGTGGACGTGGCTGGGCGGGACGTCTCGCGCTACCTCCGCCTGCTGCTGCGCAAGGAGGGCTACGACTTCCACACCTCCGCCGAGTTCGAGGTGGTCAAGATGATAAAGGAGGTACGGGGGGGAGCTGCCCTGGGGCTGGGGGCTCACTACAGGATCCCCCTCGGTCAGGGCTGGGGATGCGCCGCTGTTCAGCACTGGAGCCCTGCTCTGCCCTGCCCTGCTCTAAGGGGGACCTGGGGCAAGACCCTGCCAGTCTGTGCCCCAGCCGTGACATGGAGGCCGGGGTTCCTGCCGGCTCAGGCCCTGAGCCTCATGGCTGAGGTGGAGGGTGGGGCAGGGGTAAGTCCTGGCCTGGCTGCTCACCTGCTCTCCCCCGGCACAGCGGGCCTGCTACCTGTCCATTAACCCCCAGAAGGACGAGGCGCTGGAGACGGAGAAGGTGCTCTACAGCCTACCGGATGGGAGCACACTGGAGGTAAGTGTCGTGGTGCGGGCAGATCTCCGTGCCCTGGTGGCTCTGGGCGCTGGCTGGCCGGGAGCTCCCTGTGCCCGGGGCTGGGTTTGGTGGATTGCGCGGGGGCTGCGGGAGCTGGGCCTGGCTAGGCGGCGCGGTCTCCCAGGCACATGGTGCTCCGTGTCTCAGGGACCAGAGCTCCCTGGGGGCTGGCTCCGTGTGACGCTGCACCTAGGATCCTGGGGCAGCTTGGGGAGGGGAGGGGGATGCTTCCCCCAAAGCAGAGACATAGGAGCCGGTAAGCCCCCTGGAGTTGCAGCCACGTCCCCTCGGGGCCCCGTTACCCTGCGGTGCGGGGCTAATGTTGCTCTCTGGCAGGTGGGCCCAGCCCGCTTCCGAGCCCCTGAGCTGCTCTTCCAGCCGGACCTGGTGGGGGACGAGAGCGAAGGGATCCATGAAGTCCTGGCCTTTGCCATCCAGAAATCTGACATGGACCTGCGGCGGACGCTCTTCGCCAACATCGTGCTGTCTGGCGGCTCCACGCTCTTCAAAGGTGCGGCCCTGAGCGAAGGACTTCAGCGCCCACCCCCTCTGGTGGGGCCCAGCCCAGGCAGCACAGCGCCCAGGAGCTGGTCACAGCCCCGTGGCCTGGCCAGCCTGGTTCCTTGGCAAGGGGACAATTCCTTCCTGACCCTCTGTCCTGATGCCTGCGGCTGAACCTGGAGCACTGCGCCCGTTGTGCATGGTCTGGCCGGGAAGTTCCCCTGCTGCAGGATTGGGGGGCGCTGGGGATCCTCTGCCCCCCCCGCAAGAATTTTGATGGGGGGGGCCTCCCAGAGTGTCCATCAGGGCTGACCCTTTGGCTACGGACAGTGCAGCCAGGAGGGTGGGTCTCCTGGGGGGGGGGGGGGGATCACTGATGAGCTCACAAGCTCTGCCTCATGGAGGCAGGATGTCATCAGGGCCCCCTGGGAAGTGTTTCCCTCCCCCCGTGAGCTCAGGTAGCATGGTGGGAGGGCCCCGACACCCCCTGCCTTTCCCAACAGAGATGATCCCTCAGTCCCCAGGGGACGCAGGGAACCCCTCAGCATCTGGGGGGGAAACTGAGTAGCGTGCTCCCCAGGACAGGACCTAGCTCTGCCCACTAGAGGGTGCTCTCACCTCAGCCTGGGACTCCCTGAGCTTGTGTCGGAGACTGGCTATGCAATGGTCTGGCCATGCCCCTCCTCCCGAAGTGCCTGGCGCTCCCGGGTGGAATCAGGGCCCCTTACTCCGCCCAGGGGCTCTGCACATCGGGGTGGAAGCTGGGCTCTCATGAAGCGCTGGGCAGTCGGTGCGGAAAGCGGGTGGCCTGGCTGGCTCCTCGGGGCGGCCTAGGGTGACCGCTGAGCAGAGCGCCCGGTGCCCCTCGCAGGCGGGTACACAGCTCAGCCCATGGGGGAGGGGAGCCCCCTCCTGCCCCCAGACCTGGCCTGTGTTCCCAGCCAGGAGCCGCAGCCTTGGGGCAAGGCTGAGAACGGGGTAATTCCCTGTGGGAGGCAGCAGGGGGTGTAACACTCACTCCCCCCTCCCCCCGCAGTTGCCTCGGGAGGCCAGCTTGGTGCCTGAAGCCATGGGCTGCCATGTCGCACCCCCAGGAGCCACAGGGTGGCGCCCTAGCGCCCGGCTTTCCAGGTGGTGCATGGGGACCCCTGTGGGGTGGGGGCAGGTCGGGGGCTGTCTGGTTAATACTCGTGTTCCCCCTTCAGGGTTTGGGGACCGGCTGCTTAGCGAGGTGAAGAAACTCGCCCCAAAGGATGTCAAGATTAAGGTGAGGATTGGTGATGCCCGCAGCACCCTTCCCCTGTTGCCCAGCCCTGCCCTGGGATCTCCTCGCCCCCTCCCAGCCCCTCCTGCTGTGATTTCCCAGGCACCGCTGCCTCTCCTGGGGCACGAAGCTACAGTGTGTGCAGGTCCAACCCCCTGCCTGCTCCACAGCCTGGCACCCTCCTGCCCCCCAGGCACAGCTCCCTGCATGGCCCCGAGCGACTGCAGCCTCCTGGGCCATGCTTGGATCAGTCCCTCCCCTCCCGCTCCCCCCGCCCCAGATCTGGGGGCAGCGCAGCCGCTCCAGGGAGTTGCCCCGTGAACAGGGTGGGTCCAAGGATGGGGTGCCCTGGTGGGGCTGCGTGATGGGGGTGTGCACAGCAGGGCAGTCCCATCAGCCGGGTGCTGAGCCCCATTCCAGGGGGGACGGGAGGGGCTGTTACCAGCCGGGCTCCAGGCTGACCCTCTGCTTCCTTCCAGATCTCCGCCCCGCAGGAGCGACTGTACTCCACGTGGATAGGGTGAGTGCCCACCCCAGGGCCTGGGCATCTGCTCTGGGACCCGCCCTGCCTGCCAGGCCTGGCTTCCCTGTGCCTCTAGATTTGCTGCAGGGGGTGACCTCTGCGTGGCCCAGGGACCAGGAGGAGCCCTGACTGCGGGGGGGGGAGCCGTGCTGGGCCAGGACAGACTTGCTCTGTTCAAAGGGAGGGAGGGGAGCAGGCCTTGTCCCCGCAGGGCTGTGTGCAGGGGGAGATGCCTCCAGCCCCTTGGTGACTCTGACTCTCCCTTGCAGCGGCTCCATCCTGGCCTCGTTGGACACCTTCAAGAAGATGTGGGTGTCGAAGAAGGAGTACGAGGAGGACGGGGCGCGGGCCATCCACCGCAAGACGTTCTAGGTGTGGGGCCAGCGGGCGCAGCTGGTGGTTGGGGGAGCTCGGCCAGGGCGTGCCCTTATGTTACCCCTTTCCAAGCCAGGGCTGCTAGCACCAGCCCTCCCCCGGGGCTCGCCCTCCCCGCATCAGCTTCCGGCATCCCTGGAGGGGCAGGGCAGCCCCCTCGCTCCCTCCGAGCCGCTGGTCTGTGCGCACACGGCCCCCAGGCCTGGCCTTGATCCCTGCTGCCCCGTCCGTGCCCTGCACCGGTGGGGATGGGCAGGGCCACTCGGCTCTCTGCACAGGCAGTCTCAGCCCTTGACCCCCTGCTGCCCTCAGAGCCCTGGGGGCCTTGGCCTGCCCCTCCCTGCGCAGTCCCCTAGCCTGAGGGGCCAGAGTGCCCCAGCCTGCTTAGCGATCCTTGGAAGCCCGGCAAGGGGATCTGGGGGCAGCGACCCGATGGGAGCTGGGCTTCGGCCTGAGGGGAGATGGGGCTCCAAGGGGCTTCTAGTCCCAGGCTAGATCCTGGGTCCTGCCCTAGGAGAGCCCACCTGGGGCGCATGGATCCAGCGCCCACTGCCACGCCCCAATGGCTGCCCTCAGCCCTTGCTGCTCAGGAGGGGTGGGAGCCCCCAGAGGCCTGGAGCAAAGCCCTGGTGGCACCAGGCTCCCCCCTGTTCAGGGCCGTGCTGGGGCCAAGCTCCTTCCAACGGGGGGCCCCTGAGCAGCTGGCTCTGCCCTTGCTCCAATGGTGCCTGGTGCAGACTCACTGCAGAGGTGAGCTGGGGTCCGGCTGGCTCTGGCCCAGGCAGGGTTGTGTCCCAGTCACAGCCCCTAGCTCGCTGCCTAGAGAGCAGCTGCCTCGTGGTGCTACACTAACCCCCTGCATTGGCCACACCACAGCCTCCTGTAGCCATGGCCCCTGGCCCTGGAGAGTGTCCCTGGAGCCAGGGCAGTGGTGTGTCTGGCCCTGTGGGGCTAGTACCTGGGTGCTCAGAGGCCTGTGGGCAGGGCTGTACCAACCCTGAATTGGAAAGGGGTAAACCCCTGAACTTTTTTTTAAAGGGCAGCAACTCAATCACCTGCCCCAGAGTGAGGCAAGGGGCCTGGGCACCTGGAGGGGCAGAGCTCAGCTCTCTAGCTCCGGGCTAGTGGCCTGTGTCTGTATCTCGGCTTCTCCCCTTACCCCCCCTGCCAGAGCCCTGGACCCCCAGTGGCCCCCGCCCAAGCCTGGCTGCAATGTACAAAACTGAACACAGTTGCCTGTATTTTTTTTTGTAAATTCATTATAGTAATAATTATAAATTAACCCCTTGTGTCCTGTGTGTCTGTCCTGGAGCCTCTCCCTCACCTGAGCTCAGCACGGGAGCCGGGGGAGGGGAGTAACACTAGCTGGGTTGGCTGGAGATGGGCCTTGCTCATAGGCTCAAGGGGAGCCCTGGGGGTCTGTGGTTCTGGGGCCCAGCTGTGCCTGGCCCAGAGTAGAGCCTTACACCCAGCCCCTCTGCAGGCTGGCCAGGGCCTTAACCCCTCCTCCCCCGCCCCCCTTTGCCTTGGCAGCAGGTAAAACTACAGGCTGGGCCTGTGCCTGAGCAGCAGAGAGGGAGGGAGAATCTCTGTGCTGGGGTGGGAGGGGGGGTGCACAAAATGTCCCCATTGACACTCCCCCTGGGATGCACAGAGTTGCCACAGGAGGGGAACCTTCTCTTGGGTTGCTGAGCCAAGCTCTGGGGGGGGTGAAGGTCTCTGGGGTCCAAGCAGCTGCTGCCCCCATGGGTCCCCTAAAGCTCTGGTGAGTGGCTGCTGCTTGCATGGCTCTGTGCTCAGCTGGGTGGGGGCAGCAGTTGCAGTCCTCCCCTCCCCCTGCACTCCACTGATCCTAAATGACCTTGCCCCACTCTCCCCCCCTGGCCTTTGCTGGCTGCAGCTGGCACACCTAGCAGCCTGTCATGGGCAGAGCCATCCAGGGGGCCAGTGCTGCTGCCTATGGAACCAGCTTCTCTCAGGGCCTAGGCCCCCCACCAGTAGGAGTCACAGCCGCAGCCTGGGCTCTGGAGCTGGGCCCAGCCAGCACCCTCCGCGCCCCCCCCCCCCTCCACTGCCTGGGCCAAAGCCCAGAGTCCTGGTGACAGCACAGCCGGGCCCTGTCCTCCTGCAGCGTTCCACAGCTGCTGGGCTGTGTGGAGGGGGGCAGGAGCTGCTGGCTGCCGTGTAGTACCAGCCCTCCAGCGTGGCCCACGACAGGCAGCTCGTGCTGCCCTAGCCAAACAGCCACGTACCTGGCCAGAGCCAGCGGAGCCTGCTCTGTGCTCACAAACATGCCACTGGGGATAGCAACGCAGCTGGCTGTGGGGAGTGCAGTGCCCCCATGGGGAGAAGGGCTGCATGTGCCCAGCCCCCACCACCATGCTCTAAGGAGCCCCTGAGGGAAACACCCCAGGTTCCTCTCACTTAACTAGCCAAAACTCAGGTGCACAAGGGGGAACTGGGGCTTTGTGTGCTCAGGACCCCAGCCCCACCTGTGCCCCACTAACCCTGCAGCAGGAGGCACATGGCCTTTAAAGGCCCCAGCACAGCTCATGTGGCCACCTCCTTCTGCATGGGTGCTGCTTGGCCCCTCCCATTCCCCTCAGAAGCAGGAACCTGCTAAACAATCCGTGGGGGCCCGGGAGATACAATAAAGTCATTGTAGAGAAACTAAATGGATTCTTTGCTTCAGTCTTCACAGCTGAGGATGTTAGGGAGATTCCCAAACCTGAGCCAGCTTTTGTAGGTGACAAATTGGAGGAATTGTCACAGATTGAACTGTCACTAGAGGAGGTTTTGGAATTAATTGATAAACTTAACAGTAACTAGTCATCAGGACCAGCTGGCATTCACCCAAGAGTTCCAAAAGAACTCACATGTGAAATGTCAGAACTATTAACAATGGTTTGTAACCTGTCCTTTAAATCAGCTTCTATACCCAATGCCTGGAAGATAGCTAACGTAACGCCAATATTTAAAAAGGGCTCTAGAGGTGATCCTGGCAATTACAGACTAGTAAGTCTAATGTCAGTACTGAGTAAATTAGTTAAAACAATAGTAAAGAATAAAATTATCAGACACCTAGAAGAACAAATTGTTGGGCAAAAGTCAATGTGGTTTATGTAAAGGGAAATCATGTCTTACTAAACTATTAGAGTTCTTTGAAGGGGGTCAACAACCATGTGGACAAGGGGGATCCAGTAGACGGTGTACTTTGATTTCGAGAAAGCCTTTGACAAAGTCCCTCACCCAAGGCTCTTATGTAAATTAAGTTGTCATGGGATAAGAGAAGATCCTTTCATGGATTGAGAACTGGTTAAAAGACAGGGAACAAAGGGTAGGAATAAATGGTAAAATTTCAGAATGAAGAGGGGTAACTAGTGGTGTTCCCCAAGGGTCAGCCCTAGGACCAATCCTATTCAACTTATTCATAAATGATCTGGAGAAAGGGGTAAACAGTGAGGTGGCAAAGTTTGCAGATGAAGAACTTCAAAAAGATCTCACAAAATTAAGTGATTGGGCAACAAAATGGCAAATGAAATTTAATGTGGATAAATGTAAAGTAATGCACATTGGAAAAAATAACCCCAACTATACATACAATACGATGGGGGCTAATTTAGCTACAACTAATCAGGAAAGAGATCTTGGAGTCCTCGTGGATAGTTCTCTGAAGACATCCACACAGTGTGCAGCCACAGTCAAAAAAGCAAATAGGAATCATTAAAAAGGGGATAGTCTCCATCTTATTCTCTATCTTATTGCCCTTATATAAATCCATGGTATGCCCACATCTTGAATACTGTGTACAGATGTGGTCTCATCACAAAAAAGATATACTGGCATTAGAAAAGGTTCCAAGAAGGGCAACTGAAATGATTAGGGGTTTAGAACAGGTCCCATATGAGGAGAGATTAAAGAGACTGGGACTTTTCAGCTTGGAAAAGAAGAGACTAAGGGGTGGGGAGAGGAGGAGGATATGATAGAGGTCTGTAAAATCATGAGTGGTGTGGAGAAAGTGAATAAGGAAAAGTTAGTTACTTGTTCCCATAATACAAGAAGTAGGGGCCACTAAATGAAATTAATGGGCAGCAGGTTTAAAACAAATAAAAGGAAGTTGTTCTTCGCACAGTCAACCTGTGGAACTCCTTGCCTAAGGAGGTTGTGAAAGCTAGGACTATAACAGGGTTTAAAAGAGAGCTAGATAAATTCATGGAGGTTAAGTCCATTAATGGCTATTAGCCAGGATGGGTAAGGAATGGTGTCCCTAGCCTCTGTTTGTCAGAGGGTGGAGATGGCTGGCAGGAGAGAGATCACTTGATCATTACCTGTTAGGTTCACTCCCCCTGGGACACCTGGCATTGGTCATTGTTGGCAGACAGGATACTGGACTAGATGGACCTTTGGTCAGACCCTGTACAGCCGTTCTTATGTTCAGCCATAAAGCTCCCCACAGTCACCTACCACAGGCACCACCCTGGGTGGTTCACTTCCTCTGCCCCACTCACCGCAGTCCACGCATGGCCCAGGTGACTGCTGGGGCAGGGGGTGCAGAGCTCAGCAAGGGGCTGCTCCCCCAGGCCAGGGCCACGAACCAACTTCCAGGCCTGTCTCCACTCAGGCACTACCCTGGCTTACACGCTGCATCGGCCCTGGGCCCCACAGTGGATAGCACACCAAGCCCTGCCTGGCCGCACTGCTCCCAGCAAGCTGCAGGAGGCAGTGGATGAGGGCCCAGAGAGCTGTGGGGGGCCTAAGGTGGGGCAGAGCTGTACCACCCTCAGTGGAGCTGGGCAGGCTGGGCACAGTGGCTGTACCCTGCCGTAAGCAGAGCCGGGGGGGGGGGGGGCGTACAGCTCGCCGGGCCATTGGCTGCTCTTAGAGCAGTGGCTCTGCTGGAGGCTGCACACAAGGTGTCAGGCCAAAGGGGGGCTGGGGTCTCCCACCAGGCCAAGCTCCCTGCCCTGGGGAGCCAGTCTTCAAGTGGCAGAAAGGGGTGTAGTGGGTTGGGTACAAACTCTGGCTGGGGGCTTTGTGAACACTAGGCCCTGGGACATGCCTGAGCCTTCAGCCTGCCCGGGCAAGGGACTTGTGCCTGGGGACGACAGCAGCAACATGCCCTCGGCAAAGGAAGCCGCCCAGCTCCTGCTGCAGGGCCTGGGATGGCTCAGCTCACCCTGGCAGGGATTGGCAGCCTGGCATCTCCCCTAGGATTCTCTCCAGCCTGGGGCAGCCAGCCCCTCCCTCCAGCTGGGGCCACCTGCAGGATCCAAGGAGACAGGCCCCACCCAGAGCCGGCCCTTCGCCCTGAGAGCACCACCACCGAGGGCTCCCCAGGGCACGCAGCAAGAGCCTCACGTTACCCCCTAGCAGACCCATCAGTGAACGCAGCTGGGGGTGGGGGGAATGCGCCCCACTGCAGGTCAGAGGGAGGTTGCTGGAGAGAGCAGTGCCCAAAGTAGCAGCAGGCTGGCCTGGACACTGGGGCAAAGGAAGCAGGCCAGACAGGGGTAAAGGCAACACCTTTAACACACCGACTCTTTATTGGCTCCCAAGAAGCAACACGACACTGGAAAACAGCAGGCAGCTCGGCCTGGGGTCCCCCGGGGGGGTCAGGGCACCTCTCAGTGCGGCTGATGATGGGGGACCAGCTTGTAATGGGCACCGCAGGAGGGGCAGCGCTGGGGCTCCCCCTTGTGCAGCCAGAACCAGATCACGCAGCTGTTGTCCTCTTCACCTAGGCGGGGAGAAGGGGGATTAGGTGGGCCGAGGTCACCGGGAGGAGTGCAGGCCGTTAACCAGCAGGGCAGACAGGGGCTGACAGCAGAGCCCGTCTCGGGGGATGCCAATCAGGGAGAGGGGCGGCTCCAAGACGGCAGCTGCCCCACAGCAGGGCTCTGCCCTCCTGGCACACTCCGCACCAGGCCTGCAGTACAGGCCCAGAGCAGGGCCGCCACGCTCGGGTGTCTGCAACAGGACCCAGGCATCCTGGCTTGTACTCCTCCCCTCAGGAGGCCAGGGAACAACGACCCCAGCTGGCCCAGCTCCCACAGCTCTGGGGCCAGGCAGGAAGCCAGAGCGAAGCCTTGTCTGAACCCAGCAGCCAGCTCCCGCCAGGCCCTCCCGCCACATGGGGTGCCCTGAAGAAGGGAGTTCGCTGGTCAGCCCAGAGCCTCTGCCTCCCCCCCTTGCACAACATGTCACTCACAGATGCAGCCCACAATCCTCTTGCTGGAGATGGAGGGGACCAGGTTGGGATCCTCCTTGGTCCCAGCGTAGCGCTTTGGTTGGAGGATGTTGTAGGGATCCTACAGGGAGTGCAGGAGGCAGAGTTTGCTGTTGCACCCGCCTCTGCCCCAGATCCCAGAGCTCTAACTGGGCCACCAGCCCTCATCCCCAGCACCGCGCCCTGGTTTGACCCAGAGCCTGCAGCACCAGCTGGCTCTGCTCCATGCTCAGGAGTGGCGCTGCCAGCCAGTCCCATGCCACACAGCACCGAACAGCACTACCCCGTGGACACGGGTGGCACTGGAGCGCCAGCTTAGCTCAGCTTGTGTCATTCTAAAACCAGGATCCCCCCCGACACTCACACCCCCCCAACCAGTGGGGGTCTCCCCATGGCCTAACCGCAGCCCTGCACCCCCCCAAACTCCACCTAATGCTGTCAGTGATTTACCCTGCCTGTCGCACAGTGAGACTGGCCGCCTGCCCAGAGGCAGGGAGCACTAGACTATCAGTGGGGAGAGGGGAGGGTGGGGATTAGGGGACCCGTTTCAGGGTAGCTCTGCTCACCTGTCCCTTTTCCATGGCCTTCATGACTTCCCTCTCCAGCCCTGTTGCTTGCTCTTCGTCGCTGGGGATACCTGGGCATGGGAGAGAAAGACAACAGGAGGGCATGAAGATCCCCTTGTCACGGGCAGGATCCCTCCCACCCCACAAGCAGTTCTCCACGCACACCTCCGTGCTGCTTGGGAGGAGTCATCCCAGGGCAGGAGACTATCAGGCAGGAGCAGAGGGAAGCCATCCCATATTTGGACCCTCCTTCCAGGTGTGTCACGGTCTCCCTCTCGCACCGAGGAGATCCCGAGTTATTAGGAAGAGAATTCGCTCATTAGAAATCTAGCTAGCTGGGTTGTGATGACCGGGAGAACCGCAGGGTGAATTGCCTGCCGGGTGCAAAGGTTGCGGCTCTCAAGACATCCAGACAAGCTTATGCGTAGTGCTGGGGAGGAACCAGCAGTCGTGGTACATGTAGGTACCAGTGACACAGGAGAAGGTACAGGTCTATTCAAGATAGTTAAGTCCCAGGCAGACTGCAAAGAGCTACAAAAGGACTTTACAAAACTGGGTGACTGGACAACAAAATGGCGGATGAAATTCAATGCTAATAAATGCAAAGTAATGCACCTTGGAAAATATAATCCCAACTATACATATAAAATGACAGGGTCTAAATTAGCTGTTACCACTCAAGAGAGGGATCTTGGGAGTCATTGTGGATAGTTCTCTGAAAACATCGACTCAATGTGTAGCAGCAGTCAAAAAAGCAAACAACGCTGGGACTCAATAAGAAAGGGATAGATAATAAAACAGAAAGTATCATGTTGCCTCTATATAAATCCATGGTACGCCCACATCCAGAATACTGCGTGCAGAGGTGGTCACCCCATCTCAAAATAAAAAGATATACTGGAATTGGAAAAGGTTCAGAAAAGGGCAACAAAAATTATTAGGGGCATGGAACGGCTTCCATAGGAGGAGAGATTAAAGAGACAGACTTTTCAGCTTGGAAAAGAGATGACTAAGGGGGGGGGGGGGGGAATATGATAGAGGTCTATACAGTGACGACGGGTGTGGAGAAAGTAAATAAGGAAGTGTTATTTATTCCTTCTCATAACACAAGAACTTGGGGTCACCAAATGAAAATAGGCAGCAGATTTAACGCACACAAAAGGAAGTATTTCTTCACACAACGCACAGTCAGCCTGTGGAACTCCTTGCCAGAGGATGTTGTGAAGGCCAAGACTATAACAGGGTTCAAAAAAAGAACTAGATAAGTTCATGGAGGATAGGTCCATCAATGGCTATTAGCCAGGATGGGCAGGGATGGTGTCCCTAGTCTGTTTGCCAGAAGCAGAGAATGGGCAACAGGGGATGGATCACTTGATTCCCTGCTCTGTTCATTCCCTCTGGGGCACCTGGCATTGGCCACTGTTGGAAGACAGGATACTGGGCTAGATGGACCTTTGGTCTGACCCAGTATGGCAGTTCTTATGGTCCTGGAGGCCAAATGTAGGCTGCTAGGTAAAAGATTGAAGTCCAGAACCTCTATGGCAACATTCTCTGAAATGCTTCTGATTCCACATGCAGGGCCAGTTGGACAGGCAGAACTGCTAGTCCTGGAGCCCATAAGAGGAGAGGCAATTCTTGAATTAGTTCTAAGCGTCCCAAGAGTTGAATACAGCTGAACTGCTCGGTAATAGCAACCATAATTTACTTAAATTTAAAATCCTTGTAAGGGGGGAAACACCAAAGAAACCCACTACAATAGCATTTAACTTCAAAAAGGGGAACCACACAAAAAAGAGGAAAGCTAGTTAAATGGAAATTAGAAGGAATCACAAAAGTGAAATGTTTGCAAGCTGCAGGGAAACTAGTTAAAAACACCACGACAGAGGCTCAAACTAAAGGTAAAGACCAAATAAAAAAAGAAACAGTATGAGGACCAAAAGAATGCCACCACGGCTAACCAGCAAAGTAAGAGAGGCAGAGGCAAAACGGCATCCATTAAAAACTGGAAATCAAATCCCGAGGGAAACAAAGGAACAAACTCTGGCAAGTCACATGTAAAATCGCAATTCGGCAAGTCAAGAAAAGAATTTCAAGAGCAACTATCAAGAGACCAAAACAAATTAAAAAAAAATTGCTGTAAGTGTTTGTAATTTCATCAGAAGCAGGAAGCCTGCCAAGCAATCACTGGGGCCACTGGACAATCGAGATGCTAAAGGAGCACTCAAGGAAGAGAAACCCGCTGTGGAGAAACTAAGTAAATTCTTTGCATTGGTCTTCACAGAAGAGGATGTCAGGGAGATTCCCACACCTGAGCCATTCCTTTTAGGTGACAAATCTGAGGAACTGTCCCAGATTGAGGTGTCAGAGGAGGTTTTGGAACAAAAATGATAAACTAAACAGTAGTAAGTCACCAGCAGGTATTCACCCAAGAGTTCTGAAGAACATACACATGAAATTGCAGAACTACTAACTGATATGTAACCTATCAGACTCAGACTTTAAGGTCAGAAGGGACCATTATGATTTTCTAGTCTGACCCTCCTGCACAACGCAGGCCACAGAATCTCACCCACCCACTCCTGTAATAAATCCCTGACCTATGTCTGAGCTATTGAAGTCCTCAACTTGTGGTTTAAAGACTTCAAGGTGCAGAGAATCTTCCAGCAAGTGACCCGTGCCCCACCCTGCAGAGGAAGGTGAAAACCCCCCAGGGCCTCTGCCAATCTGCCCTGGAGGAAAATTCCTTCCCGACCCCAAATATGGCGATCAGCTAAACCCTGAGCATGTGGGCAAGACTCACCAGCCAGATACCCAGGAAAGAATTCTCTGTAGTAACTCAGATCCCTCCCCATCTAACATCCCATCACAGGCCATGGGGCATATTTACAGCTAATAGTCAAAGATCAATTCATTGCCAAAATTAGGCTATCCCATCATACCATCCCTGCCATAAACTTATCAAGTTTAGTCTTAAAGCCAGATATGTCTTTTGCCCCCACTGCTCCCCTTGGGAGGCTGTTCCAGAACTTCACTCCTCGGATGGTTAGAAACCTTCATCTAATTTCAAGTCTAAACTTCCTGATGGCCAGTTTATATCCATTTGTTCTTGTGTCCACACTGGTACTGAGCTTAAATAATTCTTCTCCCTCCCTGATATTTATCCCTCTGATATATTTATAAAGAGCAATCATATCTCCTCTCAGCCTTCTTCTGGTTAGGCTAAACAAGCCAAGCTCTTTGAGTCTCCTTTCTCGGATTATCCTAGTAGCCCTTCTCTGCACCTGCTCCAGTTTGAATTCATCCTTCTTAAACATGGGAAACCAGAACTGCACACACTATTCCAGATGAGGTCTCACCGGTGCCTTGTATAACAGTACTAACACTTCCTTATCTCTACTGGAAATACCTCGCCTGATGTATCCCAAGACCGCATTAGCTTTTTTCACAGCCAAATCACATTGGCGGCTCAGTCATCCTGTGATCAACCAAAACTTCAAGGTCCTTCTCCTCCTCTGTTACTTCCAAGTGATGCTGTCACAGAGTCCCCGGGCAATGCTTTGGAACTGCTCCCCACAAAGCCAGTCAGGACTTTGTGGAGCCTCCTCTCCCTCGGAGCAGACTGTTTTCAGGGCAAGAAGCTCACACGGCTTCACCTCCTGGGTCTGCCCTTGGAGCATTTAGCATTTGCCCCTCCGTGCGCTTCCCACAGCGAGTCCGCCCAGGCAGGGTCCTGGGGAAGCCAGAGGGTCCTGCACGCACCCCCACTTCGCAGTCAGACGTGACTCTCATCCAGCCAGTAAAACAGAGGTTTATTAGATGACAGGAACACGGTCAAAAACAGAGCTTGTAGGTCCAGAGAATTGGATCCCTCAGCTGGGTCTATTCTGGGGCCCAGCAAAGCAGATACCCGCGTCTGCCCTCACTCCTAGTCCTCAGCCTGCTCCAAACTGAAACCCCCTCCAGCCCCTCCTTCTCTGCTGAGTTCCTTTCCCCTGACTTCTTTGTTCTCCCACCCCTTTAGCATCCCCTTGCAGGGTGGAAGGACCTGGCCATTAGTTGCTAGGCAACAGAGTGTCTGTCAGAAACTGAGGCACCCACACAGTATTCAGAGGAAACTGTAAGAACAGTCCCACTTTGTCACAGATGCGTCCCCAGTTTATAACAAAAATTCTTGTTATTAATCTCTAAATGCATGACCTTGCACTTTTCACTATTAAATTTCATCCTATTACTATTACTCCAGTTTACAAGGTCATCCAGATCTTCCTGTAGGATATCCCGGTCCTTCTCTGTATTAGCAATACCTCCCAGCTTTGTGTCATCCGCAAACTTTATTAGCACGTTCCCACTTTTTGTGCCAAGATCAGTAATAAAAAGATTAAATAAGATTGGTCCCAAAACCAATCCCAGAGGAACTCCACAAGTAACCTCCCTCCAGCCTGACAGTTCATCTTTCAGTATGACCCATTGTAGTCTCCCCTTTAACCAGTTCCTTATTCACCTTTCAATTTTCATATTGATCCCCATCTTTTCCAATTTAGCTAATAATTCCCCATGTGGAACCGTATCAAATGCCTTACTGAAATCGAGGTAAATTAGATCCACTGCATTTCCTTTGTCAATCAGCTTCTGTACCAGATGACTGGAGGACAGCTAATATGACGCCAATTTTAAAAAGGGCTCCAGAGGTGATCCTGGCAATTACAGGCCAGTAAGCCCAACTTCAGTACCAGGCTAATGGGTTCAAACTATAGTAAAGAACAGAATGATCCGACACAGAGATGAACACAGTATGTTGGGGAAGAGTCAACATGGGTTTTGTAAAGGGAAATCATGCCGCACCAATCTACTAGAATTCTTTGAGGGAATCAACAAGCATGTGGACAAGGGGGATCCAGTGGACATCGTGTACTTAGATTTTCAGAAAGCCTTTGACAAGGTCCCTCTCAAAGGCTCTTAAGCAAAGTAACCTGTAATGGGGTAAGAGGGAAGGTCCTCTCATGGATTGGTAACTGAGGAAAAAACAGGAAACAAAGGTAGGAATAAATGGTCCTTTGTCACAATGGAGAGAGGTAAATAGCAGTGTCTCCTAGGGTTCTGTCCTGGGACCAGTACTGTTTAACAATCAAATGATCTGGAAAAAGTGGTAAACAACAAGGTGGCAAAATTTGCCGATTATACAAAACTATTCAAGATAGCAGTCAGCTCTGGTCTTCACTAAAAGTTCCAAAGGGATCTCACAAAATTGGGTGACTGGACAACAAAATGGCAGACGAAATTCAATGTTGATAAATACAAAGTAATGCACACTGGAAAACATAATCCCAGCTATACATACAAAATGATGGGGTCTAAATTAACTGTTACCCCTCAAGAAAGTTTTTGGAGTCCCCGTGGATAGTTCTCTGAAAACATCCATTCAATGTGCAGCAGCAGTCAAAAAAGCAAAGTGTTAGGAACCAGTAAGAAGGAATCGGTAAGACGACAAAATATAATGCCACTATATAAACCCATGGTACCCCCACTCTTTGAATACTGCATGCAGATCTGCTCGCCGCATCTCAAAAAAGATACATAGGAATTGGAAAAGGTACAGAGAATGACAACAAAAATCAGGGGTATGGAACAGCTTCTGTCTGAGAAAGATTAAAAAGACTGGAACTGTTCAGCTTGGAGAAGAGGGGATTG
Source organism: Trachemys scripta elegans (assembly GCF_013100865.1). Lineage (NCBI taxonomy): Eukaryota > Metazoa > Chordata > Testudines > Emydidae > Trachemys > Trachemys scripta. The sequence goes on from NC_048299.1 coordinate 141,436,471, forward strand.
AGCAGGGGATACAATAGAGATCTATATCAAATCCTGACTGATGAGGAGAAAGTGACTTGGGAAGTGTCATTTCCCCCTTCACGTAATACAAGAACCAGGTGTCACCCAGGCTATAGGTGCACTACAGAGCTTACAGCGATGCAGCTAAGCCACTGTAGCTGCTAGTACAGACACTTTAAGATGACGGGCTCCCATTGACTGAATTACTCCAGCCCCCGGGAGCAGCAGGAGCTGTGTCCGTTGGAGAAGCTCTCCTGCCAACACAGCGCTGTGCACACCCACCGGTGCTCAGGTCAGTGTAATTTAGCAACATCATTTCTACCAACGTAAGCTGTAGTGCAGACAAAGCCCCAGATAAATTAAGAGGCAGTAGATTTAAAACAAACAAAAGGAAGCACTTCTTCACACAATGCAGTCAACCTGTGGAACTCCTTGCCTGGGGATGTTGTGAAGGCAAAAAGAATAACTGGATTAAAAAAAGAGTTAGGGAAGTTCCTGGAGGACAGGTCCATCAATGGCTATTAGCCAGGATGGGCAGGGATGGTACCCCATGCCCTGGGTCTCCCTAAACCTCAGAGCCAGAAGCTCTGAGATGACAAGGGATCAAAAGTTGCCCTGTTCATTCCCTCTGAAGCTCCTGGCAGTGGCTACTGTCGGCAGACAGGACCCTGGGCTAGACGGACCTTTGGGCTGACCAGCCTGGCCAGTCTCACGTTCTTACACCAGGATCCTTGTCCGAACGCCCCCTTCCCCAGCCACCCCGGAAGAGCCTCAGTCATGAGCCAGCCCGATCATTAGACACATTGGGGGGTGGGGGCTGGTAGAGACCCGCACTAACAGGGGCGTTTCCAGACCATCCTCATTTCCACAGCTGCTGCTCCCCGAGTCAGCGCGGACCGGGCCGCGCCCGCTGATCTAAACCGAGCTCGGTCCAGACCCCGCGGCCGCCGCACGCGGTCCGGCTGCCCGAGCCCCGGGGGAGTTCCGGGGCCGGCGGTAACGGGTCTAACACCCCGCTCGGCACAGCCCGTGCGCGGGGCTCTGCTCCGGGGGCCGCTGGAGACTCAAACCCCCCGGGTAAGAGGGGGCAGGACCCGCGTCCCCACGCGGCGAAGGGACCTGGTCCCCCCCCCCCCCGGGACAGCCGCCCCCCAGGATCCGCGCTGCGGGGTCCCTCCGGGGGATCACGGCAGCCCCCCCCCAGCCCTGCCCTGCCCTGCCCTGCCCTGCCCTGCCCGGCCCGGCCCTGCCCTTAGCGGGACCCCGCCCCCGCGCTCACCTCCAGCCACCAAGGCGCGGGCGGGGCCGGGCGGGCGGAGCGGCGCGGCCGGGGGGCGGCGCAGGGCCCGCAGGGCGCCGCACACTCGCAGTAACCTTGACGCCATGGCGCGAGCAAACTGACTGAGCCGGGAGCCCGCGGACGGCGGCTTCCTTCCGGGAGATGGCCGGAAACAGGGCGGGACTTCCGGGACACATAAGCGGGTACCGCTTCCCTGGGTGCCTCATGTGACCGATCGGCGCCGCTCGCTCGCTCACGTGACCAGGAAGCGAGGCTAGGCAGGGCGGGCAGCTCCCTCCCACGTGATGGAGGACGGACGGGGCAGGCCCCGTCCCCCCGCTGGGGTGACCCTCCCCCCCCCCGGCAGGTCCAACGCTCCCTCACACCGAGGGGGAGCAGAGGCCCAGATGCGAGGAGGACCCAGCTGGGAGGGAGGGGATGGGCCTTTCCGCTGCCTCCCCCGCAGGGCGCCCCCCCCCGCTGCCTCCCTGGGCTCCCCGCCCAACGCTGCCCCGAGCCTGTCGCACCCACCTCCTGGCCCCATCTGTGTGCAGCGACCTGCATGCGGGGCTGCCCCCCGAGGTGCTATTGCAACACAATGGTCGGGGGGTGCTCGGTTCAATCGAGCTGGGAGACCGAGCGTGATGCCAGCCAGAGGGAGAGCGAGGCTCAGCCTGCGAAGAGACCCGGCCTGGGGCCAAGGGGCTCAGTCAGGCTCAAGGCATCAAAAATTGGGGGCCCAGAAACGGAGACATTCAGAATTACAGGCCACTTCTGCACAGGTGGGGCTGTATCGTAAGTGACACAGCCAAGGTCAGTTAGGCTCCACCTCCTGGGGCCCTGTAGCACCAACAGCCGTGCGAGAGGCAGTGCTTGCCAAATCTCACACTATTTGGTATGTTTCTCCAAGCCCCAGCTCCTGGAGTCACCTGATCACACAGAAAGTCCTGTGGCACCTTTAAGACTAACAGATGTATTGGAGCATCGGACAAAGTGGGCGTTCACCCACAAAAGCTTATGCTCCAGTACATCTGTTAGTCCATAAGGTGCCACAGGACTCTCTGTTGCTTTTTACAGATCCAGACTAACACGGCTACCCCCTCTGTTACTGATCACACAGGAGTCTCTTGCTTTCATTTCTTCTAAAAAGGACATTGCTCGTGGTTGATGAAAAAAGCTTTGAACTGCAACCCTGGATGGCTCCAACACCAGAAGATGTTGGAGATCTGAATGATGAGATCTGAATGATGAGATCTGAATGCAAAGCATGGGCAGTATTGACTCAGTCTTGGCCAACACAGGACCAGTGTGGCTGTTTCCTCAGAGAGGTGGCTTTGTGCCTTAATAAAGTTCGGTTAAATGGAGGAATTTGCTCAACTCTTCTCATTCTCCTGTTCCTTTTAGCACTAGTGGTTGATGGTCACATTAATTCACAGCTTTTCAGGGCATCCTTTACCTTGTTAATAAGCAAATGGCCCAGCAACAGACCCTGCAACAAGCCCTTGGCCTAGGGAGCTGTCTCCAAGCAGTGCTGAGTTCTGCAGGCTTTGGCTAATAGTCTCAGGTGGTTCTTGGTAATAGTTTCCTAGATTCCAAGGCCAGAAGGGACTATTGGGATCATCTCTGCCCTCCCGTCGAACGTAGCACTTCTCTGACTTCATTCCTCATTGAACCAGAGCAGATCTTTTGGCAGTTCAGGGCTTGTGTAACACTTGAAATGCCCTGGCACAGGGCTTCATCATAGAGCCGACCTGCTGTAATTATTCCACCTCCCCGAGAGGCGGTACCTAGCGCCGTCTCCACTGGCGATAAGTCAGCTTAATTTTCTAGTGTGGACCAGGCTTTCGTCTCCTCGTTAGCCTCAAGCCAGTCTACAGTGAGAAGGTAGGTCAACCCAGCTAAGTCACTTGGGGTGTGAAAAATCCACCCCCCTGAGCAACAGAGTTAAGCCAGCCTAGCCCCCCCGTATAAACTGCTAGCTACCGCCTCTCCAGGAGGTAGATCACCTGTGCCGACGGGCGAACCCCTCCAGCGCTGCAGTGAGTGGCTACAGTGGTGCCGTTTCTAGTCTGATGTTCTTACCTGGACTGTGAGGCCAACCAGGTGAGCTGGGCTGGGCTGAACACCCAGGGCTGGGTTCGCCTCTGGGCTGCTCCTGTTTGTTTCACGCTGGAGGGCCTCCATGGAGGTCGCTGGGAAGCTGTTGGGAATGGCACGGTGAAGCCAGGCCTTGGCTTTCCCACTTGTGCTAGCCACAGACAGGCAGTTCCAGTTACCCCAGCCCGGGGACAGTGCTGCTGACTGAGCTGTCATGAGGCTTTGTGTTCACAGCTGGCTCTTCGGGGAGAAACAAAAACTGCTTCTCTCATCCCCAGCCCCCTGCTGATCCGAGAGGTGGCAACACTCCCAAGCTCCTACTGCAATCCACGGGCACTGCGGGCACTGAAGATCGGACAAGGAGCTTGGATGAGCTGAATTCTTTCCTGTTGGTAAACGGCTGGGAGCGTCACATACTGCGCCCAGCATCGCTATCCATGGACACAAGCAATGGCACGAAGGGAAGGGATCCGAATGGAGGCCATCCTGTTCCCAAAGCCGTGTGAGTCACAGGGCACGCGGGCGTTACAAGTCCCGGCAAGCAGAGTCAGAAACAGCTAGTGACAATCAACGTGAAAATGCCGACAGCTGAGACAAACGCGGGATGAGACCAAGTGTCCGCGGGTCCGACTCTGAATAGTGCTGTTCAGACCGCAGTGGTGCATTAGCCACTGGTCCATCAAGGCCCCGGGGCCTACAGGTTGGGGACCGACTGGTGAAGCGGCGGTTCTGCAGAAAAGGACCTGAGGATTACAGTGGATGAGAAGCTGGATATGAGTCAGCAGTGTGCCCTTGTTGCCAAGAAGGCTAACGGCATATTGGGCTGCATTAGTAAGAGTGTTGCCAGCAGATCAAGTGACATGATCATCCCCCTCTATTCGGCACTGGGGAGGCCACACCTGGAGTACTGGGTCCAGTTTTGGGCCTCCACTACAGAAAGGATGTGGACAAATTGGAGAGAGTCCAGCAGAGGGCAACGAAAATGATCAGGGGGCTGGAGCACATGACTTACAAGGAGAGGCTGAGGGAACTGGGCTGCAGAAGAGAAGAGTGAGGGGGGATTTGATAGCAGCCTTCAACTACCTGAAGGGGGGTTCCAAAGAGGATGGATCTAGACTGTTCTCGGTGGTGGCAGATGACAGAACAAGGAGTAATGGTCTCAAGTTGCAGTGGGGGAGGTCTTGGTTGGATATTAGGAAACACTATTTTGCTAGGAGGATGGTGAAGCACTCGAATTGGAGGTGGTGGAATCTCCTTCCTTAGAGGTTTTTAAGGCCCGGCTTGAAAAAGCCCTGGCTGGGATAATTTAGTTGGGGATTGGTCCTGCTTTGAGCAGGGGGTTGGACTAGATGACCTCCTGAGATCTCTTCCAACCCTGATCGTCTATGATTCTATTAATAAGCAGAAGTGATTTTATTAAGTTTAAAAAGTAGGATTTAAGTGGTTCCAAATAATAACAGACAGAACAAAGCAAGTTACCAAGCAAAATAAAACAAAACATGCAAGTCTAAGCCTAATACATTAAGAAACTGATTACAAGTAAATCTCACTCTTAGAGATGTTCCAATAAGCTTCTTTCACAGACTGGGAGTGGCTGGGTCATTACACATATTGAATCTATTTCCCCATGTTAAGTATCCTCACACCTTCTTGTCAACTGTCTAAAATGGGCCATCTTGATTATGGCTACAAAAGGTTTTTTTCACCTGCTGATAATAGCTCATCTTAATTAATTAGCCTCTTACAGTTGGTATGGGTACTTCCACCTTTTCATTTTCTCTGTATGTATAAATATCTTCTTACTGTATGCTCCATTCTATGCATCTGATGATCTTAGTCCCTAAAGTGCCACAAGTACTCCTGTTCTTTTTGTGGATACAGACTAACGCGGCTGCTACTCTGAAACCTTTCACAGACTAGACTCCTTCCTAGTCTGGGCCCAATCCTTTCCCCGGTACAGTACAGTCCTTGTTAGTTCCAGCTGTAGTAAGAAAAGGCCCGGTATGAGCCCTAAGGCCTGTACTAGAGTAATGGTCAAGACTTTGTTAACATAAAGCAAAGTTAAGCTGTGAGCCAGAGGCAGGCCCTGCTCACAGAAGCTGGCAAGGAAAGGGCTGATGCTGCAAAAAGTTCCGTACCTAAAAGGTACTGGACACCAGATATCAGAACATTCGCATACTTGCACATTCCACACAGATAACGAGGAACACGCTGACCCATCCTAAAGACAGGGGCAAAAGGGGAATATGATGGACAGAGTTGTTTTGTTCGAACCAACATGTACAAGGTGAAAGGCGGCACCTTATTGCATAGAAGGGTTGTACATTACTACGTAGGGGAGTTGCACTTCAATATGTCAGGAGTGATGTGTAACTTGTTTGTACCTGTGTATAAGAATACATCCCTGGGGCGGTGGCTTTGCCTGGCCTAGGGGGCAGTGGAAAGTCCCGCCACTGACTGAGCCAGTCCATTGCTAGGGAGCACATATGTACTAGCAAAACCATAGATATCTAATCCGGGGAGCTAGAGACCGTGTTTCTCTTTGACAATAAACCTGGCCAGGTGCCTTCGTACCTTACTAGAGTCTGTGGTCATTGGGGGTTCTCTCAGGGTCTGCTGAGCCAGCGATCTGCAGAGCCGGGGCAGCACACAGAGGGAACACACGCACGCAGCCAACGGTTATCAACATTGGACAGAGCAGAGCACCACACCGGTAGCGTCTGATGACACCAGCAGGCATCTGAGGTGAAAAGCAGGGGCTTTTTCATGACTGGGACCCCATTTGGTTCTGTTCCACCCCCTTTTATATCTTTGGCACAAGGCAGGAACCTTTTGTCTCTCTGGGTTGCCACCCCTCCTTCTAAATGGAAAAGCGCCAGGTTTAAGATGGATTCCAGTATCAGGTGACATGTTCACATGTCTTGTGAGACCCCCTCCATTCTTCCAGGGCTGGCCCACACACATACAGGAAGGCTTGCAGGTAAATAAACCATTTACAACCAATTGTCTTGGCTGATGGGAACCATCAAGATTATAAACCACCATTAATGGCCCACACTTTGCATAATTGCAATAGGCCCTCAGAGTTACATTTCATATTTCTAGTTTCAGATACAAGAGTGATACATTCATACAAATAGGATGACCACACTCAGTAGATTATAAGCTTTGTAATGATTCCTTACAAGAGACCTTTTGCATAAAGCATATTCCAGGTACATCATATTCACATTTATAAACATATTTTTATAAAGCATATGGAGTGCAACGTCACACCATAATCCACCTCTCAAGACCTAGACATATTCTAGCTTGGCTTGGACTGGTTTCTCTCTAATCTGGCAACACTGGTTTCCCACCCCAGCAGGCCGTGGGCCGAAGTTACCAGGGGTCTCTCCATGGGTTTCAAGGGGCTGTCCATCGGCTGGGGTGATCCAGAGGAAAAAGAAACATTTCAGAAACCTGTTATTTCCGTCCAGCGCACGGAGACCAGGAGGTGGCAGCACCGCACAGAGCCACGCTGGGACTCCCAATGGCCTGGTGCCGGGATCTGCCCTGAACCCTGGTTCCGCCTGATGGCTGGTCACTGACCGGGGGTGTCACTCTTGCTGGCAGCCTCAGCAGACAAGACAAGGGACGGATCAGGCGCCAGGATCAAACAGCCCCGAATCTTGGCCCAGCGTCTCCAGTGGTTCCCACAAGGTGTTTCCTAGCCCAGCCGCGCTCCGGGTGCCATTTCTGCGGCAGCATTTCCTTGCATTGCAACAAGTCTGTGCTGCCAGGTCTTCCCTTGGGTTTGTCGCTGGGCTAGTGCGAGTCAAGCTAGGGCACCAAGCTGCACCCACCCCTGAGCCTGCCCGGTAACCACCCCCCAGCGGCCGGGGGGGACGACTCATTGCTCACCAGGGCTCGGCATTTGCCTTGACTCCATCAATTAGTTTGCGGGGATCGCCCAGCCCCAGGGGCAGTGCTGAGCAGCAGGAGATGCTCAGTGGCTTTGCGCACTGGATGGCGACTGCCCCCCCGGGAGAGGTTCCAACTCCAAACCAATGGCGCACAGAGCGGTAGCAATCTGGGGTGCACGCCAACGCCCAGCTTCTCCCCTGCCAGAGCCTGGGGCCTCTGCGCTGCAGAGCTGGGGCAAGTTCGGCCCCTGGCTCCAAGGACGCAGCTGGCTGCATCCCCAGACTCGGGAGCCGCTGCTGTTCGTCCAAGGTTTGCAGCACGATGGGATCAGTAGGGTCCCAGACCTGCTGGTGTGAATTCTTGCAGCCGGTGGGCCAGAGCACTCGCTGTCTCCATTGGCCCCGCAGCCTCTGGGATTCCGCGAACACGGACGACTCACTCGCCGGAAAGCCCCGCCGGTCCACGCAGGAGCCCCGTGCCTGGTGGCCAGAAGGCCGTAGGTTATGGGACGGAGCAGAGGGATTTGTGACCATTTGACCCACCCAATTCCCTGAAAGGGCTGGTGCAGTCCCACAATACACTGCAACACCGGCCCACAAGGCTGCGCTGGGGACACCTACTCACAATGCTTTTGCCGATCCAGCTTCATGCTGGTAGGACGCGCTGCAGAGGGCCGAAGCAAACATGCGCACGCTGTGCTGAGTTCTCCGGTGCGGGCAAGGAGTGAGCTGAGGCGCTGTTTGCATGGCCTGGCAACGCAGCTCCAGGGCTAGCCCTGTCAGAAAAGGGGCCCGACCCCTCCTGGCAGTGACTGTGCCCCTCACTCAGGCATCCACCAGGTGCCACCCAGCTGCCGGGCCGATGGCCAGACAGACACCCTAATTCTGGGATCCCCCGGCACGGTGACGTCGCCGGACACAGAGCTCCCTGTTCATCCCATGGGCCAGCACTGAGATCCCAGGGTCAGGACCCCCCCAGGTAGATCAGGAGCCCCCGGGTGCGACACTGCTTTCAGCCCTCGGAGCCCGCCCTGGGCAACGTCCTCTCCCCCTCCCACCCTGCGACCCGCCACGGCCCCAGCCGGTCAGTGCTGAACATAGGGACGGCTCATTAACCTGCTTTCGCCCTCCGAGGGCAACTGCGAGTGCATCCGCCTCTGGTGTGGAGCATGGAGGGTGCCGGCCCGCTGCCCCTGGGCTCGGGGGACTCTGCTGGGGCTGCAAGGAGGTGGGAAGGGGGATGGGAGGATCCCTGCCTGTTTCTGGCTCTCCTGGGAATCCTCGGATGCTCTGGCTTTTGTCCCATCTGAAAGACACCACCTTCAGCAGCCCAGCGCCCCCTAGCGCCACACTGGGGCCAGCGCTCACTGAGAGGGGAGAGCGCCCCCTGCTGAGCCCCCCATTCCCTGCAGCCTAGCACCCCCTTGCGCCGTTCCTCCTGTCACTCCTTTGGCTTCCCCGGGCCCCTGGCACCAGCTTAGCGGGAGGGAGGGGCTATGGGAGGCATGTTCCCGTGTGGACCTGTCTGAGTGGGCACCTGTGTGACTGTGTGTGCACTTCTGGGGGCTCCCAGGAGCTATGTGCACAAGTAGGTGTGTGCAGGAGCGTCTGTGTTCATGTGTGATGGGGTGTGTAGATGTGTGCGGGGCGAGTGTGGACATGCATGTAGATGCATGCAGGGTGTGTGGGGTGCATGCGGGGTGTGTGTAGATGTGTGCCAGGTGCATGTAGATGCATGCCAGATGCATGTAGATGCATGCTGGGTGCATGTAGGTACGTGCGGGGTGCATGTAGATGCATGCGGAGTGTGTGTGGGGTGCATGCGGGGCATGTGTAGATGTGTGCCAGGTGCATGTAGATGCATGCCAGATGCATGTAGATGCGTGCCGGGTGCATGTAGGTGCATACGGGATACGTGTAGATGCGTGCGGAGTGTGTGCGGGATGTGTGCAGGATGCATGCAGGTGCATGTCGATGCGTGCCGGGTGCGTGTAGATGCGTGCAGAGTGTGTGCAGGATGCATGCGGGGTGCATGTAGATGCATGCTGGGTGTGTGTAGGTGTGTGCTGGATGCATGTAGATGCGTGCTGGGTGCATGTAGATGCATGCAGGGTACATGTAGGTGCGTGCAGAGGGTGTGCGGGATGTGTGCGGGTTGCATGTAGATGCGTGCCAGGTGTGTGTAGATGCGTTCGGGGTGCGTGTGGATGTGTGCCGGGTGCGTGTAGGTGTATGCGGGGTACATGTGGATGCGTGCTGGGTGCATGTAGGTGTGTGAGAGGTATATGTGGATGCGTGCCGGTTGCGTGTAGATGCGTGCGGGGTGCGTGTAGATGCGTGCCGGGTGCGCGTAGATGCTTGCTGGGTGCGTGTAGATGCGTGCTGGGTGCGTGTCGATTACGGTTACCACCTGGCCAGTATTTGACCAGCCTGGCCATTTTTTAATGGATTTGCCAGTGCGCGTGGAAGTGTGTAAATGTATGCGGGGTGTGTGTAGAAGTGTGTAAATGCATGCGGGGTGCATGTGGAAGTGTGCGGCTGTGTGCACACACTCAGCACTACTCCAGCAGGGGGCGAGGCGAGTTACCAGCTGTGTGCAGCCTGTGCTGGGTGGGGCCGGGGCACGGGGCCTGGTCCTGTATCCCCAAGGAGCCGCTCGCTGGCTGGGCTCAGCCATGGGGAGCAGGAGGCTGGGCTGGGCTGGGCTGGGCTGGGGCAGCCGCCTGCCGGCGCCTCCTGGATACTCAGCCCCGCTCGGTGCTGCTAACTTAGGGTTACCATATTGGAGCCCCTGAAAAAGAGGACACTCCAAGGGGCCCTGGCCCCACCCCAACTCTGCCCCTTTCCCGCCCCTGGCCCAACTCCGCCCCTTCCCTGCCCTGGCCCCACCCCAACTCTGTCCCTTCCCCAAAGTCCCTGCCCCCTCCCCTGAATGCTCCGCCCCCTGCTCCTCCCCTGCTTCCCGCGAATCAAATGTTCGCGGGAAGCCTGAAACAGGCAGGCGGCAGGTAAGCTGGGGCTGGGGCTGGGGCTAGGGCAAGAGGAGACGCAGCCCAGTCCGGCCCCCCCCGGCTGAGCGGCTCCCTCCGGTGGCCGGCCAAGAGGCTCTGGCCCCGGCGGCTCCGGCCCGGCTCAGGCCCTGGGGCGCCAGCTGAGCACCCCCAGCCGCAGTTGCTCCGGCTCGGCTCGGGCCCCGGTTCCGGCCGCCGGCCGAGCACCCCAGCCCCACTGGCCCCGGCCAAGCAGCTCCGGCCCAGCCCTGGCCCTGGCCGAGTGGCACTGGCCGAGCACCCCCAGCCCTGGTCTCTCCGTCCCAGCTCGGCTCGGGTCCCGGTTCCGGCCAGCGGCCGAGCACCCCCAGCCCCACCGGCCCAGGCCGAGTGGCGCCAGCCAGCGGCATCCCAGCTCACAGCTGCCTGGTCCCGGGCTCCGGCTGCTGCTGCGCTGGGGAGAGCGGCGGGCACCGGGAAAGTTGAACCCCGGGGAGGAGGCGGTCCCCTTACCATGCCTCCCTATTTTCCCGGACATGTTCGGCTTTTTGGAAATTCCTCCTGGACGGGGATTTGAGGACCAAAAAGCCGGACATGTCTGGGAAAATCCAGACTTATGGTAACCCTATGCTAACTGATGGAGCTGCTGGGCCCAGCCCTGCCCTCAATGTCCAGCGGTTGCTGCATAGCAGAGCCCAGATCTGGGCCCTTGGGGGGCTGATGCCCCCCCAGCCCGTCCTGCAGCTGGGGGCCACCTCCCAGCCAAGCAAGTCGGCAGCACCCAGCTGAGGGCAGGGGAAGGACACCTGGCTACCCCAGCTGGGGAGCTGGCTGTGGAGCGGGAGGGACCCAAGCTGTTCGCTGGCCACAGGGCTCGCTCATGATGGTGGCACTTCACCCATAGCGCCAGCTCCTGCCTGAAACGCTCACACACTAAATGGATCCAGAGAGGGGAAACTGAGGCTTGTCTGGCCCCAGCCCAGCGTATCTGAACAGCTCCCTCCTTACTGCATGGGGCCTCCCGCCACTAGGGGCAGGGCTGGGCGGGGACCCAACCCAGGGACAGGGGCTGAGGCCCAGATCTCGGGGCCTTGCACCTTCCCTTGAAATCAACGGGCCCCAGGCCCCCCAGTGAGTTGGGCAGGACCAGGAACTGAGCTAGAGGTTCCCCAACCCCCAGGATTGGCCTGGAGTCTCTAGGAATCATGTCATGTGATGAAACCTCCAAGAAAATGTCCAGCCAAAATTGGCAACCCTCCCTAAACTGAGCGCAGGCCTCCAAATGCCAGGCTGGTGCCCTGCCCACAGGGGCATCCTTCCTCTGGGCCAAAGCTGCCCCCAAGCTCAACCCTGAGATGCGGGAGGGATCCGGGCCCCGCGAGCTGGCACTGCCCAGACACAAAGAACCAGGGTCCCTGCTCTGGGCTCTCTGGGCTCTCGGGGCATCTGTGCAGCGTCTTGGCTCCCACGTGGACGGGCCAGTGGGGCTCATGCTCTGGCGCCCCCAGCAGCTGTGTGGCCCTGGCACCTGGGGCTGGGGCTCTGAAGGCCAGAGTGGGGAGCCTGGGCTCTGGGACTCGCTGCCGCTCGCTGGGCAGATCCACCCAGGGAGTCCAAGCGACTCTTCCTTCTCCAGGCCCTGACATCCCCAGATCTCCGTGGAGCCTCCAGACGCTGGGGCAGGGAGCAGCAGCAGCCCAGCCTGTGGTCTGTTGGTGTGTACAGCCCTTGGCACAGCGAGCTGGACTAGGCCCCACAGCAGTGTAAATGGTTAATAGAAATGTACATATGGGGAAACTGAGACACGGAGAGGTGCCAGGACTTGCCAAGGTCGCACTGAGCCGTGATTAGGACCCAGAAGTCCTGATGCCTTGTCCCTTAACCACAAGCCCTGTGATGCACAGGGCTCCTTCCCCTGCCCATCCATCAGCCCCCCACCTCTCTGCGGAGCTGGTGCTGCGGGTGGCCCATCCTAGGCATTGCCACGTGGCTGCTGGGGCAATGGGGCGCTGAGCTGAGCCGGCCCTTCCCACAGCGCTGAACGAGCAGTGATTCGTGGAGGGGGGGTTAGTCCTGCTCGGCACCTGCCGGCCCCCTGTAAGGATCAGGCCTTTTCCTGAAGCCATATTGTAAGGCCTAAAGCTTAAGGCCTTCATCTGCAGCCAGATTAAAAGAGCAGCCGCCATTAGCTGAGAAGCAGGAAGTCACATCCTCCCGTTCCATCTAAAGGACATGAAAACGCTGTAAGATCGGGCTGTTTAGGAGGAGACCCCGTCCTAATGGCCCCCACTAGCACCAGATAAACAAACAGATCTTAAGATGGTTAAAGAAAACGTAGGTTGATAGCGTCCGTCTGTCACAAAATCAATTCTCAATGGCTGTGGTTGTGAAATCCTCATTTCTGTATTGTTTGGTCATCATGGTCCCTACTTCCCTATTGTTTATCTGTCTGGTCTCTGTCTGGTTCTTTAATTGTTTCTGTCTGTTACCTAATTAATTTTGCTAGGTTTAAATTAATGAAGGGGGTGCGGTAGGATTGGTTAGAGAATTTTGTTACACTATGTTAGGATTGGTTAGTAAGATTTCAGTATAATGACCAGTTAAGGTACAGCTAAAAAGGACTCAAGGTTCACTATATAAACTGGGGTCCAAGAGGAAATTCTTTGGGAACCAGCTCCGGGACACAGCCCCAAAGCTCAGAGCTGCCAGACCTCACCACTCTGCCAATGACACCGCGTAGAAACTGGAGTCCACCAGATGGACCCGACCCTGACTGGCCAGCAAGAAAAGCTCGTCTGTCCTATTGGGAGTGGTGAGCATTGTGTGTGTAGCGTGTGCAGTCTGGTCTGGGTGATTGTTAATAAATAGAGGCGATGTAGGACATTACGGTGTAAGGCTCTTTCACTGGGAAAAGGTCCCGCACACCTGCAGAAGTCGTATACACCCAGAGCCCTACGTATTGGGTAAGGGTATGGTTACTTAGGCTGACCAGGCTAGTTACAGGTGCATTTCGCCTGGAGCCCTACGGACTGGGAAAAGGTGGGGTGCCCTAACGTCTGCAGGTAACACCCCAGCCGCTGTCACGGCCACAGGAGCATCAGAACCGCAACTCCAGCCCATGCCTGGGCCTGGCATCACCTGCGCAGAGCCCGTGGGCGTGAGCGGGGTGACCGGTGCTGCCCAGGAATCGGGTCACTGCTAGAAACGCAGCAGCTGCCCCTGCCCTACAGCCGCTAATGTCTGCCAGCCCCGCCAACCAGCCCCTTCGGCTCCAGCCCCAGGCCCTCCCTGCTCTGCCATGCACTTCTCCTGGGCTGAGGCTGTCAGCTGGGCAGGAGCACGTGGGTTTAAGGGAGAGGGGCTGAATCCAGCACCCGTAACTCCCTTGTGACTTGGTCAGGATTTAATCCACTTGGCCAGCCCCAGGGCTTCTCCAGCAGGGGACAAAGGCGCCCTTGATTCCCAGTGGCAGGAGTCAGACCCCCCCTTCCTGTGCCTCCCCCATTGCTCAGGAGAGATCTGGCCCCATCCCCATCCCCCCAGCTGGACAGGCAGCTCTTTGGGGAGCAGTGCTACCCCTCCCTCCCCAGCCGCAGGCGCTGTCGGGCCGGCAGGAACCGAGTGCGTCAGTCGGCCCGTTGAGAGCCCAGGCAGGATGCAGGAGCAGGCCCAGCAGAGCCCCCCTGTCCTCCGCCCTGGCCCAGCAGCCCCTGCAGCAGCCTGGCTGCCTCTTCGCGGGCGGGGCCTGCCTGGGACCTGTGTCTTGTGCATAGCACGTGTGTGCATGGGATTTGCACGGCTTGTCTGTCTTGTGCATAGTTGTGGGGGGAGGGTTGTGTATGTGCATGTGTGGTGTGTGTGTGACACGCATGTGCACGCACACGTGTGTGTCAGGTGCGTGTGGCACGTGCAGGCGTGAGCGAGGGAGCTCGGGGCACACACAGAAGAAGCTGTTCCTAGCGAGGGGAACAAAGAGTCTTTTCTTCTGCAAATGGCCAGCGCTCCCCTGTGGGAGTAACTCCCGCAGCTCGCGGGGACCAGGCGGGATGGGACGTGAGCAGCCTGCCCGGGGCCCTCCACTGCCTCGCTCTGTTGGGAGCCGCTGAGCCTAGTTTGCCCTAGAAAAGCAGGTGGAAACGCGGCGAGCGGCTGCTCCCAGGGTTTTGATTGTTCTCTTAATGCACCAGCACAAACCCGCCTTGCTGTGGTTTCTGCTCACGCGGCTCCCAGAGAACCAAACGGGCTGGAAAAGCTGCTGCTCTGGGCACGTTCTCCCTGCAGCCCTGATCCATGGATCTTGTCGGCTGCGGGGCCGGGGCCAGTGTCTCAGGGGGGCTGCAGCTGGGAATGCCCCCTGCAGCCCCTGAAGACCACAGGAAAGTGTGTCCAAAGCTGTAGGTCCCCAGGCAGGGAGGCCCAGGCTCGGTGCTGTGGGCCCACGTCCTGTGGTCCCTTGGCATTCTCCTCTCTCCTCTGCGGCTGGCATCACCAGAGCTCGGGGCTGCCCTGGGCAGGAGCAGCTGGGGCCAGGGCCGAGCGCGGAGCAGAGGGGGACTCCACTCCAGAGTTCACTCCAGGATCACCCCCCCAGGTGCCAGCCTGTCATGGAGATCTGTGCCGGAGTGGGGTGCATAGCTGGCACTGGGGGCTCTGTGCCGGGGTGGGGTGCGTAACTGGCAGTGGGGGCTGGTGGCTTTGTGCTGGAAGGGGGGGGGTAGCTGATGCTGGGGGCTGGGCTCTGTGCTGGAGGTGGGTAGTGATGTTCCGCTGGTGATATCTGGACCGGTGATCTGCTAGGTCACCCCAATCGTTGACTCTGGGAGCCAGCCTTATCCAGCTCTGCTGAGAGACCCCCCCACTCCTGGGCTGGTCACACACAGTCTCTGGCATGTAAGCTGCTCCCAGCTACTTGCAACCGAATGACACTAGCCAATATCTCTGGTCTCAGACACAACCCTAGGAACCTCCGTCTTGCAGTGCCCAGTTATGCCCGCTGGACGCTGCAAGCTTATATGAGTTCATCAATTTAACAAAGAAATTGATCTGTCCCAGGCTTGTTATCCCAAGGGGAGCCTCTGAAACACTGCAAACCAAACGCACTGCTTCATGTAGAACAAACAAACAGATTTATTAACTACGGAGATAGATTTTAAGTGATTACAAGTCAGAGCATAACAAGTCAGATTTGGTCAAATGAAATAAAAACAAAACTCATTCTAAGCTGATCTTAACACTTTCAATGTCCTCACAAACTTAGACGCTTCTCACCATAAGCTGGCTGGTTGCTCTTCAGCCAGGATCTCCCCTTTGATCAGCGCTTTAGTCGCTTGGTGGTGGTGTCTGTAGATGGAGGTGGAAGAGAGAGAACATGGCAAAGGTCTCTCCCTTTTATCATGTCCTTTCTTTCCTCATGGCATTGCCCCTCCCCCCTCAGAGTCAGGTGAGCATCACCTCATCGCAGTCCCAGACTGACCAAAGGAAGGTGTGGGGGTGACTCACTCGAGAGTCCAACAGATCCTTTGTTGATGCCTAGGTCAGTGTCCTTTGTTCCTGTGAAGTTGGGCTGGGTTTGTCCCATACGTGCCCTGATAAGGTGTGAACCCTGTTCCTGGAGAGTTTTGCCTGGTCTGGTTTTAAGCCATGAAGACACATTTTCAACCTCATAACTATATACATGAAATGATAACCTATAACATCACTGTAACAACACTGCTCAGTGCATCATGAGCCTTCCGAAGACACCTGACATGACAAACTTTGCATTGATATCACACAATCATTTTACAAGGATGAACATGGAGGTGCAGGATGTTCCCCCGAGGTACAGAGCATCACACCTCCCCTCTTAGTTTACTGCAAGAGGGTTAGTCACTGACTAGCTCGAAGGCAGTTCGTTGTTATAGTTCTCTTGGCACCCAGCCACTAAGGCTATGAGGCAGCGTACCTCAGTTTCCCCATTCACACACAGCAAACCAGGTGTTTTATGGTTTCTCTGCTGTGATAACCTTTAAACCTGTTTACAGGTGTTTATTGAAAAGAAGCATTATCATAAGGTTTAACATCCATGTCAAAATTCTTATTCCCAAAGCGTAACATTAATACCAAAAATGTTTATCACAGATGTGTGTTTACAAGTATCTTTATGATTGCACACCCTCTGTTCAGATAGTCTAGTTTGAGGTTAGTTTATTCATTACCCAAGGTGTCCTTTGACTCTCTCCTATGTAATCAGTCACTGGCTTTTCCTTCCCTCCAGAGTTCCCCTCTGTGTGGGCTCTTAATTTAATCATGTTTCTGGCATTTTAATATCTCAGGGTCTGGCAAGATGGGTGTTCAGGGGGATCCTGCACATTGACTGACCCTTTGGGGAGCGATCTCTCAACCCCAGGACTGTACATATACAGAAAATCCAGCTCCTTTTTTGGGGTCACGCTGTGTTTCCCCTCCCAGCACTGAGTCCTTCCCTGCCCCCTAGAGGGCTGTGATCTGTGCTCTCTGGACTAGGTGTGTTTACCCTTTGATCAGATTCACCTTTTCCCAGCAGCTCTCCCATAATTGCTTTCTGTTTCTCACCAGCATGGGGGAAGACATTCCCCTCCCCCCATAAATTGGGCCATTTGTATTCTCACAAACTACCACCTGGCAACTTCCTGGTCTCAACTCCTCTGTTATCACAGGTGTTGGAGCTGCATCAGTTAATTTCGCAATCAGGGTAGGAACTCTCATATCATCAGGGATTTTATGTATTACTCACAGGCTTTTGACGGTAGTCAGATATTCAGCAATATCCTCTGTCTCCTTGTATGCAGGACATAAGTGTTCCCACTTGTGGATTTTTGGAGTGATGGGAGTCGTTGGGGTCGGGGGGGGGAGGGGTTCTAGTTCTGCTTCTCTAGGAGGTCCAGTTGGTGTTTGTGCTCTCTCTCTCTCTCTCTTTCTTCCATGGCCCTTCTGTGTGCAGCCTTCTCCCTGGCTGCCTCTGCCTCCATAGTCTCCCTGGCCGCAGCTGCTTCTTTGAGCCTCATTTCTGCCTCCCACATCTGAAACTCATGGTCCTTTGCCTTCTCTGCCACTTCCAGTCTGGCCAGCTCTAGTTTTGTAGCTGCGTCACTGCTAGTCATTTTCCTGCTTTCTTGTGCTTATTTCCCTCACTCAAAATAAACAAACAGAAAATAACAAACCTATGACCTCCTCCTGACTGTTCTTAGCCACTGCACTTAAGACTCACTTAAAATCACAAATATCAGTGCTTAAAGTGTGAACTTCACTTGGAGTAACAAGCCGCGCATACACCCTGCTCGCTGCGCCACTGTGAAGTTCCCCTGGTGTTGTCTAGACCAGTGATCTGCTAGGTCACCCCAATCTTGCAGTGCCCAGTTATGCCCGCTTATATGAGTTCATCAATTTAACAAAGAAATTGATCTGTACCAGGCTTGTTATCCCAAGGGGAGTCTCTGACATGCTTCAAACCAAACACACTGCTTCAGGTAGAACAAACAAACAGATTTATTAACTAGAAAGATACATTTTAAGTGATTATAAGTCAGAGCATAACAAGTCAGATTTGATCAAATTAAATAAAAGCAAAACTCATTCTAAGCTGATCTTAACACTTTCAATGTCCTTACAAACTTAGCTGCTTCTCACCACAGCCTGGCTGGTTACTTTTCAGTCAGGCTCTCCCCTTTGATCAGCGCTTCAGTCGCTTGGTGGTGGTGTCTGTAGATGTATATGGACGAGAGAGGAAGAGCATGGCAAACGTCTCTCTCTTTTATCATGTTCTTTTTCCCCTCTTGGCTTTGCCCTCCCCCCCTGCCCCTGAGAGTCAGGTGAGCATTACCTCATCACAGTCCCAAACTGACCAAAGGAAGGGGGGTGCGGGAGGAAGTGCGGTGTGTGGGAGCGGTGTGCGGTGTGCAGGAATTGCCTCAGAGCTAGGGGTGGGGGCTCAGGAGGGGGTGCAGAGTGCGGGAGGGGCTCAGGGCAGGGGGTTGGGGTGTGGGAGGGTGCGTGGTGCAGGAGGGGGCTCAGGGCAAGGGGTTGGGGTGCAGAGTGCGGGAGGGGGATCAGGGCAGGGGGTTGAGATGCAGGAGGGGTACGGCAGGGGGTTAAGGTGCAGGGTGCAGGAGCAGTTAGGGATGCAGGCTCTGGCCCGGCGCTACTTACCGGGAGCGGCTCCGGGGTGGCTGCGGAGTGCAGCGGGGCTAAGGCAGGCTCCCTGCTTGCCCTTGCCCTGGACTGCTCCCGGGTCGGATCTGGCCCGCAGGCCGTAGTTTGTCCACCCCTGCACTAGAGAGTCCAACAGATCCCTTTTTTGCTGCCTAGGCCAGTGTCCTTTGTTTGTGTGAGGCTGGGCTGGGTTTGTCCCATCCCTGATGAGGTATGAACTGCCTCTCTGCTCTTGGAGATTTTTTGCCTGGGCTTATTTTAAGCTATGAGGAAACATTTTCAGCCTCATAACTATATACATGAAATGATAACCTATAACATTACTGTAACAGTTACTGTAACATCACTATAACAACACTGCTCAGTGCATCATGAGTCCTCCGAAGACACTCGACATGACAAACTTTGCATTGGATACCACACAATCATTTTATAAAGATGAACATGGGGGTGTAGGGTGTTCCCCCGAGGTACAGAGTGTCACACCTCCCCTCTTAGTTTACTGCAAGAGGGCTAGTCACTGACCAGCTCAAGGGCAGTTTGTGTTATAGTTCCCATGAGGCAGTGTGCCTCAGTTTCCCCATTCACACACAGCAAACCAGGTTTTTTATGGTTTCTCTGCTGTGATAAGCTTTAAACCTGTTTACAGGTATTCATTGAAAAGAAGCATTATCATAAGGTTTAACATCCATGTCAAAATTCTTATCCCCAAAATTTAACATTAATACTAACATTTTTATCACAGGGTGTCCTTTGACTCTCCCACATGTAATCAGTCACTGGCTTTTCCTTCCCTCCAGGGTTCTCCTCTGTGTGGACTCTTAATTTAATCATGTTTCTGGCATTTTGATATCTCAGGGTCTGGCAAGATGGGTGTTCAGGGGGATCCTGCACATTGGCTGGCCCTTTGGGGAGCAGTCTCCCAACCCCAGGACTGTACATGTGCAGAAAATCCACCTCCCTTTTTGGGGTTACCCAGTGTTTCCCCCTCCCAGCACTGAGTCCTTCCCTGCCCCCTAGAGGGCTGTGATCTCTGCTCTCTGTGCTAGGTGTGTTTACCCTTTGATCAAATGCACCTTTTCCCAGCAGCTCTCCCATAATTGCTTTCTGTTTCTCACCAGCATGGGGGAAAACATACCCTTCTCTGTCAATTGGGCCTTTTGTATTCTCACAAACTACCACCTGGCAACTTCCTGGTCTCAACTCCTCTGTTATCACAGGTGTTGGAGCTGCATCAGTTAATTTCGCAATCAGGGTAGGAACTCTCATATCATCAGGGATTTCATGTATTACTCACAGACTTTTGACAGTAGTCAGATATTCAGCAATATCATCTGTCTCCTTGTATGCAGGACATAAGTGTTCCCACTTGTGGATTTTTGGAGTGATGGGCGTTGTTGGGGTCGGGGGGTTCTGGTTCTAGTTCTGCTTCTCTAGGAGGTCCAGTTGGTGTTTGCGCTCTCTCTCTCTCTCT
>NC_048299.1:141471149-141486334 GCF_013100865.1 Trachemys scripta elegans
AAGAACAGGAGTACTTGTGGCACCTTAGAGACTAACAAATTTATTAGAGCATAAGCTTTCGTGGACTACAGCCCACTTCTTCGGATGCATAAGAAGTGGGCTGTAGTCCACGAAAGCTTATGCTCTAATAAATTTGTTAGTCTCTAAGGTGCCACAAGTACTCCTGTTCTTTTTGCGGATACAGACTAACACGGCTGCTACTCTGAAACAGTCATACCTGTCTCCTCTAGTGATGAACAGTCCTGAGCACAGTGCCCGACTCACCAGTGCTGACCACCCAGGCGGACTTTTCTTGGTGGCCCGGCAAGGTCGGTCTTGTCTGGGCTCTGAGTGCTGCACGTCTCGGTCGTGCGGAGGATTCTTAGCGGCTCTGATCGTAGGCTGAGTCTCAGAGGTGAGCTCTTCTTCTTATTCCTCCAGGCCTTTCCTTCTTATCTTTCTATTCCTTCTCCCGGTCCCCTTCTTGGACCCCAGTTTATACAGTGAAACTTGAGTCCTGCTTAGCTGTTAGCATTGCCAGGCGGCTGGTTTTTGACTGGAACGCCTGGTTGAAAAGGGACCCTGGTGCTCTGGTCAGCACCGCCGACTGGGCTATTAGAAGTCCGGTCGGCAGCGCAGGGTGGGCCCATGGCTAAGCCAGGCTCACTGCCTGCTCTAGCTCCACGCGGCTCCCGGAAGTGGCTACCAGGTTCCTGTGGCCTCATGGCGCATAGGTGGCCAGGGAGGCTCTGCGTGCTGCCCCGCCCCATGGGCCGGCTCTGCAGCTCCCATTGGCCAGGAACTGTGACCAGTAAGAGCTGCAGGGGCGAGGCAGCCTGAGGGTGCAAGGGCAGCACGTGGAGCAGGGGTGGCCAACCTGTGGCTCCGGAGCCGCATGCGGCTCTTCAGAAGTTAATATGCGGCTCCTTGTATAGGCACTGACTCCGGAGCTGGAGCTACAGGTGCCAACTTTCCACTGCTCAACACCAGGCCCCGCCCCCCTCCACCCCTTAACCAAGGCCCTGCCCCTTCCCGCTCCCTCCCCTGGGCCTGCTGCACCCTTACTCCTCCCCACTCCATCCCAGAGCCTCCTGTACACTGCGAAACAGCTGATCGCGGCAGGCAGGAGGTGTGGGGAGGGAGGGGGAGGCTGCCAGTGGGCAGGAGGCGCTGGGAGCGGGTAGGGGGGGAACTGATAGGGGGCTGCTGACGTATTACTGTGGCTCTTTGGCAATGTACATTGGTCAATTCTGGCTCCTTCTCAGGCTGAGGCTGGCCACCCCGGGCTTGGAGCATCTCTGGCCACCCATGTAGGGGTAAGCACTGCCGGGACCCCGCACCCTGAACCCCCTGTCCCAGCCCTGAGTCCCCTCCCACATCCAAACTCCCCCTGTACTCCAAACCCCTTATCCCCAGCCCCACCCCAGAACCAGTCCCCCAAATGGAGCCCTCACCCCACACCTGCACCCCAACCCCGTGCCCCAGCCTGGTGAAAGTGAGTGAGGGTGGTGGAGAGCGAGCAACAGAGGGGGAGGGATGGAGTGAGCAGGGGCGGGGCCTCGGAGAAGGGGCAGGGCAGTGGCAGGACCTCAGGTGAAGGAGCGGGGCAGGAGGCTGGGCAAGGGATGTTCCCTTTTGTGCGATTAGAAAGTTGACACCCTATTAGCTATCCCTTAACCAATCATTGTACTAAACAACTCTCTAACCAGTCCTGACATAGTGTAAAACAATCCTTTAACCGACCCTACCCCACCACCTTAACTGATTTGCACCTAGCAAAATGAATTATGTAACAGACAAAAACAATCAAAGACCCAGACAGAGACACAATAGAGAAGTGGGGCTCATAAAGACAAAACAAAAAGTGGGGATTTCACAACCACAACTGTTGATAAGTGATTTCGTGCTGGACAGATGCTGTCAAACTACGTTTTCTTTAAGCATCTTAAGCTCTGTTTTTGTATCTGGTGCTGGTGGGGGCTCTTTGCCCGATCGTACAGCGTTTTAATGTCATTAGCTAGATTGTGAGGATGTGACTTCCTGCTTCTCAGCTAATGGCTGCAGACAAAGGCCTCATCCTTACAGGATCAGCGGGGGGAGTGGAGCGAGGCCGGACCATAGTGGGCCAGGTTAACACAACCATCTGCTCTGGGTGGTGCCCATGTGTCCGTGAGGCCCATATGGCATCTCCGTGTGCCTGTGTATCCACGTGTGTGCGTCAGGGCGTCGGATGCCCGTTGCCACGTGTGTGCAGCGTGTGTGTCCCGCAGGCCGGTGGGGTGTGGCTGTGTGCTCAGGAGGTGGCAGGGGCATGTCTCTGCGTGCTGGAGGAGCTGGGTGAGCCTGTGGGTGCGTCTGTGTCTGGGGACATGCGTGTCTGTGTGTCCACGTGTCTGTGTGTGTCCGTGGGGAACATGTGTCTCCTCGTGTCTGTTGGGTGTCCGTGTGAGTGTGTGTCTGTGTAATTCCATGGGTCCGTGTGTCTGTGGATGTCCGTGTGGGTGTGTCTGTGTGTGTCCGTGTATCCTTGTGTCTGTGGGTGTCCGTGTGAGTGTGTGTCTGTGTGAGTCCATGGGTCGGTGTGTCTGTGGGTGTCCGTGTGGGTGTGTGTCAGTGTATCCTTGTGTCTGTGGGTGTCCGTGTGAGTGTGTTTGTGTGGGTCCATGGGTCGGTGTGTATGTGGGTGTCCGTGTGGGTCCGTGTGTCTGTGGGTGGGTGTCTGTGGGTGTCCGTGGGTCTGTGGGTAGCCGTGTGGGTGTGTCTGTGTGGGTCTGTGGGGCCGTGTATCCTCGTGTCTGTGGGTGGCCGTGTGGGTGTGTCTGTGTAAGTCCATGGGTCCGTGTGTCTGTGGGTGTCCGTGTGGGTCCGTGTGAGTGTGGGTGTCCGTGTGGGTGTGTGTCTGTGTGGCTCCATGGGTCCGTGCGTCTGTGGGTGTCCGTGTGGGTCCATGGGTCCATATGGCTCTTCACATGGATGCATGAGGCGGTTCCCGTTCCTCCAAGTCAGGTCTCTGCCGTTCACCCTCCGGCTCAGACACGGCCCTTTTCCCCGGCCCCGACCACGGCTCTGGGTGTGGTGCGAGTAGAGGCACGTCCTGCTTTGCCTGTAGGGACGAGGAATGAGCTCCCCCCTCATACACAACCCCATCCCCAGCCAGTTCTCAGCCCCACGGCACAGGCGAGGATGCCGAGGCCCAGGGAGCGGCAGGGACTGGCCCGGACTCAGCTCCCCAAGCCCGGTTCTACCCACCAGCACCCTGCAAACCATCTCCTGCGGCTGCTGAATCGCTGCTCTGGGTTTCAGCGGTGCCTTGCACCCGGCTCGGCTCACAGCCCTGCCCTGCAATACCCCCTGAGCAGGATGCACCCGATCCAGCCCCGCGTCCTCAGCCCACCCAGCCAGCATGTCCTATAGGGCACCCCCTGCCCAGCCTGCCCTGCCCAACCCCGAGCACCCTTGTTTGCAATGGGGCTCTGGGTATGAGCTGACTGGGAGGTGCTGAATTTGCCCCAGGCCTACAGGAGACAGGGGACCCCAAAAGGCAGCCAGAGGGGGGAGGACTCAGCCACAGATCTGCCGGTCCTTGGCTGCCTGGGAGTCGTCCACAGGGCACCCTGGGGCTGGCCTGGCCTAGCTCCACCACCTCGAGCCCATGAGCCGCAGGTGCCAGCTGAGCTGCTCATGCCCGCAGGAGGTGCAGCCAGGCCCGTGTGGCTGTTCTGACCCCGAGGCCCCGTCTGGATGTGCAAGATCACGGGACCAGAATTCCCCCGAGGCCTAGCATCTGTGCATGGGGTGGATGGCCTCCTCCCCAGAGCGAGCTGCACCTCCGTGGTATGCTCAGTATAATCTGGGGCCCAATGAGCACCAAGTGGGGAGCGAGTCCCCAATTCTCCCATCTCCCTGCAGCACAGTGACCCTCTGGGGCTGGGGGTCCCGTCCCTGCCAGCCAGCTGGGACCCCCAGAGTGGAATCGGGGCCCCTGTGGGCTGCCGAGAGCAGCTGCCATGTGGCCCATCATCCCGGACGCCCCAGCTGGCTTCCAGGCCCCAGGAGGAAACGTGCAGTTGTGAAAGTCGGATGCATTAAATAAAGCAGCGGAAGGGCCCTCTTGCCATGCCAAGTGGGTCAGGCCTGGGGAAGGGACCCCACCCTGTTCCCCGCCCTCCTTCCTGCCGGAGCCGTGTGAGCTGCCACAGGGCCTGCTTGGGTCACTCCTTTCCTTCCTAGTTCCTGACATTGTGTGCGGAGGCCGCCCACGCGGCTACCCTGACCGCCAGTCCTGCCCCGACCTGTGCGAGGACACGGGCAACGACCGCATCGACTGACGGAGAAGGAAGGGGCCTGAGGGACATGGCAGCACAGAACAATCCCACGCCCTGGACGCCTGGGTTCCCGCTGGAGATGGGCCTGATCCTAAAGGGTCTGGTCCAGATCTGAGCTTTCCCGCAGGCTGTGGGGGTGTCAGAGCCAGGAGCAGGGTCGGCCCATCTCTGGTTCTAATCCTCGCTGGGTCACCTGTGGGTTGACTTTAGTGCATCAGCCTGGTCCCATGGGACATTGGCTGCAGCCTGCCCGGTCACGCCCAGGCCCCAGGCCTGTAGGGCAGGGTCGCTGCACACGTGCCAGGCCGCTGAAGGTGCCAGCTGCCCCTTCGTGAACAGCTCATTTCAGGTCATCAACCCGGAGGATCCCCGCGGAACAGGGGTTAAAACCCCTTGGCAGTTCCCCCCCATCTCCACTTGGAGTCCCCGCTTGTCACAACACCCCGGTCCCCCACAGGCAGTGTCCAGCCCCCCACCTCGCTGCCCCCCGGGGACAGGGCGTGCTCCCCATCTCCGCCCTGAGTCCTAGCAGCACTTTGGGCCCCCAGCGAGCTGTGCCTGGTGCAATCACGCTCAGCTCCGGGCAGCTTGGCCACACGTCTGCGCTCGGCCCTGCCAGTTTCGCGTGGGCTGGCTGGGCTGCCATGACCCGGCCGGCTGGGGCTGTGTTTAGGCTGCTCTTGTCTCCCGGTTACGATTTGACCTTGGGCCAGCTGCAGCCTGGGAGGCAGAGCCCCCGTGGTGGTGAATGTCCCCAGCTGGTGTCAGCTGCCCCACTCAGATCTCCCCCAAGTGGCCCAGGCTGCATGGTGCCCATCCCGCCACCCCGTCAACTCCTCTCTGCTCCAGCTGCCAGCACCGACGCCACGTCCCCTAGCACCTTCCCCACCTGCCGGCTGGCGTGCGGCTGCTCCCGGACCTACGGACCCCAGGGGCACAGCGCCATTAGCAGGCTGGGGCGACATCTCTGGGGTGGGGCTGGCTATGGGGGATGGGGAGGCGCTGCAGACAGGTGCCCCCTAGCGTGGCACTAGGGTGAGACCTTCGGATGAGAGCCAGGCCGGTGGGACGATGGGGGCACTGAGGGGGCAGGGAAGGGACACAGGCATAGGGATGCTGTCACACATCCACATGGCAGCATCGTGTCAGTAACATACATGCCAACATACCAGTACCATACCAACCCACTGCACCATGCCAGTAGCCCGGTCCCACACCTATGCCATGTACAGCTATACCAATAGCATACGAGTGCCATGCCAGCATGTGCACATGCCAGTGCCACACCAGGAACATGCCATCACCAGGCAGGGCCCATGTTGGCATGCCAGGATCACGCTCACAGAGGGTTGCCAATCCTCCGGGATTGTCCTGGAGTGTCCAGGAGTGAAAGATGAATCTTTAATTCAAAATTACATCACGCAATGAAATGTCCAGGAATGCATCCAACCAAGATTGGCAGCCCTACATTAATATCATGCTGGCATAATGGTGCCATATGGGCATATCGGTGGCATGCCAATACCGAGCCCTATGATGGGGCCATGCCACCACGACAGGGAGGGGGCGAGCGAGAGGTCCCCTCAAGCTGGGTTTGCCGTGAGGGGGGTCGTGCAGCCCAGGCTGGCTCAGACCTACACTGTGCTGCCCTTCCCCCGCCCCCGCCCGGGCTCTGTGGAGGGGGAAGGGAGTGGGACTGATGGGAGGTTGCTGGGCCCCTGGAACCAGGCAGGGCCTCGGCCGCTGGCTGACCCCGGGCTGCTGCATAGGGGCCGGTTTCCTCCTGCAGGAGCGGGGGGGAGGCCGTAGCCACGAGCCCCAGGCCCAGCGAGGGGAAGTCGAGCACTGACAAGAGCGATGAGCTTCCTTCCTTGTGCAGCGCAGCGCCGGGCGTGGCCTGCCTGGGCCTTGAGCCCCCCATTGGCACCGCAGGCGCAGGCGAGTGCCAGGCAGGTGCCAGGACCTGCCAGGATTCTAGGTAACGGGCTGGGGCCAGGGGGGTGGGCAGGGCCCTGGGGGAGTCTGAGTAATGGGCTGAGGCGATAGGAGTGGCATCCTTTAAAAAGTGGAAGTGGAGAGGAAAACAGAAAGGAGCATAAACCCTGGCAAATGAAGTGTAAATATACAATTAGGAAGGTCAAAAAAGAATTTGAGAAGCAGACTCAAAAAGTAATAGCAAAATTTTTTTTAAGTACGTCAGAAGCAGGAAGCTACTAAACAACCAGTGGGGCCACTGGACGATCAAAGTGCTAAAGGATCACACAAGGACAATAAGGCCACGGCAGAGAAATTAAATGAATTCTTTGCATTGGTCTTCACGGCTGCGGATGTGAGGGAGATTCCCAAACCTGAGCTATTCTTTTTAGGTGACAAATCTGAGGAACTGTCCCGGATTGAGGTGTCATTAGAGGAGGTTTTGGAACAAATTGATAAACTAAACAGTAATAAGCCACCAGGACCAGATGGTATTCACCCAAGAGTTCTGAAGGAACTCAAATGTGAACTTGCAGAAGTACTAACTGTAATTTGTAACCTATCATTTAAATCAGCTTCTGTACCAGATGACTGGAGGAGAGCTAATGTGACGCCAATTTTTAAAAAGGGCTCCAGAGGTGATCCCAGCAATTACAGGCCTGTAAGCCTGACTTCAGTACCGGGCAAACTGGTTGAAACTATAGTAAAGAACAGAATTGTTAGACACGTGGATGAGCATAATTTGTTGGGGAAGAGTCAACATGGTTTTTTAGTAAAGGGAAATCATGCCTCACCAATCTACTAGAATTCTTCAACAAGCACGTGGAACAAGGGGATCCAGTGGATATAGTATACTTAGATTTTCAGAAAGCCTTTGACAAGGTGCCTCACCAAAGGCTCTTATGCAAAGTAAGCTGTAATGGGATAAGAGGGAAGGTCCTCTCATGGATTGGTAACTGGTTAAAAGATAGGAAACAAAGAGTAGGTATAAATGGTCAGTTTTCAGAATGGAGAGTGGTAAATAGTGGTGTCCCCCAGGGGTCTGCACAGGGACCAGTCCCGTTCAACTTATTCATAAATGATCTGGAAAAAGGGGTAAACAGTGAGGTGGCAAAATTTGCAGATGATCAAAGTTACTAAAGATAGTTAAGACCCAGGCAGGCTGCGAAGAGCTACAAAAGGATCTCTCAAAATTGGATGACTGGGCAACAGAATGGCAGATGGAATTCAATGTTGATAAATGCAAAGTAATGCACATCGGAAAACATAACCCCAACTATACATATAAAATGATGGGGTCTAAATTAGTTGTTACCACTCAAGAAAGAGATCTTGGTGTCATTGTGGCTAGTTCTCTGAAAACATCCACTCAATGTGCAGCGGCAGTCAAAAAAGCGAACAGAATGCTGGGAATAATTAAGAAAGGGATAGATAATAGGACAGAAAATATCATGTTGCCTCTATATAAATCCATGGTACACCCACATCTGGAATACTGCGTGCAGATGTGGTCGCCCCATCTCAAAAAAGATACATTGGAATTGGAAAAGGGTAACAACAATTATTAGGAGCATGGAATAGCTTCTGTATGAGGAGAGATTAATAAAACTGGGACTTTTCAGCTTGGAAAAGAGATGACTAAGGGGAGTTATGATTGAGGTTTATAAAATCATGACTGGTGTAGAGAAAGTAAACAAGGAAGTGTTATTTATTCCTTATCATAACACAAGAACTAGAGGACACCAAATGAAATTAATAGGCAGCAGGTTTAACGCACACAAAAGGAAGTATTTCTTCAGACAATGCACAGTCAACCTATGGAACTCCTTGCCAGAGGATGTTGTGAAGGCCAAGACTATAACAGGGTTCAAAAAAGAACTAGGTAAGTTTATGGAGGATAGGTCCATCAATGGCTATTAGCCAGGATGGGCAGGGATGGTGTCCCTAGCCCCTGTTTGCCAGAAGCTGGGAATGGGCGACAGGGGTTGGATCACTTGATGATTCCCTGTTCTGTTCATTCCCTCTGGGGCACCTGGTATTGGCCACTGTCGGAAGACAGGACACTGGGCTAGATGGACCTTTGGTCTGACCCAGTAGGTCCATTCTTATGTTCTTATGAGTGGGCAGGGCCCCAGGGGATTCTGGGTAAATGGCTGGGGGCAGGGGGTGGGCAGGGCCCTGGGGGAGTCTGGGTAAGGGGACTGGGTGATGGGGCAGGGCAGGGCCCTGGGCGATTCTGGGTAACAGGGGATAGGAGGATGGGGCTGGGCTGGGCCCCGCTGGATTATGGGTGACTGGGTATTCAGTTCCAGAGGCTCCTGGGTCATGCCAAAGAGGAGGGAGCCCCAGACAGGTGGCACGGCTTCTCAACCCCTTCGCCCCATGTCTCCCCAGCAGGGTGACTGGGAGTTAAATGCTGTTTGTGCACAAGGCCCAGACCACCAGTGAGGGAGTGGTGGCACAGGTTGGGGGCGGCTCCGTTACACACAGAGTGGAGGCTCGTGGGGGGAGGTGAGTGCTGCAGGGCATGGTGGGATGGAGCTGGGTGGGCCGGCTGCACCGGGGCAGCTGCTGTGCTTGTGGCTTCCCATCCCACCTGCTGGGGGCGCTGCAGACGCCAGCAGCTGGATCAGGTCTGCTGAATTCCAGGTTCCGACACAAATTAAGTCCTTACCCCTTGTGGTTGTGAAAAAACTGTCCCAGCTAGGACTCACTGCAGAACTGGCCGACAGACGGATGCTGGGAGTGGTGCCATCCCTTCCTGTTCATCTCAGTGGGATGTTAACTCTGAAACCTAGTGACCACCTGTAAGACAGCCATCAGCTGTGTCTCTGCTGGTCAGGTTAGTATAAACACTCAGCTGCATGGCAGTCATTGGCACAACTGGAGTAGACCCCCACCCCCACCCTCCTGAACCTACCACTCAACTGCTGTCCTAGCTACACAGTAGTACAGGGAGTGTAGACTTTAATGAAGAGGCAATGTTAGCTAGGAGTCAGAGCAATGAGAAGGGAGTCAGGACTCCTGGGTTCTGTTCCCAGCTCTAGGAGGGGGGTGGGGTGAGTGGGGGCTGGGAGCCAGGACACCTGGGTTCTATTTTTTGCTCTAGGAAGGAAGTGGGATCCAGTGATTAAAGCAGGGAAACAACAATACTTAGCAGTTACCTAATGAGCTATTTGACACCATACAGCCATGAATGGATTGACCCGCCACAGAGCCCCACGAAGCAGGGAGCTGTTATTATCCCACTGTTAGAGATGGGGAAACCAAGACCTAGAGCTCCCCCAGCGACAGAGCTGGGACCAGAACTCAGGAACTTGCGAGCCAGGACTCCTGGGTTCTGGTCCTGGCCAGCTGCACAACCTGGGGCTTGGCCTCTGTGCCTCAGTTTTCTGGCCTGCCCAGCAGGGATCATGCAGCTTTGCTGTGAGGGCGAGAGGGTTAACGGGTTGCTTACAAAGCCCTGGGTAGCATTGCCCTCTGTAACCCCAACCTCCTGCCATGCTCCAGGCTGCTGACAGTTCCCCCCACCCCACCACGGCAGCATGGGAGGGGGCGTGTTCCCAATTAGCACCTTGAGTGCTGCCAAAGGAATCTGATATTAGCCAGTGAAGCTGCAAAGAATCCTGCTGCGCAGTCCCCCTGCCAGCCCCTGCCCGGCAGCCTCTCCCGGCCGCACCCCTTGGCTGCCAGCCCAGCTCCCCGCGGAATTAGAACTGGTGCCGAGGGGTTATGTGGAGTTTAGCATTATTTGTCTGCGTGGTAGCTGGGCCCAGCCCCCGGGCACAGGGCCAGGGCCGGGGGAGGGTTTGTTGTTCTTCTCACTAACTCCCTTATTCCAGCAGGCTGCACACGCAGAAAGTGAGCGAGAGCCCCGTGGCACGCTTAGCCCTTCGCCACTGGCAGCCTGGCAGAGACTGGGCCACTCGCGCTTGGCAGAGGGGCTCTTCCGGGGGAGGCCAGCAAGGGGCACCATCTGCATCTCGTCGGGTGTCACGTCAATGGCGCTGGGGCAAGTTGCTGCACAGACACACAGTGAGACACTTGCTGGCAGCCGAATGGGTAGGGAAAACTGAGGCACGTAGCGAGGCAGTGACTTGGCCAAGTCACCCTGCAGTGCTGTGGCAGGAGCTCTGCCAGCTGAATCGCCTTCATCCCAGCCCAGTGATCTGGCCACTAGGCCGTGCTGCCCCCGCCTGGGGTGCAGGGCTGGCGTCCACCCATGGCCCACCAGACTCGCCCAGTTCCTGCAGTGGGTTGGTCATGCAGCACTTTGGCACGGGGGTCCCTACATTTCTCTCTGCATGAGGGTGCCTATTGTGGCCCCTCCCCTCTGGCTCCGCCCATTCCCCCCAGCTCTGGGGCCGTGGGGGATGCTTTGCACTGGGGGGGCCAGGGGGACAGGAACATGCCCTGCCGGGGCTGGTCCCATGGGTTTGCTCCCCTTCCCCCAGAGGGGTGGACGGCTGTGGGGAGAAAGCTTCTGCGTGGCCAGTTAGCCCGTTTCCTGCCCTACTGGCCCAGGCCCATCCAGTGGGATCCCGCCTCCTGCCATCCACTGCAGAGAGAGGGGCCCTGCCCTCTGCCCACAGTCCTGCCTGGCCCCACAGCGCAGAGGCTCGGGCCAGCCCGACCCTTCCTCAGGCCCGGCCCCATAGGGTCAGTGAGGCTTGTCTGAGGCCACCCCCCGGATCCTCTGAGCCAGTCAGGCCGGTTTCTGCCCGGGGCTGGGTCTTGGCCGGCCCGTTCCCCTGCTGCCACCGATCCCATCGGCTTGGCTGCTGTGCTGGGACCTCTGCCAGACCCCTGTCTTCTCACTGCCCCCCAGCAGACATGGAGACGCCAGGCCCCAGCTCCTCTAGCTCCCTGGGCACTGGGGCAGGCCTGTTCCCCAGGGAGCGGCTCTGCAGAGGTGGGGTGACCCATGCCAGGGCTGCCCCCAGGGACCTGCCCAGCCCCGCTACCACCGTCCCAAGCCCGAGGCTGCCAGACCTGCCCCAGCCCAACAGCCCCCCCCCCCCTGAGCCGAGTTGCCGGCCTCAGTGACCCCCCCGCGGCATGGGGATGGGGCGCAGCGTCCAATCCATGTGCCGATGGGTGGGAGTGACGCTGCATCCCCTTGGCCAGGACGGCCCATCTGGACGGCCCCAGATGTGCTGTGGGAGGGATCCGCGTTGCTGGCATAGCTGATCACATGCGCAGTGCAGAAGGAATGCCACTCGCAGTCTGGCTCCGCCCGGACGAGCGGGAGAGGGAAAGCCCTGCTGTAACTGTGCTGGGCGTGGGGCACTGGGACAGAACACAGCTGCTCAGTCCCACGGGGCACTGGGACAGCTGCCTTTGAAGCACTGTGCTGAGGAGCAGGCTGCAGCGAGTGTGCCTCAGTTTCCCCAGCTGTAAAGTGGGACTAATGCCACTGACCTCGGTGGAGTGCCAGATGATACGGATGTTAAACCTTATGATAATGCTACTTTTCAATGAATACCTGTAAACAGGTTTAAAGTTTATCACAGCAGAGAAACCATAAAAAAACTGGTTTGCTCTGTGAATGGGGAAACTGAGGCACGCTGCCTCATGGCCTTAATGGCTGGGTGCCAAGAGAACTATAACAACAAACTGCCTTCGAGCTAGTCAGTGACTAACCCTCTTGCAGTAAACTAAGAGGGGAGGTGTGATGCTCTGTACCTCGGGGGAACACCCAGCACTTCCATGTTCATCGTTGTAAAATGATTGTGTGGTATCCAATGCAAAGTTTGTCATGTCAGGTGTCTTCGGAAGGCTCATGATGCACTGAGCAGTGTTGTTACAGTGATGTTATAGGTTGTAATTTCATGTATATAGTTATGAGGCTGAAAATGTATCCTCATGGCTTAAAACAAGCCTAGGCAAAAACTGTCCAAGAGCAGAGAGGCAGTTCACACCTCATCAGGACATGTATGGGACAAACCCAGCCCAGCCTGGCAGGAACAAACGACACTGGCCTAGGCAGCAACAAAAGGATCTGTTGGACTCTTGAGTGAGTCACCCCCCTTCCCTTGGTCAGTTTGGGACTGCGATGAGGTAATGCTCACCTGACTCTGAAGGAGGGGAGCAAAGCCTAGGGGGAGGAAAGGACATGATAAAAGGGAGAGACGTTTGCCATGCTCTTCCTCTCTTCCACCTACATCTACAGACACCACCACCAAGCGACTGAAGCGCTGATCAAAGGGGAGATCCTGGCTGAAGGGCAGCCAGCCAGCCTGTGGTGAGAAGCATCTAAGTTTGTAAAGACATTGAAAGTGTTAAGATCAGCTTAGAATGAGTTTTGCTTTTATTTCATTTGACCAAATTTGACTTGTTATGCTCTGACTTGTAATCACTTAAATCTATCTCTGTAGTTAATAAATCTGTTTGTTTATTCTACCGGAAGCAGTGCGTTTGGTTTGAAGTGTGTCAGAGACTCCCCTTGGGATAACAAGCCTGGTACAGATCAATTTCTTTGTTAAATTGACGAACTCATATAAGCTTGCAGTGTCCAGCGGGCATAACTGGGCACTGCAAGACGGAGGTTCCTACGGTTGTGTCTGAGACCGGAGATATTGGCTGGTGTCATTCAGTTGGCTGGGAGCAGCTGGGCATGTAAGTAGCTGGGAGCAGCTTACATGCCAGAGGCTGTGTGTGAACACCCCAGGAGTGGGGGTCTCACAGCAGAGCAGGGTAAGACTGGCTCCCAGAGTCAAGGATTGGGGAAACCTAGCAGATCACTGATCCAGACAACACCAGGGGAACGTCACAGCACTGCAGGGAAATCGCATCCCCGAGGGGCCAAGGATGGGCACAGCCCCCAGTGACGTTCGTTCGCAGGGCCCAGGACCTCAACCCCGGTAGTGTCACCCCGACAGAGCCCTCCATGAAAGCACAGCCAGCGCCCTGGCCAGATGGTCTGTGGCTGGCAGGAGCTCCCACGCACCCGGCACGGCTGGGATGGCGGCACGGCTGGCAAAGTGGGTGTCTGCCAAGCAGCGGGCTGGAACAGGAGCTGGCCACGGGGATCGGTCCTCGTGCCCACCGCAGAGCCAGCGGGATGGAAGGGGCAGCTACTTGCCACCTCACAAACCCCTGCATCGACGTGCAGACCCAGCCCACTTGTGGGTAGAGGAGCAGTGGGGTCTAATGGTGAGAGCAGGGGATGGGGGTCAGGACGCCTGGGTCTGTCCCTGTTCTGGGAGCGGAGATTCAGCATTTCCACTCCTCCTGTCCATTGCCAGCCCTGACACTGATACATTGTGTGACACCACGTCTGCCTCAGTTTACCTACCTGTGCAATGGGGGTAACAACACCCCACCTTACTGGGAGGGTGGGAGGCTCAGCTCCAGCTTGTGAGGCCTTTGGAGAGCCCTGGCGTTCAGGAGCGAGGAAGGGAGGGACCTCAGAAGACCAATAATTCTCTTTGGATTGTAAACAGAGGGGCTCTCACTGTATCTGGGGAGGCCCCAGTCTCAGTCGGGCTCTGGGCAGCGCCCGGCACGAGAGGGCCTTGATCTCAGCCGGGGTCTGAGCAGCGCCTGGCATGACAGGGCCCTGCAGCTCTGCCCCGAGGACACTGCTCCAGCCTGGGTGCCACATCCTCTCTTACCATCTGCCCCAGACTGCACAGCCCCCTGAGCTCTGCCTCATGGCCAGGCTGCTGGGGCGGGGGGAGGGGATGGCGGCTCCATGGGGAGGAGACGCAGGTTGGCGGTGGGGACACGTGTGGGCGGCACCAGCAGGGCTAGGCCTGGGTGCTTGTTCCATGGGCCTCTCCTGGCATCAGTCACAAATGCTGGGAGGCAGCGAACAGTCCCTGGCAGTGACCAGGATGAGCTAGACGTGAGGGGCAGGTGTCGGATTGGGGTTGGGGGCACCAGCAGAGCTGTGGGGCAGGCCAGGGCTCGGCTAACTGGGGCTGCGGGTCGGGAGTGAGGGTCACTGGCAGAGCTGGGGGTAACAGGCTGGGCTAGCTGGGGCTGCGGGTCGGGAGTGAAGGACACCGGCAGAGCTGGGGGGGAGCCCAGGACTGGGCTAGCTGGACTCAGGAGAACCGTGCTCTATTCCCAGCCCTGTCACTGCCTGGCCGGGTGACCTCAGACCAGCTCCCTGCCCGCTCTGTGCCCCCTGCACCCACCCGCTCTCTGCCCGTGTCTGTGCAGCTCCCAGCGCAGCGGGGCCTGGAGCTCAGCTTGCACCTGGCAGGAGGTGCCGTGGTGAAGATGCCTGGGGCAGGGGATTTCCCCGTTGGCCGGCAGGTCCCCTGTGATCGCAGCCCAGCGACGCTCCCATCTCGCCAGCCTGGCTGGCATCTACAGAGGGCTGGGGGCGAGGCCCAGCTGCCTCGGGGCATTTCCCATCACTGGGACCCTTTCAGGCAGTGACCGGGCAGCGGGACAGACTCTCTCTGTGCCCAGGCTGGCCCCAGGGTCCCTGCTGGGATTTGAGCGGAGCCGAGCGGGGAGGGGGGGGCAGCAGGGCCGGGCAGTGGGGCCGGGCTGCGAGGCGGGGGCCGCGGACACCACAGAACTGCTGTCCTGTGGCTGCTCCGCCTGCTTCTGCTGCTGGCGCTGCCCATGGGCAGGGGCCTCTGCCAGCCCATCCCGGCTCCCCACCCGCTTCCCCAGGGCTCCTCCCTCTGCACTGCTCAGCCCCCTCCCTGGGTCCTCCTGCGCCCCAACCCCCATGCCTGGCCCAGTCAGCATAGCGTGGCCCAGTTAACCCTTTCCCGCAGGATCCAGCCCCGCTGCAGGTGGGACATGAACAGACGCAGCCTTCCCACCCCTTCCCCGCTGGTCCCATCCAGCCAGGGCAGCGTCCTGCCCTCCAGTGCCCGACCTGGCTGTAAGCGCCCGAGCCCTGGGGCACAGTACCGCACTCGAAGGGGTCTCCCTCCCCGA
>NC_048299.1:141486420-141504272 GCF_013100865.1 Trachemys scripta elegans
CCTGAACTGCCCCGGCTTCTCCGAGCCTCTCTGAGAGCAGGGCCCCAGGGCTGGGTGCTGGGCTCTGGGTGCAGCATCCCAGGGTCAGGTGCAGGCTCTGGGTGCTGGGCTCTGGGTGCTGGGCTCTGGAGCTGGGTGCAAGGCCCCAGGGCTGGGTGCAGGTGCTGGGTGTAGGCTCTGGGTACAGGGTCCCAGGGTTGGGTGTGGGCTCTGGGTGCTGGGTGTAGGCTCTGGGTACAGGGTCCCAGGGTCGGGTGCAGGGTCCCAGGCAGGGGGGCTCTCGGTCGGGGCTGCAGTAGCCGATACGTCGCCCGGTGGATAATGCTGATCTCGCTGATTTTTCTCCTCCCAAATAGGCACATTCGGCTTGTTACTTTCATTTGTCTTTATTCTTTCCCCCTCTCAAGCTGGGTCGGAGCCGTTGAATCACTCGGGGTTTTTGCCCACTCGAACCAGACACATTTCGGGAAATTTCCTTCGTTACAGAATGAGACGCTGAAGCAAACTGCCTGAAGCCTGGCCTGGCTTCGTTAAAAGCCACCCGTCTTCTGCAGCTTAATTAACCTTTCCCAATCACCTGGCCATGCTCTGTGGCTCTGGGGCTTGGGGTGCTGTCACTTTAAGAGCAGAGACAGCTGGGAAACCCCTCCAGCATATAAAAGAGGGGAGCTTGGCCCAGGGCTGGGAGCTGGTGTCTGGCTGGGCTTGCTCTCTGCTGAAGCTAATGAGTGGAGCCCTTGTCCACTCTGCGGAGAGCATTGCTGAGCCCACCATCCCTTGCACCAGTTGGGGAAACTGAGGCAGGCAGCGGGGCTGTGGCCAGAGGCCAGTTCTGAGTGGGGTGGGTGGTGGCTCCCTGGCCTGTGCTCAGTCTCCTTCACCCCCCAGGCTTTGAAGTCATCCTGCCATGGGCCGAGGTGGCCGGAGGCTCAGGCCCTGCCTGCTCGGGAGACGCTGGCTCTGAGCAGGGGCTGTGGATTTGCTGTCAGCCCGGCTCTTCCCCCCTGACCCCATGGCCCCAGCTGCAGCCTCCTCCCATCTGGAGATCTATCCTAAGAGCTCCTCTGCCTGACCCCCAGTGCCAGAGCCTGCCCCCACCTGGGCACAGGCTTTCCTCGCCCAGCCCCACTGGTGCCCCTCACTCCTGACCTGCAGCCCCCTGCTGTTCCCAGCCTGGGACTTGGTGCATTTCCCAATCCTGGAGCTTCCAGTCCAGCCCAGCGCCAGCAGGGCCCGCCTCCCCTGCCCGCGGTGGCTCCTCCCCAGCCCCAGCCTCCCCTCCCAGCTGGCAGCTCCCAACCTGCTCCCGCTCCCTTGGGGGTGGGGGGGAGCTTCGGGGCCGACACTGAGTCGGCGTCATGGCACCGGGGCTGGGATCTCAGCGTGATGGAGCATGCAGGAGCCAGGCTGCCACATGCAGGGCCCGTGGAGGTGGGGCAGTAGCAGCAGCCCCGTGGATTTGCCTGGGGCACAGGATCTTAGGGGGGCAGCTGTCAGGCCCCTCCCCCCACGCAGTAGGGTGCTGGGTGGGGTGGGCAGGGTTCAGTGACAGCCTCCTCCTGAGAGCCAGGACTCCTGGGTTCTGCTCCTAGCTCCACTACTGGTTCACTGGGGCCTCAGGCAAGTCTCTCGCTAGCCCTGTGCCTCAGTTTCCCCATGTGTACAATGGGGATGTACTGAACAACTCTGACACTGCTCAAGCAAGTACCACAGTCCCCTTGTATGGCCTAGCAGGCTCTGGCACTGGGGGGCAGGCAGAGGAGCCCTGGCACAGAAGGGGGGCCTAGCCCCAGGTCCCCTGCCAAGCAGAGGGAGCATCCGCTCTGAGTCCACATCCTGCTGGCTCCACCCCCGTGGGGCGGCCAGAGGCCACTAGTCCAGACAGCCCGAGGCCTGCAGTGCAGCTGCCGTGACCCTGGGGCACCCAGTAGGGTCGCTATGTGGCTGGTCCCTTCATCCCATGGGGCCTGCTGTACTCCACCCCAGAGGTGGCTGCAGGGGTCCCCTGTGTCTGTGCATATGGGGTCAATGGGCAGAGGAGGAAAGCCCAGGACAGCAGCCCACGGGGTGCTGTGTGGGGGCTGCGCCGAGGCAGGGGCCAGGAGGGCTGTAGGGAGCTCAGCTGTCCAGCCCACAGGGTTGTGAGTTCAGATCCTGCTGCAGGGGATTGGCGGGAGCCACTGTGCCATGGGGGAGGGGAAAACTGCCTGTGACTGCTGGCTGCCCCCGATCAAATGGGCCCCTAGGCTCGGGGCACAGAGAACAGCCACTGAGTAGGGCGCCCCGGCTGTGCCCCTGCTCTGCCCCCTATGGGTGGGGCAAGGGCCTGCGGTGCCAGGAAGCTGGAGGGGGAGGGCAGTGGGGTGCTGGGCTGGGTCAAAGCCCCTTTCCAGAGCTCCCACCTCCTCTCCTCTCCCCTCACTCCCGCCCCAAAGACGCTACCAGCTGCTGGGGCTCTGTGGGGCTGACCCCTCACTGCGCCAGGCACCAGCCCGGTGGTGTAATGTCTGCCCTGTGCTCACTGGCACAGCCCCCCCAGAGCTGTGCTGTCCAGTGGATGGGGCTGGGAGCCAGGCAACCTGGAGCCTATTCCCAACTCTGCTTCCTGCTCCGTGCCTCAGTTTCCCCATCTGTGCTGGGGGGATGCTCCCGGCCCCCCCTTCTGTGGCATGCTTCTGCTGTCAAAGCCCTGGGGGTCCCAGCTGAGGCTTGCTGCAGCAGAGACCCTCCACTCGGAGCAGGGGCTCCCACAGGCCAGGCTTTAGGGCACGTGGCCTGGAGGAGGCGCTGTGCTCTGGGCAGGACACGGCACTGGGTGGAGCCAAGCTCCTGCCTGGGGCCCAGCTCTGTGGTTTGAGAAAATTACAGCTTCAGAGCTGCTGTGGAGCCGACTCTTTGCTGAGCTACATGCAGCCAGGCAGACACGCACAGACACGCACACACCGAGACACGCACAGACACGCCTGTGCACACGGAGACCCAGACACGCACACGCAGCCCTCAGACACGCGCGGCCCCATGTGCTCTGTGGAGCTGGAGCCAGTCCTGGCGTCTGCCTCCGCAGGCCACTGGAAGGGGGAGGAGGGTCGCTGCTTGGCTGGGAGGCTGCAAAGTAAAACCAGGCTAGTGCTGGGGGTGGGGAGACTGATTCAGTAGCCAGAGCCGGTGCTGACCCTAGGGGGCGCTGTGCTGGATGGGGTCAGCAGGGGGCACTCTCTCCTTGCAGTCTGTGCTCAGTGAGTGCAGCAGCTGGGCCCTTTTGGGGGAGCCCCTGATGCCATCAACAGCCCGGAGCTATTTCCCCAGGAGCTCAGGGCAAATCCCGGCCCCGCTGAGCCCATCCTGCCTTGCCCCAGATCCCCCGCAGGCTGCGGGCCGCCCCCCAGAGCTGGCTGCATGGAGCTCGCCGGGGGAGCACAGTGCACTCTGAGAGGCAGGACAGAGGCTGGTCCTTCCCTTACCGGTCTGTCCCCAGACGCTGTCCATGGCCCTGGTCCCCAGCCTCCCTCCCTCGTGTGCCCACCCCTGGTGTGGCCTCTGGCAGCTCTGCGCCCAGCTGGAGGCAGATCAGCGCCGGCATCCACAATGCCCCGGCCTCATGTTCCGCACGCAGCTCCCGGGCCTGACTACCCTGACCTGCACCGGGTGCAGGCGCTGCTGGGCCAGCGTGAGGGAGCCAGGCTCTGGGGCTGTGCGTGGGTTCCTGGCGGCACAGATCCAGCTGAGGGGGCAGCACTGGGCTGAGCCTCACCTGATCTCGGTAGGACGCTGCCCCGTGGTTCTGCAGAGCCGATGCCCAGGGACTGCAAATCCCTGCACCCGCCCTGCAGGTTGCACAGATCCCGCGCTGGCAGGACCCTCTGGCAGCGGGACCAGGGGAGTTAAGGGTTAAAAGCTCCCCTGGGGAAGTCCTGGGGGGCAGGGCTGGCGACACAGGTCTGGGCCTGTGGGGAGCAGCTGGGGCTGGAGGCCAGGCTCTGAGATCCCCCCTCACCGGTCTCAGAGCCCGGGCACAGCCCCAGCTCTCGTGGGTCAGTGGAGACACCCGTTGCCCTGGGTACGGCTGGGGCAGGATCTAGGGTTGCCAACTTGGCAATATTTAAAACCCAGTCACTCCAGCAGCAGTGCTGGACCCTCCCCTGCCCCGCCCCTTGCCCCGAGGCTCCGCCCTCATCCACTCTCCCCCCCCCCCCCCCCCCCCCCCCCCTTGCTCACTGGGTCAGGATGTATTTGCTTGCGGAGCCGGGGCTGGGAGGCAGGAGGTGGCCCCCGGCTGAGTAGGGGCTGGTAGAGGTGATGAGCTGGCTGGCACCTCCCCAAGACCCTGCCCGCAGTTGTAGATAAATCTCTGATAATTTTCATATGACTTTACATTGTGCCTCTTCATATAACCTTGTAGTGGGTCTACCCACGTGTGACCTCTGTTTTCATGGAACTTTGTATCAAAGCCTCATGTAGAAACTTTGCATTGTCCTTGGTATAAAAAAATATTATAGCCCCTAAGGATAGAATAAGATAGAAGAAAAATGTCTTTTTACTAGCAGTAGAACAAGATCTTCCCCCCATCCCTTAATCAATTGCCCTGTTGAATGAATGAGGTGTGGATGAGCAAGGCATGGAAGGCAGCACCTCCAGACAGACTCAACCGTTGGAGAGGGGCTGGGAGCCAGACCCAAGAACAATAAAACGTGTCAAGTGGGCTCATTAAAGACAAGCAGACATACCGACCGCCTTGGGAGTTAGAAGCGAGCACCTTCTTTTGAAAACACCCTCTTTGAACAGCATTGGGACAACACTCAGAAGGAAAAGGAACAGGAGTACTTGTGGCACCTTAGAGACTAACAAATTTATTAGAGCATAAGCTTTCGTGGACTACAGCCCACTTCTTCGGATGCATATAGCAGAAGGAAGCAGCACAAAGGACCAGTGGACACAGACACAGATTTTGAATCTGGTACAGATTTGCATGAGAGGGAAGCTGCTATAAATGTGAGGTGTCTTGCAGAGGACCCCGGGTCTCGTCTTGTCAACACGGGAGCATCGATCCGGGTGGGCAGAAGCCTGGCTCCACCCCCTCCCCCATCTAACTCACCTGGCCAGTGCAGTTAAGGGGAGCAACTAATTGGTAACAACAACAAGACGGAGTGTGTTTGTGTGTGTGTAAGTGCGTGAGTGTAATACATATATCATATGCATATGATACAGTGTTGGTTGATACATGTATTACCAATAAATGTGGTGGTTTGCCTTATTCCCCCTGAAAAGATCCTGTGCAGTACTTTAAGTACAACAAAGTAATCGGACATAGGGTGTCCGGTCAGTAGATCTAACCGGACACTGTCGGGTCCCCTGTTCGACTGGACAGGATCACCCAGCCAGAGAGCTCCCGTGTGCTGCCCTTCTGGGTCCTACCTGCGGGGAGCCCTGTGGGGGGGATCAGGCTCCTTCACGCTGATGGGTAACCCCCCAAATGCCATCCCATGCATGCTGCCCCCACCTGCCCACAGAGCCGCTGGGCGGTTGGGGTGAAGCAGAGCAGGGGGCTGTGCTGGGGCTTGGTGCAGTGCCAGGCAGGGCCCTGCGTGGCAGCCCCGGGGTGGGCAGGAGGGCACGGGGCCCCCGATGGCTGCAGGGTGGGACCCAAGGGCGTGGGGCAGCAGGGCACTGCCCCATGGGATGCAGCATTCAGTGGGATCAAGGCTGGTGTCCATCAAGGCCATGGAGCCCCGGTGCAGAGCCAAGCAGAGCCTGGCAAATGCAGCCCCTCAGGATTGAGGTACAATCCCCATTGGGGAAACTGAGGCACAGGCCCTAAGTGGCTCCCCCAAGGCATCATGTTGAAACACCCCAACCTCCTCTGCCCACATTTCTCACCCACCTCTTTCCATGGCTCCTGCCCCCCCCCCCCCCCATCCCTCTAAGGCGGGAGGGCTGAGTGTGCTGTCTGGGACTTGGGCAGTGTGGCAGGATATCTGCTGCTGCCCCTCAGCCGTGACCCACAGCCCCTCTGATGGGTGTGGGCCCTAGAGAGCTGTGGGTGAGGAGCCCGCACTGGGCCTGTCTCTGACCCAGTCCTCGGCCTCGGCCAACAGGGCCGGGGCACCACTCGGGGGCGTGGGGCCAGAGGGACCTGGCCAGAGGGGCTGGAACTAAGAGGGCTGCCAACCGCCAACCACTCCCGGCTCTGGGGCTCGGCCTGGGCCCCGGGGTCCCCATGCCCCATGTCCTATGGAAGCCTCTGGCTAGCACAGCCGTGCAGAGCCCGTGTGACCAGCAGCCTGCCAGGTGGGGGAGGAGAGAACCCCAGAGCCTGGGGGACCTGATCCCAGGCCGGATACCCCTGGGCAGGTCTTAACCCCACCCCCGCTGCAGTCCAAGTGGAGGTGCTGGGCTGTGGGGGCAGCGCCAGGCTGGCGGGTGAGTCCCCAGCAGCAGGACTTAGCCCTTGGTAGCATTGTCCAGCCACAGGCCTGAGAGATCTTTACAGAGATTCATTTTTAACCCTTCCCACTCCAGGAGGTGTCTCAGTATCAGTATCCGCATTTCACAGGCAGGGAAACTGAGGCACAGGGAGGGGAGGTAGCCACAGATGGAATAAATGGCAGAGTCAGGAAAAGAACCCAGGTGCCCTGAGTCCCAATCTGCATTCCCTCCACCTTCAACTACATGCTCCCGCCCCCCTCCCAGAGCCGGGGATAGAACCCAGGAGTCCTGGCTCCCAGCTGCCCCCGCCCCTCTAACCACTCATCCGCACTCCCCTCTCAGAGCTGGGATAGAACCCCGGAGTCCTGGCTCCCTTGTAGGAATCCGCAGGACTGCTTGTGAGTGACCAGCAGCAGGCAGCTCTCCAGTGCCCGGTGTCCCCGTGGCTCGCAGTGGTCGGGCTGGGGAGCGGGGTGCCGAGCTGGGGAGCTGCCCTGCCTGCTGCAGCACTAAGTCGCTGCGGAGCCGGGATTAGTGGCTAAGTGCCTCTATCTTTAGCCCTTTGGAGACAGCCCAGGGAGCCAGGGTCTCCGGAGCTGGAGAACCCCCGGGGCGCTGGCCCGGCTCAGCCAACCGTACGTCGCACTCCAGCCGCGCCCCCGGCCCGGGAGCTCAGCAGGCCAATCGCATTTCTGGCACTCACTCGGCCCGCCCAAAATAACCAAATGTGTTAGTTTCTGGGGTCACTGCCCCTCCCCCAGGCACCAAGATTCCACCTGGGCTGGTCCATGGGATCCCATCCGGGCAGGGCTGGTCCAGGCTGGGCTGGGCAGTGGGGTCCCATCCGGGCAGGGCTGGTCTGTGGGGTCCTGGCCTTCGTCCAGAGGGTGGATTTGCTGCTGTCCCGTGGGGTGGGTGGCTGCCCCCATGTATCTCCCACTGCACTCCCCAGGGAGGGGATGGGGTCCTGCCCTCGGAGAGCAGATGGGGTGGGGGGGTTACTCCTCCACGCCAGCCCCATGCAGCCAAGCTCATGCCAACGCTCACCCCCCACGGGTCACGGACGGACATGTCAGATCTCCTGTTTCCAGTGCACCCAGCTCTGGCCCGAGCCGGCCCTTTTGGGAAGAACAGCCTGCCTGGGACCCGACCCCCACATTCTCCTCTTTTGTTTCTTGGGAGCTGGCTGCTGGCTGTGTTCAG
This sequence comes from Trachemys scripta elegans, assembly GCF_013100865.1. Classification (NCBI taxonomy): domain Eukaryota; kingdom Metazoa; phylum Chordata; order Testudines; family Emydidae; genus Trachemys; species Trachemys scripta. Next base: position 141,494,047 of record NC_048299.1, read on the forward strand.
AGTGTGGGTGGCAGGACACGGCCCCACGGGATCACCGGGCCCCAACAGGGCCAAAGGTCGTGAGCTGGGAGCTGCAGCCGGCCAGCCCAGACACGGCTCTGCAGGGCCCGGCAGGTACCTGCTGCCGTCACGGCTCCTGGAAAGTACCTTCCCCTCCCTCCTTTCTCCCCGGCGGCTGCACCCGCCCAGCTGGGCATTCCGGGCACCGTGGTTCCTGGGGCATCAGGGAACCTGCGCCGGGAAACCCCCATCTCGGAATGAGATGCATCTGGGCAGGCCACTGCTGCCTGTTGCGTCCCTACCCATCCAGATGTGGGGAGGGGCGAACTGTGTCCCCACCTGGCCAGATGTGGGTGGGTGGGTGTACGGGGGGGGGTGGGGGGGAGCTGGGCACGGAGCTGGCTCTCAGCTTTCTCCAGCAGGAGTGTGACCCCTGGGACCCACCTCACACCCCAGGGAGCCCCAGCTGGCCTGGGGCATTAACCAGCGCAGGGCAGGGTGCTGGGGACGGGAGGGCCCTGCCTGGTGGGGTGGGGAGGGGCAGAGGATTACAGGGGGTTGGAGGGGTTTTCCTGCCGGGGCAGTAAGGGGACAGCCGGGGTGGGGGAGGCTCTGGAGTTGGGTTTAACAGGCCACAATTACCACCCCCCGTCCCCTGCTGCCCACACCCCATAGCAGAGGGGCTGGGTCTCCCCCCTCGGAGCACAGCCCCCCCCATTCCACATACTCAGACCCAGCCCAGTCAGGAGGAGCCCCCCAAGCTGCTCCCCCCTTGTGTGTCCCAGGAATTAGTTCTCTGCCAACCTCAGCCCCTGCCCAGCCCGGGGCCACTCCACTCACATGGGGCCCAGCTCCAGGGCCAGGCCCATTGGAGCCGCGCTGCACGGGGTCAGGTCTCTGGGTAGGGAGGGGAGGCCCCCGGGCTCCAGCTAGGGCTGCAAACTGCCTCTGGAAATGGTGCAGCCAGATGTGACTACGCCAGGTGGCCCCCCAGGAGCAAGGGACTGAAACAGAGACCTCCTGGCATGCCCAGCAGCTGCTGCCATGTGCTGGTGTGTGTGTGTGTGTGTGTGTGTGTGTGTGTGTGTGCTGGCACAGGTGAGCCCAGCTCACCAAAGCCAACAGCGCTCATCCCTGGGCAGCATTTCTAAGCGCCCTGACCCTCACGGATGCTGCTTTGCCCCCAGGGCTGTGGGCGCTGGTCTGCCCAGCCCCTGGGAAATTATCCCAAGGTTAAACTGAGTCTTCATTAGCAAATCAGGGTCCAGGGGGCCACAGCCACCAGTGAGGCAAGGCCCAGGGCTGGGAGTCAGGAGAACCGGGCTCTCTTCCTGGCTCTGCCCCTGGCCTGCTGGGTGACCCTGGGCAAGTCACCACCCTGCTCTGTGCCTCAGGTTCCCCCCTGTGACGTTATTGATATAATCTGGGCCATGTAGATCATTGTTGCAACCATGGTCCTGTAGTGGCACCAAATCTTGTATAAAGGGGGTCAAATGGGGTGTCTAAGAGAAGGTTATGGTTTGCTGGTTATGATTATGCTGTCTGTATGTGTGTATCAATTTTGTAGTTGAAGTTATGAATATTGGCTCTAAACTGTCTGTATTTCAAAGTTATGCTATGCTTCTGGGAGACATCCCAGACAAGTTGGTGTCAGCTCTGCCTAGCCTGCTTGATGGCCCATTAAGGACTATCAGCTATACAATTGACCCGTTGAGAGAAGGCAAATACGCCTTGTAACACAGCAAAGTATGCAGGGACTGGCCCATGTGACTCCAGACTCCATTTTGCTATAATTTTCCACAGTAAAGACAAAGGGGTGGTCTTACACCTGGAAAAGACTATAAAAGGCTGATGCCTCGTCTCCATCTGGTCTTCAATTCTGCTTCATACCTCTGGAGGGACTTTGCTACAATCTGAACAAAGGACTGTGGACCCATCCCAGCTGGGGATGTATTCCAGAGACTTGATTTTGAACCTGCAGTTTATTTCATCACTGCTACAAGCCTGAACCAAGAACTTTGCCATTACTGTATGGAATTGATTCCATTTAACCAATTTTAGCTCTCATCTTTATCTTTTTCCTTTTATGAATAAACCTTTAGATTTTAGATTCTAAGGATTGGCAACAGCATGATTTGGGGTAAGATCTAATTTGTATATTGACCTGGGTCTGGGGCTTGGTCCTTTGGGATCAGGAGAACCTTTTTTCTTTTACTGGGGTATTGGTTTTCATAACCAGTCATCCCCATAACGAGTGGCGCCGGTGGTGATACTGGGAAACTGGAGTGTCTAAGGGAATTGCTTGTGTGACTTGTGGTTAGCCAGTGGGGTGAGACCGAAGTCCTCTTAATCTGGCTGGTTGAGTTTGCCTTCGAGGTGGAAAAACCCCAGCCTTGGGCTGTAACTGCCTTGTTTAAGCAATTTGTCCTGAATTGGCACTCTCAGTTGGGTCCCACCAGAGCCAGCATCGTTACACCCCCGCACCCGGTGTCCAGCTGATCTGTTCAGCGTGGGAGATCTCTGGCGCCCCTGGACTAGCAATACCTCCAAGGAGCCCTGGGGTGACACCAGGGTCTGCCCCACAGCAGAACATGGCCTGCTGGGCTTAGCTCTGATGGGAAGGAGCAGGTGGCCTCTGGGTCAGGCCTGTTCTAAGAACCCATGGCCCGGACATGGCCGCCCGGGAGGGAGCAAGTGGGGCAATTTGCCCCGGGCCCCGCAGGGGTCCCGCGAGCCCTGGCCGAGAATCCCTTTCCTCACTCGGCGGCGGTCCGGGTCTTCAGCGACATTTCAGCGGCGGGTCCTTCAGTGCTGCTGAAGACGCAGAGCGAGTGAAGGACCCGCCACTAACTCAGAGCGCCACCCTGGGAGTACCTTCACCGCAGCAGGTGGCGCCTTTTTTTATGTCCGCTCCCCGGCTTTTGCCTAATCCTCTGGGCGGCCCTGGGCCCAGAGCCGGCGCTGAGTGCCAGAGCGCTAAATCCCAGGGGTTGATTGAAACGCTCTAGGCCCAGGCTCTGTCATGCCTGGCGACCTTCCCCTGAGCTCAGAGCCCCATTGGGACAAGCTGACCAGGCCAGGGTGAGAGTCAGGCCCTGCCCCACAGAGCCCACAGTCTGAATGGACAAGACAGACACAGGAGGGGAAACTGAGGCATGTAGTGGCCGTGTTACATTCTGGGACCCATTTGTTTTTCCTGAAAGGCTCCTTGCTCTAGAGCCCAGGCAGTTCCGGCAGTGCCAGCTCCTGCCCGTGGGGCCCATCCCCCTTTCTTGTCATGACCTGGCTAGGGCCCTCCAGCGCTAGGCACTACACGAACACTAGCCACTGTGCAACCTGCTAGGCAGCCTCTGGGCCCCGATGCCCAGTCCCCTGCCAGTCCCCAAGCTTGGGACGCTCTGGCTGGTCACCTCCTGAAGTAAACTGTGATCTGTGGGGGGGAGCTCGCTGTGGGGGGGGCTGCTCCTCCCAGCTGGCTGTGGGGGGGATGGGAACAGATGGTGGGCTTTGTTCATTTCCCCTCAGAGGCAAAGCAGCCGGCGGCTGAGCTGTTTGATCTGTGGCCGTGCCCCCCCGCCCCGCCCCGCGCCTGTTGACAGCATTTTTCCGCTTGGTCTGTCGCTCCTGCCCGCGGGTGAGGGCTGCGCTGAAGGGGCCGAGCCGTGGTGGAGTGGAGGCCTGGGGACGGGAACCATCGGAGTCTGGGCAGCCTGTGCTCGCACGACAGAGACTGATGGTGCCATGGCTCCAGGCGGGGTCAGGGAGCTGGGGCTGAAATGCCACCCAGGGCCCGGGCCACATCCCGCTTACCCCCCCGGTGAACTGCGCCTTGGCCCGGTGCTTTGCCCCGTTGGGTGGGTACATGTAGGGTGCAGGATCCTGGCCCGTAACGTCTGCAATCCCCTGGCCTGTGGGCTCAGCCCGGGCTGCTGGAAGAACATGCCTGCTCACGCTGGCGCTGGCCTGACGGGGCGAGGGAAGGACGTGCCAGTGCAAACGGACGGGAGGTGACCCTTAAAGACGGGTTCGTGCTCACCCATGTGCTGGGCTGAGGGGCAGGCAGGGGCCAGGCTCCCCCTTCACACCCCGGGAGCTCAGCGATACCCCTTGGGCTGTCAGTGCTGCTGGTTCTGGCTTTTGCCCCCAGCCCTGGGACACGAGGAGACGCTGGGCTGGCAGGTGGTGGAGAAAGCTGGAAATGTGACCCCCAAAGCGACCCGACACAATCCCCCAGTGAGGCCATGTGACCCCCAGAGTGACACTCAAAGTGACCCCTAAGTGACCCTCGGATGACCCCCCTATGACCCCCATGAACCCCAAAGGCAAATAAAAAGAACCCAAGTGATGCTCAGTGCCGAGGCAGCGAGAGACCCTCCCCGGGGGGGGGAGCGGCTCCCGGCTGTGTAATGCAGCCAGTCGTCCTGTGGATCCCACACCTCGGGAAGAGACTGTGAGTTATAAAGCACCCCAGGGAGGGGCGGGACATGTACAGAGATAGAAAGCAGGGCCTGTAGTCTGGGGCCAGGGGCCTGGCTCCGGGAGGGGAGTGGGGTCTAGTGGTTACAGCAGAGGGGCTGGGAGCCAGGACACCTGGTTTCTCTCCCTGGCCCTGGGAGGCGAGTGGGGTTTAGAGGTTAGAGCAGGGGCCTGGGAGCCAGGGGAGGAAGTGGTGCCTAGTGGTTACAGATTCATGGATTCCAAGGCCAGAAGGGACCATTGTGATCATCTCGTCTGACCCCCTGTAGAGCACAGGCCAGAGACCCACCCCACAGTCATTCCTAGCGCAGATCCGTTAGACAAACGTCCACTCTTGTGTTAAAAATGGCCCGTGATGGAGAATCCACCGTGACCTGGGTAAATTGCCCCCCTGGTTAATCCCCCTGCCTGTTATAAACGTGCACATTATTGCCAGTCAATTTGTCTAACTTCAGTTTCCAGCCCTTGGATCGTGTGAGACCTTCTTCTGCCAGGCTGCAGAGCCCGGTATGAAATCTTTGCTCCCCCTGTAGGTACTGACAGACTGAGTGTCACCCCTTCACCTTCTCTGTGTTCAGCTAAATAGCCGGAGCTCCTTGAGTCTGCATCCCTACACGGCAGGTTTTCCAATCCTTTCATCATTCTTGTGGCTCTTCTCTGCCCCCTCTCTGATGGATCAGCACCCTCCTGACCTGTGGGCACCGGAACGATGGATTCCAGCAGCAGTCGCACCAGTGCCAAACCCAGAGTTAAAATCGTGTCTCTTCCTAGCTGAGAGTCCCCCGTTTAGCCATCTAAAAAGCACGTTGGTCCTTTTGGCCACAGCCTCCCACTGGGAGCTCATGTTCCACTGATTATCCACGCCCTCCCCTGCCAATGCTTCCCAGGACAGAGGCCCTCAGCCTGTCAGTACGGCCTGCGTGCTTTGTTCCTCCATGCACACGTCTGCATTTAGCCAGACTAAAATGCATATTGTTCGTTTGTGCCCAGCTCACCAAGCAATCCAGGTCGCTCTTTATCAGTGACCTGGTCTCTACATCAGTCCCTGCTCCCCCAGTTTTCATGTGAGCTGGAAACTTTATCAGGGATGATTTTATGTTTTCTTCTAGGTCAAATGTGAAATAGCGTAGGGCCCAGAACAGATCCCGGTAGAACGACACCCACTCCATGACGATTCCCCGTTACAGTGATATTTTGAGCTGTATGTTAGCCAGCTTTGAATCCATTTACTGTCTGCCATGGTAATGTCATATCATCCTCGCTTTTTAATCAGAATGCCGTGTGGTCCTACGCACAACGCTTCACAGAAGTCGAAGATCATTACATCACCGCTGTCACCTTTATCAACCAAACTTGGAAGCCCATCAAAAGCCATCAGGTTAGTTTGACAGGATCGCTTTCCAGAACCCACATTGATTGGCATTAATTCCATCACCCTCCTTTAGTTCTTTATTAATTGAGTCCTGGCTCAGCTGCTCCATTATCTTGCCTAGGATCGATGTCAGGCTGACAGGCCTGTAATCGCCTGGGTCATCCCGTTTACCCGACAGTAGCTTCCTCCAAGCTCCTGGAATGTCCCCAGTGCTCCAAGAGGCCTTGTCCGAGGTGGGTGCTGAGCCCTGAAGAGAGCGAGAGCCGGGTGCTAGCAGGTCTCTGGGGAGGCAGAGGGCTGGGGCCAGGACCCCTGAGTTGGAGACCCAGTTCTAGGGGGCTGGGCTTTGTGCTTCTCTTTTGGTACACATGCACAGTGGGGGTCTAGGGGTTAGAGCAGGGGGGCTGGGAGCCAGGACTTCTGGGTTCTGTCCCCAGCTCTGGGAGGGGAGTGGGGGCTGGTGGGTTAGAGCAGGGGGGCTGGGAGCCAGGACTCCTGGGTTCTGTTTCTGACTGTTATTGATTTGCAACACGCCATCAAGGAATTTCCTTCTTCTCTTGATGCGTCGGTGTTGGGCACAGTGCTGCCCTGACTCCAACCCAGCATGACACTGAATTAAAGCTGGCAGAGCCCTGCGAGCCCGTTGATCAAAGGGGCGATAGAGGAGCGGCGCTCTGCCTGCTGCCTTTCCACGCCAGCCGCAGCGCTGAGCTGGTTCAGAAGAGGCTTGTGGCTGGTTTTTCCTTCTGCTGTAATTACCACTTTCCCCTCCAGCCGGCCGGGTGACTAATGCTCAGCAGCCTGGCGGCGGGGGCTGCGCTCCCCAGGTCGGGAGAACAAGCTCTGGAGCAGCCGGGCTCAGAGCTGGGACTGTTCCCAGCTCCCAACATCGGCCTCCCCTAGCCCCGCCCCCCAGCCCACGCACCCAGCCCCAGCCATGGCCCCCACCTCAGACAAGGAGCTCATTCAGATCAGGAAGCTGCTGAGGGGCTGGAATCCAGAAGCATTTACTAGGACCGGCCCCATTCCCGACACTGGGGCAGATCACTGGAGGTCTCTGCAGCCCCTCCAGAGGGCCCAGCCCAGGGCCAGGGAGACTTTACATCACCTTTGGGGCCTTCCAGATCCTGGGCTGCTGCAGGGACCAAAAAGCCCTTGGTGTAAATCAGAGCAGCCCCAGGATGCTCTAACAGCAGCCCAGCTGAGCTACCCATGGGCTGCGGCACAGTCAAGCCGCTGCAGTGCCACACACCACAGGCCTGGCATGCCTGGGGTGCCAGGGCGTGTGTAGGGAGCACTCTGAGGCCGTGCCAGGCTACCTGGGCATTAGCAGCCCTGTACGCTGGTGGAATGGCTCAGGGACAGGATCTCTCACCGTGCATCGCTAGGCAAAGCCACTATTTGCACCGCTGGAGCTTCCCTGGGGGGGCATCCGGGGTGCAAATCACTGCCTGGCCCCACCTGCCCTAGTGCTTTGCACCATGGCCGTGTCAGGGGCTGGACATGGGGATTGACAGCACGGACTATACGTTAATTTCACAATCCCTGAGTGCCCCACCCTGGGCTGAATGCAGGGCGAGCAGGGGCCGGTCTCCCGCCTGTGCTAGCCAGGGATCAGGCTGGACAATCCGCTGGACCCTTCTGTCCGTAAGCTCTGTTCCCCCAGCCAGGGCACAGACACATCCCTGCGATGGGGGGCGTCTCGGGGGACAATGGCAGGTTATTTGGAACGTCCCTGGAGTGCAGCGGAAACCATTTAATGCACAGCAGCACCAGGGATCAGATGTGAGGCAGGAAGGAGTTAAATTTCCACCCACCCGCATCCCTGGGCAGACAGGCAGCACCAGGCCTATGCACCTTGTAAGTCCCACTGATGCCCGTCAGCAGGGCTTGCTGGAATAGATTCACCCAGTCCTTGCCTAGGCCTCAAAATCAGCCGTCTGGCTGCAGCTCTCATGGCTGTCCAAGAGTGGGGGTCACGGGGGACGGACCGGATGGACCACACCTCTGAATGCCGCTGGCTTCCCCAGGTGCCGGCCAGTGATGGACGTAGGTGCCTCACTTGGGAGGCTGAGGTTGACACATCGGCCACCAGATTCATGCTTCTCAGGTGGCTGATGGGAACGACCCAGAGCCTGAGTGACAGCCCAGCACTAGAGCGATGCTAGCTGGGGGGACCCATCCCTTTGATCCCTTTCTGGCCTTCCTTGGCTCATCCCCCTTCCCTTGCTGCTGGCCATGTTTCTTCAGGCCTATGCACACACAGACTTGGGCTGCCTGTTACCACCCCTCCCCCACCATGCACACTCCTGGGGGAGGTGCTGATTTTGGTCTGAGCCACTTATTGCAGCTTGGCTTAAACTTCACTAAACCGGATTAAACCCACTGTAAAGGGGAGCAGCTGCCTGCTGCTCCAGTTTCACAACATCCTTTGAGGCTAACAGGTACAGGCCTGCTTAGAGTCCTGAAAGTGCGGGCAAGGACTGTCCCTGTGCCTCTTACATGGCTGCCAGAGACTCTCCTCTAGCTGTTAGCACTACAGGGGCTATGATACATGAGCAAACAGATCTGATTCTGTCAAGCAGAGGGCTGCCTCTCACACACCATGCCACTCCAACAGACCCATTCCCAGATTCCTGGGGCCTCCCATGATAGCTTTATCTCCGCCTTTGTCTGCTGGGGCTGGTGGAATCAATAACCAAAGAGTGTTTCAGTTAGCACAAGAGATCCACACACCATCCACATCCCCTGCTCCCAACCTCCCTCTCCCATCCATCCCGCAGCCTCCCACCCCCATCCATACACACCCCATCCCCTGCCCCCAGCCTCCATCTCTCATCCATCCCCCAGTCCTCCACCCCATCCATACACACCCCATCCATCCCTCATCCCCAGACCCCCATCCATACACACCCCATCCACCGCCCAGCCCCCCACCCCATCCATCCCCCACCCAAACACACCCCCATCGACACATCCTATCCATCCCCCAGCCACCCCCGACCGCGGGGCCGATCTCAAGGGCTCCCCGTGGCAGCACTTGACGATGGGGGCTGAGCTCCGAGGCGTCCCATTCACTGGCAAAGGAGCCCCGCCCCCGGCTGACGTCACGCGGAGGAGGGGAATCGAGGCAGGCAGGCGAGCGGGCTGCACACTCGGGGCGAGCGAAGAAAGGGCAGAGCCAGCGCCGCGAGCTGGGGACCCCCGAGTGCCCTACTGTCCCGGGCCGGGCTCCAGAGCCCCGAAGGTGAGTGGCGGGAGGGGAGAAGCCGCTTTTGTTCCTGTCCGGTATTTACGGGGGGGCTGCCCGGCTCGTGGCTCAGAGGGACACGAACCCAGCGCCCCCCCCCCCGTGCATCCGGCACCCCGCTTTGCAGGGCAGCCCCCCCGAAACGGACCCACGTTCTTTGTGCGAATTAGCCTTGCGCTGGGGGCGAGCGCCCGCCCCCGGGAACTGGGGGGGTCCGCTGCTAGCGAAGCCCAGCCCGGCCTCTCCGGACCAGCTCGGCCAGGGGCTGGGCCCCCAGCCCCCCCTCCTGCCGCCCCCCAACTCAGCCGAGCGCGTCTGCGCGGCGTGGGGGCGCCGAGGGGACCCGCTAGGCGGGGGGCTGGGGGGGGCGGTTGGGGGGCGCTGGGTTTGCTCTCTCCGGGCACCAGCTGCGCTGCAAAGTTTTCAGGCTGGGCGCTCGGGGCTGTGGGTTGGGCTGGGGCGGGTTGGACTCTGGTGTGGGGGCAGATCTGCGGCTGGTTACTAATCCCCCCCCCCGAAAAGCCCCTTTGTCCTCAGTGCACCCCGGGCTCGTGCAACCCCTCCCCGGCCTCGCCTGGGGGAGCGGGACCCCTCAGCCCCGGGGCTCGGGTTCCCCGCGAATGGCCGGAGAAGTCCCCGGAGCGGGGGGTCCCCGACTCCGCGCTCCGGGACCCAGAATCTCGCTCCCTGCCCAGGTCGTGTCAGTAAAGCCGCGGCTCCGCAGCCCGCTGAGCTTGCAAAAGGCTCCGGCCGCTTCTCCTTTCTCTGCCTCCGAGCTCCGCTGGGAAAACAAAACCCAGCCCCGCGCCCCCGTGGGCGGGGGAGCGCAGGGTGCGCGCAAGGAGCGCGCAGCGCCATCTGCGAGCCTCTTTCTCTCCCCACTTGGGGTTATTGGTCTCCGGGCTCCCCTCGCTGCTCCGGCCCCAGGACGCCCCGTGGCGCTGGCTGCCGCCTGCCCCCATCTTCGGGGGGCCGGAGCCGAGCTTGGCCTCGCTGCTGGGCGCTGCCATGCTCGGGCCTTTGATGCAGGAGCTGGGAGTTGGGGGCTGGGGTGGGGGATCCGCCCCCCTGCAACCTCCCCACTGCGCCGCCCCCGGGCGGCTTCCCTAGAGCCTCTCGTGCCCGGCG
>NC_048299.1:141509167-141521825 GCF_013100865.1 Trachemys scripta elegans
GGGCTGGGAATGTCCCATCAGACAGACCCCCAGGGCCTGGTCCCAGGAGCGTCCGTTCCACGGTGCTGAGCTGGATCCCAGGGATTCAAGGCAGAGGGGCCTGGAGGGACAATGTATTTTAATAGAGAAGTCGAGGGTCTGGCTCCCCACTGCTGAGACTGGGGAGAGGTATGTGTGTGTGTGTGTGTGGGGTGGGGGTGTCTGTGCCTGTCACTGTCAGGGTCGCATTCCCTGCTCTGCAGCCACAACCACCTCTTGCTGTTTAAAGGGGAATGCAGAGACGCACCTGTTCCCGGGACTCCGGAAGCTGGGGTTTTAAGGAAACTCCCAAATCCCATGTGCCTCACTGCCGCCTCTCCCGGCTTCCTGGGGAGCGGCTCCCCCCTTTTCCTGGGGAGCAGCTCCCCCCTTGCCTGGCTCGCTGTGCAGTGAGGGTGAGGGGCCAGCAGGGTCCCTGTGCTGGGGGCGAATGTGGAGGATTCCTGCCTTCGGGGTGGTCCGGGGGAGCTCCCTGTCCAGCCTGCACCCGCCCCAGCAGGGGAAGGCAGGCCCAGCAGTTAGGGTGCTGGCTGGGACTTGGCAGACCTGGGTACAGTCCCCTGGGCAGCCATGGCCTCCCTGTGTCCTGGGGGAATTCCTGGAGCCTGTTCCCCGGGACAGGAGCACGTCCCAGGCACCCCCTGGTCTGACTCAAGGGGCTGAAGCTGGGAGAGGCAAGGGGCTGCTGCAGCGAAGCTGGTGAGTGCTCAGCCCTGGAGCCCTTGACTGGTGAGGGAGTCGCCAGGGGGACACACTACAGTCGCTCTGAGCCCCGTGGGGGGGCAAAGCCAGTTTGGGAGCTCAGGCCCCAGTACCGTGCGTGGAGCACAGGGCAGCACCCATGGCCCTGGCAGCCTGGCCCCTCCCTCGGGGACAGCCCGGCCCTTTGGATAAATCTCGCTGGCACAGTCGGGCCATGGTGAGACGTGGTGGCCGGGCGCCGCTGGTGGGCATCTCCCGCTGGCATGGGATTGGGAGCCCCATCGCCCCCCCCCCCCCCCCGGGTTCCCCACCAGCAGGCATGCGGCATCCCACCCTGCCCTCCCGCTGGGTGCCTGGCTCTAGCTGTGATGCACCAGACGTGGCATCTGCAGGCCAGGAGCTCTGTGGGGTAAGGCGGGGGCCTCCCTCCCTGGCCTGGCCATGGCTCACAGGCCAAATCAGGTGCTCGCCCCCTGGCTCCGTGGTGCCTACGCTGGGGTCCCCAGACCCTCCTTGTCCCCCTCCCACTGGTGAAGTGCTGCTCTCAGCACCGTGCTGGCGGGAAGGGGGCTCCGTCCTGCCCTGCCCGGGGGCCTGGCTGGCCCCAAGGGGCTGCCTCTCCGGAGGTGACATCAGGTGTTTGCGCCAGCCCCGGGCAATGATCTCATCCTGTTTGCTGCTCCCTGCCCTCCCCAGGGCTCCCTTCCCCTCCCGCCCGCATCCTGCGTCCTGCTGCTCCCCCAGCGCGGGGGCTGGGGAGTGCCCGGGGGCAGCCTCCGTCCCTTGTACACACAGCTTCTCGTTCGGCTCCTGCCATGCGGGGTGGGTGCCCAGCCCTTGTGCCCATGCAGGGGCTGCTCTGCACCCTGGGCGCTCCCCCCTCAGTCCTGCGTTCCCTGCCTTGGCTCTGGCTCTGGGGTCTGATGTGTCCTGTGGCGGTGCTCCTCAGTCCCGACTCACAGCCCCCCCTTCTGCCAGGCTCTCTGCGCCCAGGGCAGGTTTTCCTCCTGGGCCCCCTTCAGCACTCGGGCTCTGCAACTCCCTCTCCTCCCTTCCCCCCGCCCCGGGCACCCCAGTCCCTGCAGGAGCTGAGACGTACTCGCCAGCCTGGGGTTGCGCTGGGACTGGCTGCCTGGGGGTGGACACTGCCCATTGGGTCCTCGTCCCATGAGAGCTGCTGGTGCCTGCTCTACCCTCTGTGAGGGGCTGGGCTCATCCTCTCAGGTGCTGCTGCCTGGGGCCTGCTCCCCATATGGTGGGGGCTCCCCTCCCCCACCCTGCTGAACCCCAGTCTGGGGAGTGAGGGCGGGGGCTGATTGAAGCCAGGTGCCGGCTTTGATCGGCCGCGGCACTGGGGCGGGTTCCGCTCCCCGGCTCTAATGGGCCCCAGCTGGCGGAGCGGCCGAGCCAGCTCCCTCAGTGCCGAGGCCCCAGGTTCTCAGGCTGACCTGGAAGCTCTGCTCTCCAGGGTGCTGGGCTGTGCTGGAGGGTCTCCCCCACCCCTAGTGCTCCTGCCCTGTGCCGAAGGAGTCCCTGGGTGCTCGTGTGGGGGAGGGGGTGCGACAGTCTCTGGGGAGCCTCGTTCCCTGCATCCAGTCCCACTTTGCCTGTGTCACCTCAAGGTGCCCATGCTGCCCGCCTGCGACCTGTGGGCTCCCCCCACCCCCCGACTCTAGGCGCTGGGGATGCCAAGGCTGGCAGGGTCTGTGCCACAGGGCGTGGGGGCAGAGGTGAGCTAGCCATGGGGGCTCCGGCTTTGGCTTGGCACCTGCTGTGCCCGTGCTGTGTCTTGCCTTGATGTCAGCGCTTGGCTGCCCTTGCCCTGGGTCCAGGAAGATGCCCCTGGGCGGCCTGGTTGGACCCCTCCATGCCAGCTGGCGTGTGTGTGTTTGTGTTTGGGGGTGGCAGCGTCTGGGAATCTCCCTGTGCCCCAGGTGCCGTCGTGCCAGGCACTGTACAGACCCTGACGGCAGAGCCGGTCCCTGCCCTGGGGTGACGTGCTCCTGGGTGGGGGATTGGGACACAGGAGGCTTCTTGGAAGTGGGGGGCGGGGTCCCCATTTCCCCAAGGCTATAGGCCAGCCTGAAGTGGTCTGTACCCTGGGCCGTGCATGGCTGGCTTGTGAGCCATCTGCGCCAGCCTGAGCCGCACTGGGTTTGTGTGGGGGGCTCACGTTGCGGCTGGTAACGTGACCGGGCTGGTGCTGGGTTTCCGGCCATCAGCTTGGGCCAGCTCTGCTTACAGGCCTGACTTCCCTCTCCAGCCTCCGGGCTGGCTAGGGAGTTCGGTGCCCTGCACGTTGTGTCTGGCCTGGAGCAGAGCGAATGGGGAGCTGTGTGGGCGACAGCTCCCCCCCCCAGCAGTGCCTGGCAGATCTCCTCCCCACAGCCCAGAGTGGCTTGAGTACCTCTGTATGCTCCCCACCCCCGTGCTCCGCTCTCCCGTCAATGTGCCCTTTCTCTGAACAAAGCTGGCCCTGGGGGCCGGGCTGGGCAGGGGCTCGGCAAAGGGCCCCTCTGCCAGGGCGCCAGGCTCAGCACTCTCCGGTTCCACCCGGCGCATCCCCGACAATGGCTCCCTTGTCCAGCCAGCGCGAGGAGCAAGCGGCTCCCTGGAGGGCAAGGGGGGCTTCCGGGAAGGGGCTGGCATCCGGGGTGGGGCTGGCTGGAGCAGTCGGTCCCACGTGAGCTCAGCAGGTCTCTGCGCCCCGTGGGGCCTGGGGCACGTTAGAGCTGAATTTGTCTCCAGGGTCAGGGTGTCTGCGAACAAGATCACGAGCTCAGGGCTGTTCCCAGCTAGAATAGGGGGCTGCGGGTCGGGAGTGAGGAGCATGCCAGATCTGCGGGGGAGCCCAGGGCTGGGGATCCGGAGGGAGGGGCTGCCAGCCACGGCAGTGTAAGGAGGTGGTGTGTGGCCAGCCCCGTCTCTGCTGGGGGCTGTTGGCGATCTGTGGGCGGGGAGGGGAGGACAGCTGGAGCAGTTCTGCTCCTGCTGGCACAGAACGAGTTGTCTCCAAGACGCCCTTCTCTAGTCCTGGGTCCAGCCCAGACTCAGCCTCGTCCCCTGCTAGCCATGGCCCCCGGGATCCCTCAGCACCTGCCCTCCAGTGGGTGGGATCCCCCCCTTGCCCTACAGCTGGTTGGCCCAGTGCCCGGGGTGCCAGCTGAGCAGCCAGCAGGACGTGGGTGGCTCCTGGATCCTGCCTGCCCCCAGGGCAGCCTGGGAGTGAGGGACTCGCCCGCCGTTGCTGGGGCAGGGTGTGGGGCGGGAGCCCCGGTATCACCACACAGCTCTGGAACTTGAGGCCTGGCAGCCTCTTGGCTGGCTGGCACCGAGGAGCAGGCAGTCTGGGACACGGTGGTGGTGCCAGGCCCCAGTCTGGCCCTGTGCCCCCAGGAGCCGCAGGCCCCCGAGTCCTCTGACGCCGTCCCATCCCCTCCCCACAGAGCTGAAGGACGTGGCAAAGCGGTTCTCCAAGGCGGGCGTGTCGCACTACATGACGCTGACGCTGGGCGAGACCGAGAAGGTGCTGTACGTGGGTGCCCGGGAGGCCATCTTCGCCCTCGCCACCGGCACCATGGAGCTGAAGGCAGCGGTAAGAGGGGGCGGCTCTGCTGCGGGGTCCCAGCAGGGGGTGGTGCCACCACAGAGCCTGGGAGGAGGCCCCCAAAGCCTGGCTGGTACGGTCTGCGGTGCCCCCCCCATCTAGGGGGACGGCACTACGAGGGGTCTGGCTGGCCAGGGGGTGCTGGTTAAACAGCCCCTTGGGGAGCAGCGCTCCCTGCTGGGCCCCCCCGAACGTGGACGTGTTCTCCTGGGAGCTGGTCTGGGCGCTGGTTGCCGGGCGCGTCCTCTGCCAGGTGGGGGATGTGGTGAGCATGGAGGACTGAGCGCTATCTGGCTGCAGGAGATGGGGGGTGGGTGGGGCAGGACTGGGGTGGGCTGGCTCAGCCCCTGACCCCGCTTCCCTCTGGCTTGGCAGATCTCCTGGGAGGCTCCTACAGAGAAGAAAGTGGNAGCATGGAGGACTGAGCGCTATCTGGCTGCAGGAGATGGGGGGTGGGTGGGGCAGGACTGGGGTGGGCTGGCTCAGCCCCTGACCCCGCTTCCCTCTGGCTTGGCAGATCTCCTGGGAGGCTCCTACAGAGAAGAAAGTGGAATGTATCCAGAAGGGCAAGAACAACCAGGTATGCCAGCTGGGCACATGGGCCCCAGCTCCCCTGCCCGCTCCCAGCCTTGCCCCATGCGCAGGAGCAGGGCCCCCGGTCTGAGCCCGCGGGTCTGTACGGCAGCCCCCTGCTGTGTGTGGAGGGGCAGGTCCCGGGGTGGCACAGCGATGGCACGTGCCAGGTTTCTCCCCGGGCCGGGGAGCTGCGGGGGGGTCCCACATCCCCAGGCAAGTTCCACTTGGCTCCATGGCCAGCCCTGCCCTGGCATTGCCGAGGGGGACCTGATAGCCCCCCCGGCTAACCAGCCCCCCGCTGACCAGCCCCTTTCTCTCCAGACCGACTGTTTCAATTACATCCGCTTCCTCCAGAGCTACAACAG
This sequence comes from Trachemys scripta elegans, assembly GCF_013100865.1. NCBI lineage: Eukaryota > Metazoa > Chordata > Testudines > Emydidae > Trachemys > Trachemys scripta. Next base: position 141,514,457 of record NC_048299.1, read on the forward strand.
CTCCCACCTGTACGCGTGCGGCACCTTCGCCTTCCAGCCCAAGTGCACCTACATTGTGAGTACAGCCCGGAGCAGTGCGCCCCCTGCTGGACGGGACAGGGCTGCGCTGGCGGAGCCAGGAGCTCCCACTGCAGCCAGCGGTCCCACCCTACTCCCCACATTGCCCCCTCCTGGACGGGTCGGGGCTGACGGAGCCGGGAGCTCCTGCCCAGCTCCCCACAGCACCCCCTGCTGGATGGGTCGGGGCTGGGGGAGCCAGGAGATTCCGCTGCCCCATTCTGCCGGCAGAGGCTGGGGGTCCATGGTGGCGACCGAAGCAGGGGATGCTGACGGGTGCTGCCCGCTAGGTGGACGATGACCGGTGTGGAGCTGTGCCGAGCATGGGGCATTCTCAGACCCTGCCGTGGACCCAGCACAGCCCTGTCTCTGCAGGCAGCTTCCCACCGGGCCCCATTGACCCTACATGTGGGGTATCTCTTCCAGGAGCTGTCCAGTTTCTCCCTCAACAGGCTGGCCTTCGAGGACGGGAAGGGGAAGTGCCCCTACGACCCGGCCAAGGGCCACACGGGCCTCATCGTGGGTAGGTGGCACTCTTCGGGGAGGGGCTGGCCTGGGAGGTGTTCGGCTGGGCTGGGGTCTGGGACAGGGCCCAGGGCGCCCGGGCTGGGAGCGGGAGGCTGGTGGGTATTTCTGCCCCGCGCATCCAGTTAACCCCTTCTTGGTCGTGCCGTCCAGATGGCGAGCTGTATTCGGCGACACTCAACAACTTCCTGGGCACAGAGCCGGTGATCCTGCGCAACCTGGGCCCCCATTACTCCATGAAGACGGAGTACCTGGCCTCCTGGCTGAATGGTGAGGGGGGACTGGGCACCGGGGGCATAGGTAACACAGTAGCTCATGCAGCCCCCTTTCTGTGGGGAGAGGGACTCTCACTGCCCCCAGAACCAGCCCATCCCACTGTGGGTCTGGCGAGCAGTCAGGCCCCTGCCTGGGCTCTGCTGCCCGGGATTGAAGCCCCAAGTGTGGATCTCTCCCCACGTGACATCCGGCTGGGGAGGAGGGGGGATCTGTATTGCTGAGCCGGCCGGGGGTGGTCGGTCCGTCCGTCCTGCAGCAGCCCAGGGGTGCCATTGGAGGGGGCGCAGCCGGGCCAGCTCCAGAGGGCGTCTGGCTCCAAGCATGAAGCGTCTGGCTCCAAGCATGACAGCAGGGCCGGCTCCGGCAAGCAGGTGCTTGGGGCAGCGCTCCAGAGAGGGGCAGCACGTCCAGCTATTCGGCGGCAATTCGGCGGACGGTCCCTCACTCCAGCTCGGAGCGAAGGACCTCCCGCCGAATAGCCGCCGCAGATCATGATCGCGGCTTTTTTTGACTGCTTGGGGTGGCCAAAACCCTGGAGCCGGCCCTGCATGACGGGAGGCAGCCAGGGGGCTCCTCCCCACAGCACTGGGGTTTGGGGGCCCGAGCAAAGAGCTGGGGGGCTGTGGGGCCCACGAGCCCTGGTCTCACGTGCCTCCCATTGCAGAGCCCCACTTCGTGGGCTCAGCCTACGTGCAGGAGAGCGTGGGCAGCCCCAGCGGGGACGACGACAAGGTCTACTTCTTCTTCAGCGAGCGGGCCGTGGAGTACGACTGCTACGCCGAGCAGGTGGTGGCCCGCGTGGCCCGGGTCTGCAAGGTACGGCCGAGGCGCTGTGGCAACCAGCCCTCGGACAGGGGCCCGTGCCGGGCGGGAGGTGCGCCCAGAGACACTGCGGTGTGGCCAGAGCCCGTGGGCCAGGCCGGGCCCTGACCTGAGCAGGAATGGGCCCAGCTGGGTATGGAGCTCGCTCCAGGCCTGAGCCCGCGGCCGGTGCGAGGGGACCCTGGTGATGGCCTGGTGTCATGGGGGCAGGAGACCTCCCGGGACCCGGGTGCCAGGCAGTGGGGCTCTCGGGGTCTGGCCTGTCCCGCCCCCTCATGTGGTGCCTCCCTCTGCCCAGGGGGACGTGGGCGGCGCCCGGACCTTGCAGAAGAAGTGGACGACGTTCCTCAAGGCCCGGCTGGTCTGCTCCATCCCGGAGCAGCAGCTGCACTTCAACCGGCTGCAGGCCGTGTACACGCTGGGCGGGACCACCTGGCGCGACACCACTTTCTTCGGCCTCTTCCAGGCTCGCTGGTGAGCACAGGAGCCCCGGGCCACTGGGCATCCCCACGGGCCCTGCAGCCTCCATCCCACCTACACCAACTGCTGTCTGCTGGGGGACCCCCGCCCCTCTGCAGCCGGTGCTAGCCCTGCCATTGGGCCTGTCTCCCCAGGGCTGCACCCCAACTCTCACACGTCCCCCATGGCAGTAGCTTTCCCCTGGCTCCCTCCCACCCCCCAGGCTCTGCCCTGGCCATCACCATCCCTCCCCACCCCCTATCCTTCCAGCACCCCCAGCCCCAGCTCCACGCCGGGTCTCACCCCCCCTCCCTCCCACAGGGGGGACGTGGACGTCTCTGCCGTCTGCCAGTACCACATTGAGGACGTGCGCAAGGCCTTCGAGGGGCCCTACAAGGAGTACCGGGAGCAGGCCCAGAAGTGGGGCAGGTACTCGGACCAGGTGCCCAGCCCCCGGCCTGGGGCGGTAAGTGCCATGGGGACCGGGGAGACCCAGCCATCACAGTGGGGAGGCCAGCTGCTCTCATCTCTGCCAGGGGCCACCCCTCCCCCCCCGAGCACTCAGCAGTGTCCCCTCGGGGGCTGGGTTGGCACTCACTAATCCCCACCCCCACCCCGGGCTGCCCTGGGAGGTGCCACCCGCACTCCCTGCCTGCCAGGGTCCCTCCCCCCAGTGTGGGCACTTCAGCTGCCTCTACCCCCCAGGCTGCCAGCTGAGCTATGCCCTGCCCCCCAGGTTGGTGGTGTCCTCTGCCCTCACTTGGTGTCCGGCCCCTCTCCCCTCAGTGCATCACTGACTGGCACCGGCAGAATGGCGTCGCCAGCTCGCTGGAGCTGCCCGACAACACGCTGAACTTCGCCAAGAAGCACCCGCTGATGGACGAGCCGGTGCTGCCGCGCCACGGCCGGCCCCTGCTGCTCAAGAAGGATGCCAACTTCACCCGGCTGGTGGTGGACCGGGTGCGCGGGCTGGATGGGGCCTCCTACAACGTGCTCTTCATTGGGACAGGTACTTGCCAGGGCTCTGCTCCCCTTTACCCCCCCCACCACTTCCAATCTCTGGGCCCTTGAGCCAGACTGGGCCCAGCCCTGCCCAGCAGCGGGGGTGCAGTGGGGGGAGGGACAACTCCCAGCCGCATGGCGCAACAATGCTGGGGGGGCTGCTTTGGGAGCTACTGAACATATGATGGGGAGCAACTCGGGAGGTGTATCTCCCAGCATGGGGCAGCCTAAGGGTTCCTGGGGGTGCTAAGGGTGTGGTACAGGAGTGATGGGGGGTGCCTGGGGGCCCTCCCCTGCCCACAGCTCCCTGCAATCCTGCCCTGCGGCTCTTCCAGATGACGGGTGGCTCCACAAGGCCCTGGTCCTGCCCTCCCGTGTCCACCTCGTGGAGGAGCTGCAGGTCTTCGAGCCGGCGCAGCCCATCGAGAGCCTTGTGCTGGCCCACCAGAAGGTAGGGAGCAGGGCACCTTGGGGACAACCGGGTGTGGAGGGGGGGCAGAGCACAGGAGGTGGAGGAGGTGCCCTGGGCTGTTGGGGGGCAGAGTGCAGGGGGTTGGGGGGATGCCCTGGACTGTGGGGGGGCCCCAGGGATAATGGGAGGTGCCATTGGGGGGGTGGGGCACGGGGCGGGGATAACCGGGGCGGGTTGGTGGGGGGGCAGGGGGCGGGGATAATTGGGGGGGCTGTTGAGGGGGGGCAGGCACAGGGTATGGGGCAGTGATGGCTCTAGGCTGTCCCATCAGCACTGATGTCCGTCCCCCCCTGCTTCCCCCCCGCCAGAAGCTGCTCTTTGCTGGCTCTCGCTCCCAGGTGGCACGGCTGTCCCTGGCCGACTGCGCCAAGTACCGCTCCTGCGCCGACTGCGTCCTGGCTAAGGACCCCTACTGCGCCTGGAGCCGCAATGCCAGCCGCTGCCTCCGGGCTGATGGCTCTGACGGGTGAGGGGGCTGGGGGGCTGGCCTGGGGGCGGGAAAGCCCACATGGGGGGTGGGAAGGGGTTGTCATTGCAGTGCCCCCTCTAAGAGGGCCCTGATTAGCATCTCCCTGCTCTGCCCCATGGGAAGGTCTCCCCTCACCTCCCCCAGGGCTCTGGCTCCATTCTGGAGCATGGCCCAAGGGGCAGTGACTGCAGCTCGGTGCCCCGCGGGGGACAGCTGGGGCTGTGCTGACTCCGGGTCTCTCTCAGGTCCCTGCTGGTCCAGGACGTGGTGAACGCGGACACGGCTCTCTGCAACCTCCTCCGAGCACCCTCCTCAGGTGAGAGCTCATCAGCGCCCCTCCCCGGGCCGGGAGCTCCCTGGGAGCCAAAGGGGCTGGGGAGGGGGCTGCGCTCTGTTAGCTTGGGGGGGCCCCCTCTCAGCTCAGGCTTGAGAGCCAGGACTCCTCTGGCTCTGCTGCTGATTTGCTGCTCCTCTCTGTGCCTTAGTTTCCCCAGCTGGACAGCAAGGCTGACTGGTGCTGAGGTACCTGTCCAGGAGCAGTGGGGCGCAGGGCTGAAGCTGCCCTGGGTTCCCCTGTCCCAGGGCCTCTCCTGGGTTGTCCCGGGGACCTGGGTGAAGGGCACTCAGCCGAACATCTCCCGTACCTGCCCTACAGCCCACAGCGACCCCCACCCCCACCCCGGCGGTCCTGGCACAGCCCAGGTGTGTCCATGTGCCCAGCTCCTGTGTGAAACCAGCAGCAGTGTCAGAGCCCACGGGGCATGTGCCATCTCCAGGCTGGTCCCTGCAGCCTCAGCAAAGAGGCCTAGGCCAAGGCCCTGGGGCTGGCATCGCCCATGGGGCATCGCTGTGGGATGGGCAGAGGGTCCAGCCCCCACCTCAGCCTGACCCCTTCTCCCCTCTGTCCCGCAGTTAAAATCACTCCCAAGAACATCACAGTGGTGGCCGGCACAGACCTGGTCCTGCCCTGCCGCCTCACCTCCAACCTGGCCCGGGCTCGCTGGACCTTCAACGGGCGGGAGCTGGCCGAGGACCAGGCCTCGGTGCTGTATGACGCCCGCCTGCAGGCCTTGGTCATCCTGGGCACGGGCCCCCAGCGTGGTGGTGCCTACCGGTGCTTCTCAGAGGAGCAGGGCGCGCGCCTGGCAGCTGAGGGCTACATTGTGTCGGTGGTGGCAGGCCCGGCCGCCACACTGGAGGCGCGGGCCCCGCTGGAGAGCCTGGGGCTGGTATGGATGGTGGCGATCGCGCTGGGCGCCCTGTGCCTGGTTCTGCTGCTGGTGGTGCTGTCCCTGCGGCGCCGGCTGCGGGAGGAGCTGGCCAAGGGCACCAAAGCTGTGGAGAGCACCCTGGTGTACCCCATCGAGTTGCCCAAGGAGCCCCCCAGCCCCAAGTTTGTTCCCAGCGCCACCTCGGACTCGGATGAGAAGCTCTGGGACCCGGCCAGCTACTACTACTCGGATGGCTCCCTCAAGATCGTGCCAGGCCACGCCGTGTGCCAGAACGGCTCAGCCACACCCTCGTCCCCCACCAATGGCATCCCCGGGCAGCCCCTGGCCTCCCCGCCCCCGCACTCGCCCAACCGCATCCACCTGGGCAGCGTCCGCGGCTCCTCCTCCAACGGCTACATCCGCCTGCAGCTGGGCGCCGAGGAGCGGCCCGGCTACAGCGACCTGGCTGAGGAGCTACGCCGCAAGCTCCAGCAGCGCCAGGCACTGCCCGACTCCAACCCCGAGGAGTCCTCAGTGTGAGCCCAGGGTTGCGGGCCTCTGACGCAGGCACAGCTACCTCAGACCCAGTTGGGGGCACCGGGCTCCCCTGCCCTGCCCAGCCAGGACGCACGTGGGACCCTTTTTCTAACGACCCCGGTGGATTTTGATCCCCCCGCGGCCGCTGTCCGTATTTCAGTGGATCGGGCCCATTCCGGAGCCCGCCTGGGCCCTGGGAACGGCTGGTTGGGATGTATGGCAGGTCCTGGATGGACGGACAGAGGGGATGCACGAGTCTGCCCCGGATCCTGGATGGATGGAGCCTACTTAGGACCTGGTGCCTGGAGCAGATGCGGGTGGGATTTTGGAGGCCAGCTCGCCCGAGAGGCACAGCCTGGTGCTGTTGGCTGCTGGTTGGACCCCCCTTGTGACAGCGCTATCCGGTGGGCTCCTGGGGTGGCCACTGGCATGTGGATTCCTTCACCCACTGCTGGGTGGGAGCGAGGGCAGGCCCAGAGCTGACACAAGGCACCCTCCCAGTAATGCTGGGCAGGACTGCATTGCATGCTGGGAACAGGGCACCTGTCCCCATTACCTGTGGGCTGCAGTCCCTGAGGGGGGGGGAGGGGGATTTGGCTCTGGCCTTCTCCCTGCCCCCCCGAAGGTGGTGCCCTATGGCCTGCATGCTGGTGATGGGCCAATGGTGTCCTTGTGCCCGGGGTGTGTGTGTGTGTGTGCTGGTGAAATGGAGGGCTGTGCCCTGTGGGATCCCCCCCCCCCCCCCCCGGCCAGCTCAAACCACAGAGATGGACTTGGTGACTTTTCCACACCCCCTCTCCGAGGGGTGGAGGATTTGGGGTGGGGGGTACCAGCGTAAATACCCCCCCACACCTCACCTGGGTCCCTGCCTCTTGGCCAAGCCAGTTCCTGCCCCAGCTACCCCCGATCCCGCACGCCAGCTGCCTCCCCACCCCCTTATCAGTGTAAATAAGCAGCAAGGACCCCCTGACCCCAGTGTAATTTATTTGTTATTGAAATATATTTATTGGCTGTAAATACTGGAGTATTTTTATATTAATAATAAAAGGGAGAGAAACTCCAGCTGGTGCCTGTTGCCTTGTGGGAGGGGAGGGTGGGGCTGGTGCCCTCGCTTGGTGCCGGCAGATGCTGTATTCTGTGCCTGGCTCTACTGGGGTGGGGGTCAGTGTGGAGGTGGGCAGTTGGGCTGAGTTGGGGGGGGACAGCACTGGGCGTTTTGTAGCTAGCGCTGCCCACTGCATGCGCGCGCGCACACACACACCCCCCCGGCACTGAGCTGTGGCCTGGGGCTTGGCCCCCAACCTGATCTCCCACCTAGTAGGCCCTGCACCCCCTGCCCGAAGTGTCTGGGCCACAGCGCGGGAGCCCTGCCCTGACTGGGGGAGGGCTGTTCCCGGCCCCCGCCTGCTTCTTTTTCCATGAGCTCACAGGCGGGGGCCGGGAACAGCCCTCCCCCAGTCAGGGCAGGGCTCCCGCGCTGTGGCCCAGACACTTCGGGCAGGGGGTGCAGGGCCTACTAGGTGGGAGATCAGGTTGGGG
>NC_048299.1:141522073-141551472 GCF_013100865.1 Trachemys scripta elegans
GTGTCGGTGGTGGCAGGCCCGGCCGCCACACTGGAGGCGCGGGCCCCGCTGGAGAGCCTGGGGCTGGTATGGATGGTGGCGATCGCGCTGGGCGCCCTGTGCCTGGTTCTGCTGCTGGTGGTGCTGTCCCTGCGGCGCCGGCTGCGGGAGGAGCTGGCCAAGGGCACCAAAGCTGTGGAGAGCACCCTGGTGTACCCCATTGAGTTGCCCAAGGAGCCCCCCAGCCCCAAGTTCGTTCCCAGCGCCACCTCGGACTCGGATGAGAAGCTCTGGGACCCGGCCAGCTACTACTACTCGGATGGCTCCCTCAAGATCGTGCCAGGCCACGCCGTGTGCCAAAACGGCTCAGCCACACCCTCGTCCCCCACCAATGGCATCCCCGGGCAGCCCCTGGCCTCCCCGCCCCCGCACTCGCCCAACCGCATCCACCTGGGCAGCGTCCGCGGCTCCTCCTCCAACGGCTACATCCGCCTGCAGCTGGGCGCCGAGGAGCGGCCCGGCTACAGCGACCTGGCTGAGGAGCTACGCCGCAAGCTCCAGCAGCGCCAGGCACTGCCCGACTCCAACCCCGAGGAGTCCTCAGTGTGAGCCCAGGGTTGCGGGCCTCTGACGCAGGCACAGCTACCTCAGACCCAGTTGGGGGCACCGGGCTCCCCTGCCCTGCCCAGCCAGGACGCACGTGGGACCCTTTTTCTAACGACCCCGGTGGATTTTGATCCCCCCGCGGCCGCTGTCCGTATTTCAGTGGATCGGGCCCATTCCGGAGCCCGCCTGGGCCCTGGGAACGGCTGGTTGGGATGTATGGCAGGTCCTGGATGGACGGACAGAGGGGATGCACGAGTCTGCCCCGGATCCTGGATGGATGGAGCCTACTTAGGACCTGGTGCCTGGAGCAGATGCGGGTGGGATTTTGGAGGCCAGCTCGCCCGAGAGGCACAGCCTGGTGCTGTTGGCTGCTGGTTGGATCCCCCTTGTGACAGCGCTATCCGGTGGGCTCCTGGGGTGGCCACTGGCATGTGGATTCCTTCACCCACTGCTGGGTGGGAGCGAGGGCAGGCCCAGAGCTGACACAAGGCACCCTCCCAGTAATGCTGGGCAGGACTGCATTGCATGCTGGGAACAGGGCACCTGTCCCCATTACCTGTGGGCTGCAGTCCCTGAGGGGGGGGGAGGGGGATTTGGCTCTGGCCTTCTCCCTGCCCCCCCGAAGGTGGTGCCCTATGGCCTGCATGCTGGTGATGGGCCAATGGTGTCCTTGTGCCCGGGGGGTGTGTGTGTGTGCGGGGGAAAAGGGGGGGGGTGCCCCCTGGGGGTCCCCCCCCCCCCCCGGCCAGCTCAAACCACAGAGATGGACTTGGTGACTTTTCCACACCCCCTCTCCGAGGGGTGGAGGATTTGGGGTGGGGGGTACCAGCGTAAATACCCCCCCACACCTCACCTGGGTCCCTGCCTCTTGGCCAAGCCAGTTCCTGCCCCAGCTACCCCCGATCCCGCACGCCAGCTGCCTCCCCACCCCCTTATCAGTGTAAATAAGCAGCAAGGACCCCCTGACCCCAGTGTAATTTATTTGTTATTGAAATATATTTATTGGCTGTAAATACTGGAGTATTTTTATATTAATAATAAAAGGGAGAGAAACTCNGGGGGATTTGGCTCTGGCCTTCTCCCTGCCCCCCCGAAGGTGGTGCCCTATGGCCTGCATGCTGGTGATGGGCCAATGGTGTCCTTGTGCCCGGGGGGTGTGTGTGTGTGCGGGGGAAAAGGGGGGGGGTGCCCCCTGGGGGTCCCCCCCCCCCCCCGGCCAGCTCAAACCACAGAGATGGACTTGGTGACTTTTCCACACCCCCTCTCCGAGGGGTGGAGGATTTGGGGTGGGGGGTACCAGCGTAAATACCCCCCCCACCTCACCTGGGTCCCTGCCTCTTGGCCAAGCCAGTTCCTGCCCCAGCTACCCCCGATCCTGCACGCCAGCTGCCTCCCCACCCCCTTATCAGTGTAAATAAGCAGCAAGGACCCCCTGACCCCAGTGTAATTTATTTGTTATTGAAATATATTTATTGGCTGTAAATACTGGAGTATTTTTATATTAATAATAAAAGGGAGAGAAACTCCAGCTGGTGCCTGTTGCCTTGTGGGAGGGGAGGGTGGGGCTGGTGCCCTCGCTTGGTGCCGGCAGATGCTGTATTCTGTGCCTGGCTCTACTGGGGTGGGGGTCAGTGTGGAGGTGGGCAGTTGGGCTGAGTTGGGGGGGGACAGCACTGGGCGTTTTGTAGCTAGCGCTGCCCACTGCATGCGCGCGCGCACACACTCACCCCCCCCGGCACTGAGCTGTGGCCTGGGGCTTGGCCCCCAACCTGATCTCCCACCTAGTAGGCCCTGCACCCCCTGCCCGAAGTGTCTGGGCCACAGCGCGGGAGCCCTGCCCTGACTGGGGGAGGGCTGTTCCCGGCCCCCGCCTGTGAGCTCATGGAAAAAGAAGCAGGCGGGCTATAAAAGGGCATTGAGTCTTCCCGGAGTGGAAAAAACTCCGTGCTCCCCTGGGAGCTGGCCTCCCTGCCAAGGGGAAGGGGGGCCCCCCGCCGGGCCTGGAGTGCTCTTAAAGCAGCAGGCCCAGGGTCTCTGCCTAATCCGGGCTGGGGGGGGGTGGGAGGTTTCTGTGGTTTGGGGGGAGCCTCTTGCAGCTTTTTCTCCCACCCCTCTTGGGATCAGCGCATGGGCTGGCTGGGGTCCCTCCCCCAACATAAGCCAGGACCCCCGGGTTTCATCTGCTCTGGCACTGCTGCTGTGTGCCCAGGCTCACGTCCCTATGGAGATTTCATCAGAGTAGCAGACGTGTTAGTCTGTATCCGCAAAAAGAACAGGAGTACTTGGGGCACCTTAGAGACTAACAAATTTAGATGCTCTAATAAATTTGTTAGTCTCTAAGGTGCCACAAGTACTCCTGTCCTTATGGAGAGGGGCCTGATCCTGCTGCAGCCCCATGAGGACAGGCACGTGTGGATCTGTGCTGTGCTCTGCCTACCCTGGGGCATCAGGCTAGGGCTCAGGGCACCCCACTGATCATCTCACTCGCTGGCACTTGAACCCTCCCCTCCTGCCGGCTTAGTCCCAGCATCCCTGCCTGCAGGCGCCTCTCAGAACTGTGCCCCCCCACCCCCAGTATGTGACAAGCTCTGCCTTGAAAGCCACAGGCCTTCCCTTTGCCAGGGTGGTGATGTTTGTACCCAAACCCCAGAGCCTGAGAGATTCCCCCAGTCTCCCTCCTGCCTAGCTCTGCCTCACGCTCTCACTAAAGCACAGGTGCCGCTTCGAACATTCGCTGCCACCTTGTCACTGTCCAGGTGAGCTGAAGCCAGAGCCAGTGCTAATCTGCTTAACCCTCTAGGGGCAGAGCTAGTCAGGCTTCCTGGGCAGGGCCAGCGCCCCGCTCACTGGAGGGGTGATGTGAAAGTGGGGGAGGGGGTTGGCACCTGGCCAGGTTCCCCCAGGAGCAGCCCCAGGAGTCTGGCCAGAGGCTCGGTCCCTGTTGACAGCTGTCTGCTTTGTGGGGCTTCAGCAGGGCTGCCCCAGCGCTGGCTGCTCTCGGGGCTGGCTGGGCTGGCTGGCCTGAGCCCCAGTCGATCCCAGTTAAATCCACACAAACAACCGGGCCCTTTCTCACCAGTCTGACTCCCCTGTAGTCCAGGGGTTGGCAACCTCTCCGAAGCGGTGTCCCAACTCTTCATTTATTCATGGTAATTTAAGGTTTCTCGGGTGGATAATACATTTTACATTTACAGGGGCCAGCAGCGGGCTGAGTGGGGTTGATGGCCGGGACCAGGGCTCGGCAGCAGTGTGCCACAGTAAATCAGCTTGCATGCCGCCTTTGGCATGTGTGCCATAGGTTGCCGACCCCTGCGTAGTCCAAGCTGTGCAGCGTCCGTGGGGACTGGTGTGATCCTGCTGGGGGCGCCATGAGCTCAGGGCCCTTCCCTACCCCACCCCCAGGCCCTGGCCCCTAGGTATGGATGGGGCTATCCTGGCCCCCTGTAGGCCAGTGCCATAGCGCCCCCTTGTGGTGGGGGAAAGAGCTGGTACTATTGAGCCTTTGCTGGAGGAGCAGTGGACCCTGGCTAGCCCCTGGGGCAGGGGCTGGGGGGGCATGTGCCATGTTGGGCCCAGGCAAGGGGTCTGCTTTCTCTAGCCCTTTGGCAGTGGGGTAGGGGTGCTCCGTGGGGCTGGGGGGGGAGGATCACAGTTCCTGTACTGCAGGGAGCCCTTCCCGGCCGGGCGGCTCCTTCCCATGGCCGTGCAGCACCAGGACTCGCTCTCAAGTCCTGGCTCCATGTCTTTGCTAATTAATTACCAGAAACAGCTGGAGAAAGCAGAGCCAGCAAAGGGGTGTGTGTGTGTGTGCATGGGCCATCCCTCCCCCCCCCCCCCCCCGCCGGAGAACTGCCCACACCGCTTCCCTCATCACTGATCCTCATGGGAGCGTAGCATTGCTCCTCCCGCCCACCCCTTATAGCTGGGGAAACCGAGGCAGAGCCAGCTCAGGCCACCCAGCATGTTGGCACCCAAGCTAAGAGGAGATCCCAGGAACCCTGACTCCTAGCCCTGCCTCAGAGCAGGTGGCTGGGTCAGTCCTTGCCTGTGGCCATGCGAGGGGCTGCTCCCGCTCCAGGCATGCAGCACAGCGGATGTGGCCACGCTGGGCCCTTGCCAGTTGCAGCACAGTGGCCAGGGGATGTGTCAAGGAGGAGTGGGAGGGAAGGAGGAAGGAGCTGCCAGGAAGCCTGGGCTGTGGGGACAGAACTGGGTAGGCTGGGAGCTGGCCAGCCCCAGAGGGCTGGGGGGAGCTGTGGCCTGAGGCCAGGTCCCCCCTCACCCTCCCAATGAGGGGCTCACCAGCACAGCGCTGGGTCCTGCCAGTGGGGTTTTGCTGGGCCTGCTCTCAGAGCCCCAGGTTGGTGGGTGTGGTGCTGCCTGGCCAGCGGGTGGTGGCTATGCCAGGGGCCCGGGACAGGCTCCCACGGACCGCTCCCCGAACCCGAGAGTGGCTTTGGGCCGTCCCGTGGTGGCTCTGCCTGTGCACGTCCTCGCTGGCTCTTCATCTTCCTGCCCTGAGGAGAACTTCTGGGAAGCAGCTTGTGTAACAGCGGCGTGTCCCGGGGCTGGGCCGCTCCCCCTAGCCCTGCAAGGGGTGACCTTCCCACGGGGCTGCCCCTCGGCAGGCAGATCACCCCTCTGCCAGCTGGGGTTCTGGCGCGGGTGGGCCAACAGGCCAGCCTGGCACCCCAGTGTTTCTAGGGAGACCCCAGCACGGGTCGGTCCATAGGGTGCTGGGGAGGGGCAGGGGCACCTGTTGCCATCTGGGGGGCCTTTCCTGCCAGCCCCCTCCCGCCTTGCAAGGGTTAATGAATTCAGCCCCCCCACATTGTACTCCTGGGGACACTGGGGGGCCTGGCCAGTGGCTGCAGCGCCCTCTGCTGTCTCAGACGGCGCCCACAGCTGGATGCGCTCGCATGTGAAATTTCCATGGGGAAATTCCAGTCTCCTGCCCCTCTCTGCCATCGGGCCTGCTGCCAGCCTGATCCCAGAGTTGCTCAGTCAGGGGAGGGGGGAATGTGACAGGGCCCCGAGCCCAGCGACGTACTAGCGTGCGTCAGACCCGGCCCAGGCCCAGCCCACTAAGGAAAACAAACACGAGCTCGTCTGGGAAAAGAACTGTCCCAGAAAGAGTGCCGGCCCCGTTCCCAGCCTTTCCCACAGCAGCGGGCTGGGCCCACCCGGCCCCTCAGAGTGCAGGGGGCAGCGCTGGGAATCCTGGAGCGCAGCTTGGCCGCTGTCCAGCTGGCAGGGCTGGGGGAGGGAGATGGGGTCAGGGCGGCCATGTGAGACCCAGGGATAGGGTCACAGGTTTTCCCAGCACTGGTGCCTGGCTCAGTGGAGCTGGGCCCAGTCCCCAAAGGAGACACAGGGATTATGCTTGATTATAGGAAATGGGGCTGCAGAGCCCCCCGATCCCCCGGGAAAGCACCAAGGGGCCGTGTTCTCTCCGTGGCTTCTCTGGCCAGCCTGCTCCTCCCACGCTGCTGCCCTGGACCCTTGGCCCGAGGCTGGGCCATTCAGCTGTGCTGTCCCCTGGACCCATGGCAATCTGGGGCGCTCGTTCCTTCACGGCCACCCCACGCAGGAAGAAGCTTCATGAGGAGGAAAGAGACAGCAGCAATCGTGTATAATGGTTAGCGCATGGGGCTGGGTATCAGGACGCCTGGGTTCTATTCCCCGTGCTGGGAGGGGGGGTGTACTTTAGTGGTTAGCACAGGAGAGAGAGTCAGGACTCTTGGGCTTTATCCCCAGCTCTGCCACTGACTTTGGCTGACCTTGGGCAAGTCCTTTCCCCTTGCTGTGCCTCAGTTTCCACAGCTGTGAACTGGGACTAACAATACTGACTCCGCTTTGCAAAGTGCTTTGAGTCCGTCCGTCCGTCGTCCCCCCCCCCCCCCCCCCCCCCCGCTTGGAGGAGCTAGCGCAATCATGGCTAGGGGCTGGAGCAGGGCTAGGAGTCAGGACTCCTGGGTTCTATGCCAGGGCAGGGTGTCAGGTTCGAGTCTCAGTTTTTCCAGTCACTGGCAATCTTGCGTGTCCCAGGTGAATCGGTGACCCCATGCCAGGGGCAGGGGGAGGCTCTGCCTGGCCGCTGCTTCCTGGCACTGCCAGGTCAGGTCCTTTCCCCTGGAGGAATTCGGCTCAAGGGAGAGGCAGCTCTTCGGGGGAGCCCGGCTCTGCTCTCATGGCCCCAGCTTCCCAGCCTGGGAAAGGGCAGCTCCTCGGGGCTGGGTTATGCAGCCCTGCATGAATGGGAAGCTGACGCAGGGGCTGGCTGCTGGGACGTCACCTTCAGGCTACGTGCTGCAGCTCAGCGTGGGAAAGGCCAGATCCCCCCGAGCCAGCCGGCCAGCCCCCCACGAGCCCCGATGGGAACCTGGGCGGTGATGCCAGCACAGGCTGCCCCGGGGAAGAACAGCCTCCTCCTGCGGCCCAGGGGCACGTGCAATCTCTCCAGGAGCGGCCTGGCTGACCCTTTCTTGGGCGGGGGAGGAATGGATCATCTCCAGCGTGGCCTTTCCTCAGAGCCCCCCAATGCCAGGGCTCCCCGGAGGGCTGCGAGCGGCGCAGGGGGACTGGAGACCCGTGCTGGGTCACCAAGGTTGGAATGTGCCCAGTGAAGATCCTTCCCCTCTGGGCCCTTCCCAGCCCACCCCAGAGCTGCTGGTGGCCCACAAGAAGCGTGTCACCCTGGCGGTTCAGGCCCATGGGTGCAGTTGGGTCTCAGCCAGGGCCTCGGCCCTTTGGGGGGGGGGGGTCAGAAATCCTCCCCCTTTCCCCCCGCAGCCACCTCCTGAGAGGCGTCTCTTGTTTACAATGGGCTGGACCGGCCCACAAAGTACCCACAATGCATCGCTCAGCCCTCCTGTCCCGGCTGGCACGGCCGGGCCCTATGGGAATTGCTGCAGTCAACAAGCTGCACTGGCCTGTTGCCATGTGGAGCAGCTGGCACCTGCATGCAGCACCTGGGGGGTGAAGTTCCCCGCCCTTCCCTGGCACCGGGCACCGTGGGAGCGGTTTGGCAGGCTCCAGCAGGGGCGACAAGCAGGTTCCTATAACGCCACTGATCAGAGAAGGGCCCAGCCCAGTTCCAGAGCCTGCACCTCCTCCGCTGTTCCCCTTGGCACCCCCGCCACGGCCATCAGCCAGAAACCATTGCAATCCAGCCTGCATCCTGGGACACAGCCAGGGCTGGCCTTCCACCCTCTCCCAGAGTTGCATTAGCCCAACCCCAAGATGAATTGCCCTGTATTAGAGCTGCACCTAGCGGTCCCGGGGGAGATCAGGGGCCTGTTGAGCCAGGCCCTGCACAAACAGAGTGAGAGACAGAGCCTGCCCAAAGCCATGTAAACCAGAGAGATGGGGAAGGTTCATTAGCCCCATTCTAGAGGGGGAAACTGAAGCAGAGAGGGGCACTGACCGGTCCAGGGTCACCCAGCAAGTCCACGGAAGAGCTGAGAATTGCAACCGTAACACCTCCCCCTGGGGCTCCATGTCAGGGGACGTGCTCCAAGCTCCAGCCACAACAGTGCCAGTGGCTGCCTGGCCTCCCGCTCACCCCGGGCTGCAATCTGAGGGCCTGGCTGGGCCACGCCAGCACCGAGGAGGGAGCCAGTGCCGGATGTGAGCAGCAGCCCACTGCTCTGAACAGAGGCTGTAATTAAGCCAGGGAGCTCCAAAATGAAAGACACCCGGGCTGCATCTGGCCAGGGCTGCCTGTCATTTGGGGTCAGGGCTCTCCCCTAATGGGAAGGCTAGTGGGTTAATTTCAGGGTGCACTTGGGCAGTGTGCAGGGAGCACAGGGCATCAGCTGCAGAGGGGGCCAGCCAAGACGCTGGGAGGGGGAGCCCCACCTCACGTGGGGTTACCAAACCACGCCAATCGCTGCTGACCCTGCATAGGACAAGCCACTCCCTGTGTGCCCCAGGGGTCACCGGCCAGATGGGATAAGGCCCATGCTACAAGAACCCTGGGGCAGGGGCCTTGCCTGCCTGGGGGTGATCTGAGCCATCCCACCGTGTTTGGCTCAGGCCCATCTGGTGGAGGCGTGCGTTCGGTGAGTTGGGGAAGGCTTGGCCCAGCTCCCAGGTGCGCCATCCCAACCCTCCCCCTGGTAATTTACCCTGATGGGCAGGGCTGCGGGGCTGGAGCTGGAGCTGGCTGTTGGGGAGTTGGCATGGCTCTCTAGCACGTCTGTGCCCAAGCTGGGAGCGCTGCTGGCAGGAGGGCGGGAAGCTGTGGGCAGCAGGCAGGGCTGGGATCCTGCTCTGGAGGGAGGCCAAGGACAGGTTGTAATGCAGCCACCTGGACGGACCAGGTGTATGAGCATGGCCTGCTCCGGGCGGGGGGGCTGGGAACTGCAGAGCGACCTTTCAAAGGAAAGAGCTGTGTGTGGAGCTTGTGCCATGGGTCTGCAGGGCAGGGGAGCAGAGAGAGGGGGGGGCTGTAAATTAGAGGGGCCTCCCCTGCTCCCCCTGGAGCTTTTTCCCCTGCTTGTCCCCAGGCCCCGAGGCTCGCTTTGCCCCAGGCAGTGTGGACGCCTGGTGCTTTGGGGTGGGGGGCTAGTGAGAGGGGCTCCTAGCACTCCTTGTGGTATGGGGGCGGGGCTCTCCTCCATCCCCATCAAGACCTGCTGGGACCTGAGTGTCTGGACTGGAGTGAAGGTGGGGGTGGAAGGTTCCAGCCCGATCAAAGCCCCTGCCTGGGTTACTGGGTTACCGTGTTTCCTGGGTGCCCCTCACAGCCAGCGGGGAAATCGGCTGCCACCTGCCAGGCTCTCCCAGCACTGGCTCCTTTCGGAGGTCGCTGACCCGGAAAGCTGCCAGGTGCTCAGTGCCCATGGCGACGGGCTCAGGATTGTCCCGCATGTTCCTGTGGCCGCTCTACTGGGAGAGTGGCCGTGGGGACAGGATGTGGGGGCCACAACCCCCCTGTCCCAGCAGGAACCCTGGGGCCGGTAGCCGTGGCAGGGCTGGAGCCTAGGTCTCAGACTCCCAGCCTGGCACCAGGATGGCTCTTTGCACCCTGGGACATGTCTCTGGACATCACCCTTCCCTGCGCTGCCCCATGCCAGCATCCTGCGGGTGCTGCCCTGCCCAGATCATGCCCCCGTGTGCCCAGCGCAGAGCTGCCCAGCCGCAGGTGAGGCCTGTACGCCCCCTTGATGCAGCGTGTCCGGCCGGGCTCAGCCTGGGCGAAGGCGCCCGGGGCCTGGCACCACTGGGCTGGCAACCCAGGCACAGAGACCAGGACACCCAGGCACGGCCGAGGGGGAGCCGGTCCCCTGCCCCCCGGGGCGCACGTGGGAGGAGCCTGGCCTGGCTGTGCCCCCCGCACCCTGCGCTTCGGGCGCCCCCTGGCGGCTCCGCGCTGCCAGCGCGCCCGGGGAACCGGCCGGGGGGCGGGATCTCGGCACCCAGCGGGAGCCCGGGGCCGGTCAAACGCGGGTCGNGACTCCCTGGGACACCTGCTGCAGGGTGACAGTGACCCGAGTGTGCTGGGTCTCAGTTCCCTGTGGGCAGATGCCTTCATGGTAGGAGCTGCTCTCTGGAGGGTCCTGACCAGCCCTGAGCCCGCAGCCTCAGTGGAGCGGCCCCAGGGTCAATGTGTCGCCCTGGGGCAGGGTGAGACCATGGTGGGAGGGGGTATGGGGTGAGCACCAGTGGGGCCGGGGCTGGACTCACGTGGAAAGCTGCGGCCCCATAACCGCCCTGTCAGTCAGACTCACCCAGGTGCAAGGGAAGGGGCATGAGGGCACCGGGCACTTGGGGGAGGAGGGTTCTCAGCAGCAGGTGCCCCTGGTGCCAGCTGGCTGGGTTCAAAGGGGAGAGTGAGATGGGATCCAGCCTTGTGATCTCGTTGCCTGGCCCCCACCCACCTATGCCAGCTCAGATAGAGAGGGGATTGACTCCAGGCAGCTGACCTGGCACGTGTCTGTGTGCGGGCGCTCTTAAATCCGTGTCCATCTGCCTGAGCGCAGGTCCAAGGAGAACCCCCGGGGCTGGGCCCACGCAGGCCACGACTCGCACCCATTGAGCTAAATCTGCTCTCCCCGGTGTGACATCTGCGTGTAGACAAGGCCTGAGATTTAATGAACTGGCTGAGGGCTTGGCTGGGAGATCTCGTGGTGGAGGACTGGTTGGATTCCCTAGGGGATGCTGTTCCCCTGGGGGAGAGCGGGCGAGCGTTACCTACCCAAGGCCTCAGTGCTGTGTGCCAATTCCCTGCATGGTGCTAAAATGCCATGACTTGGGTGGGGTATTAAATGGAGGTTCTTAAACAGCTAGATCCCCTGGAAACTTGTTTTGTGAGCTGGGCTGTGTCCCTCCCCAGAGCCAGCTGCACTTCAGCGTCCTTGGGCTGGGTGTGCAGTGGGCTTTGAGGCGTGGGGGGCAGAAAGACCTGTGTGTGTGCAGAGGTGGCTCCTGAGGCACCCTCTTCCCTGTGTTTCAAAGCACTACGCCAGCCGCAATGGGCACGGCGCCATCTGCCAGTTCCTGCTGCAGAGTGGGGCCCGGTGCAACGCCCAGACCCACGGCGGGGCCACTGCCCTGCACCGAGCCAGCTACTGCGGCCACGTGGACGTGGCCAGGCTGCTGCTGGCCCATGGAGCCGACCCCGGCATCGCGGATGACGACGGCATGACAAGTTTGCATAAGGTGCGGTACTGGGGCCCCTTCCTCCACTTTCCCCGTGTCCTTCCCTGTTGCTGGCGGGGGTCTCAGTGCACACTGCTGCCCCCTGCAGGCAGACCTGTCCCAGCAGATGTCGCTCGCCCTCTGCTGGCTGGAGCAGACAATGCCACCCCGTTCCTGCATCCAGGAAAGTTCTGCTCTAGCTCCTGTTCGCGGAGCAGTGGGCTGCAGTTCTGTTCCCAGGGCCGAGGTGGTTCGATTGGAGGCTGTGGGCGAGGGGGCTGCAGAGTCAGTGCCCTGTCCTGCACCTCAGCTGGGCCCTGGTCCTCCCCTTTGCTGACAGGAGACGTCTCCTTCCTCCCTGGGCATCCTGGTCTAGCGAATACTCCCCTAGGGTCTGTGCCGTACCCTGCCCCCCGCCCCCTGGGAGCGTGCCACCCATCCCCCCGCCCCACGGGAGCATGCCCTCCACCCTCACTCCTGCTCTCCTTTCGCAGGCTGCCGAGGGAGGCCACCGTGAGCTCTGTGAGCTCTTGCTGCAGCACAGCCCGGGACTGAAGGGCGTCCAGGACAGAAGGGCTAGGAGAGCATGTGACCTGGTCCCCAGCAGCGGTGCCTTGCGGGACCTCCTGGAGACCTGAGAGCAGCGGGTGGGGGGTGGCCCTGTGCCAGGATGCGCTGGGCTTTGTCTCCCCCTCTTGGTCTGCAGTGGGATTGCAGCACCCTGGGCTCTGAGCTTGCAGCCCTGGGGTGATCTGGGCGCACGCCCCACTGGGTGGCTGCTCTGGGGAGCCTGCTGCAGCGGCGGGAGAGGGAAACGGGCAGAGTTGGGCAGGGAAAAGGAAGGAGTCGCTATAAACCCTGTGCCGGTGTCACTGACAGGCAGGAGCCCACCCAGGGGCTGAGATCAAGGGGACTCCAGCGACACTGCAGGACACCAGGGTTCCTGGGCTCCCAGCCTGCATTGCTGGGGTCCCCATTCGGGGCTCCCAACGTGCTGACCTGGCCTCCACAGGCAGGGAAGAGGCTGCTGGCTCCATGCTCAGGCAGCTGCAGTGGCTGGTGGCGGGGTGGCACTCTGGGGGGCAGGGGTCTGTGCCCAGCCCTCTGCATGGGCCAGGCACCACTGCCCAGGGCCACACGTCTGGCAGGAAACTGAGGCAGCCATGTTGGTTGTGGGCATTGCCCAGAGCTATTGGTCTCCGCTGGGAAGGCAGAGGCACTAGCTACGCACGACCGGTGTGTCCTGGTCCGGTTTGCTCGCCACCACAGACCCCACCCAGCAGAGCTGCAGGCTCCCAATCCCTGGGAGGAGGAGTCTGGCTGGGGTGAAGGCCAGTGGCCTGCTCTGTGCCCAGAGCAGAGGGCAGCGTGGTGTCCTCTGCTGGGATTTCTGGCCTGGTGAAGGCTGCCGGGGGCTCCTCTCTGTAACCCTGAGCTGGAGGGAGAAGCAGGGGGGTGGGATAGGATGTCACCTCTTGCAGGGCTATTTCAGTCCTTGGCACTGAGCTGGGGAACTGGAGCCCCCAAGGATCTGGTGACAGGATGTCGGGCATCAGCACCATTAACTCTTCCCTGCCTAGTCCCCTGCCCTGTCTGTGGGCTGGTGGCCCTGGCTGCTAGGGGCTGGTCTCTGGGGTCTGGCAGGGCGTGTCTGCCCTCTGCTGGGGAAGAGAGGTTAGTGCCCACCCAGCCCTGTGTTGCCCCCTCCACTATCCACTTGCTGTTCTGCCCAGCCCTCGCCACAAGCCCTGTGAGCCTGTTTCTGGCAGGAAGCAGGGTGGGGGTGGGATCCTACCATCCCCACTTGCCCGCAGCTGGATTGGAGGGGAGTCCAGACCCCTCCCCATCTATTGCACAGTGATCTGGCTGGGGACGGGGTGGCTTCTTCTATGCCTCCCTTACATGCTAAAGGGACCCCCCACCAACATAGGCCCATAGAAAGCCACCCCTCCCACCCATCCCCAGTGCTAAGCAGAGGTTTGGGGGGGGGGGCTGCCCCACCCTGTCTCCCAGGAAGGGTCCAGCAGAGTCCCCCCAAGCTGGGATTAGTGGACACTGCATGAGGAGGCGCAGGGGCTAGAACATGGATGCTGGGCCTCAGTGATGGGCAGCAGCATCACAGGCAGCGGGCCCAGTACTGCTCTATGGGGGAGAGTGCCCCCTGCTGCACGCCTGCCCTGCTCCCCCAGCATAGCGCCTCCTAGTGCCAGCACTGACCTACAGGGGAAAGTGCCCCTTGCTGCATGCCTGCCCTGCTCCCCACAGCACAGCGCCCCCTAGGGACACACTAGGGCCAGCACTGACTGGCCAGACCCCTGCTGAGCCCCCCCACTCCCTGCAGTGTATAGTGTCCTTGGGAGGTGCCCTGTTTCTGGGGGGGTGGGGGACATGCTCGCAGAGCATAAATTCATAATAAATCCCTCACAAACTGCCCTGTCCCTTTTTTGTACAAACTCGCCCTGACTCCCCTACCCAGAGAGGGGAGTAGTGTGGGGCAGGGACTGTCTCTGTTCTGTGCCTGTGCAGCGCCTGGTGGGGGGCGGGCCAGGGCTGGGCACGTCGGCTGGTCCCCAGGCCCATCTCCCTGGGGCTGAGGCCAAGGGGCAGCGTGGCCGGGGGTTACCTGTCAGACTAGTCCGGGTGGGGAGCTGGGTTCTAGTCCTGCCTCGGCCAGGCCTTTGCCCCAGCTCTGTGCCTCAGTGTCCCCGCTGAGGAGGGGGCTGGTGGCTGCCGACTCTGACGCTAGAAGGGCCCAGGGATGTTCGTGAGGCTCTCCGGGAAGGGTTGTCCGGTCGGGACACCCCATGGCAGAGCCCTGTGGGACCCGCACCAGCTCCTGCGCGCTGGGGCCGGTTGGCCCAGGCCGGCGCTGCCCGTGTCCTGCTGCTGGCCGCTCAGGGGGAGCCCGGGGCGGAGCCGGGCGGGTCGCTGGGGCCGGAGCAGGGGGTGGGGGCGGACCCGACCCTGGGCCGCTGGGATAAAAGCAGCGGGGTGGGGCGGGCCGGCCGCGGGCGCGGGCGCCGGAGCGGGCGGATCATGGAGCTCATCAGCGTCCAGCAGCTGGTGAGTGGGGGGTGCCCCGGCTTGCGGCGGGGCCAAGGGGCGGCGGAGCGCAGCGCCCGGGGCACCCTCCTGTGCGGAGTCCGCGGGGGACGCTGCGGAGCCCTTGGGTCCCGCGGGCTCTCTCTGGCGGCCCTGTCCAGCGCGGCTGCCGCGCTCCACCCCAGAGGTGGCTGCATGGGCAGAAGCCCTGGCCGCGGGGAGGGCGCAGCGGGCCGAGGCTGGGTACAGGGCGGTCCCCGCTGGACTCTCCTTAGGTCGGGGGAGGGGGCCTCTGGATTGACCCCGTGTCCGATGGGGGGGCTGGTTATGGGGCAAATGTCTGCTCCCAGCAGCCCAGCCCAGCCCCCCGGAGAGCGCCACGGCCTGGTCTCCAGGGCGCTGGGCTGTCGCTTCGCTGGGCCCCGATCCCGGCCGGGGCCCCCCCCCCGGGCTGTCGCACCTCATTGCGGTGAGGTGGCAGGTGGGTTCCCCTCCCCCCTGTTGGGGCTGAGTTTGTGGAGATGTAGCTGAGGGGGGATGCAGGGAACTGTGCCAGGGAGCTGTCCCCTGTCCGGGTCACCCCCTGCACTTGTGCTCTCTTCAGGTATCCCTACAGGGCGGGTCTGGTGGGATCCCCTTTGCACCTTCCCACTCGTGTGGGGCTGGGGCATGGCTAACGTGCCAGGGCTGGTGTTCGGTGCCGCAGGGTCTGTTTGGGCGGCCCCTGGGCTGGTCCCTCTGAGCTGTGCCAGGGCCGCTGTGGGACTGAGTTGTTGCTTTGTAGGTGTTTGCCCTGGTCTCCCCAGGGTGGGCTGGGTGCCCCCTGCTGCCCCTGGCACTCTGCAGCCCCTGGCCCTGCAGGCTTGTTGGCACTTGTTTGCCCTTGGGCAGCATCCGCCACACGTGATGTTTATTTCATGCTGGGCCCACCAGCTCCTGGGGGGGGGTATAAATAGGGGCTGACGCTGGCCAGGGCTGGGACAGGTGCACGGCTCTCCAGGGCAGCAAGGCACGGCCGGAATGCCAGCCGCAGCCAGCGGGACGCCTGGGCAGCAGTGACGGGAGATGGCAGAGCAGGAACTAGACACCCCCCTTCCCCTGGGCGTATGGGGCCCAGCCAGTGCCACCTGGGCTGGGGAGGCCGAGCCAGCCAGGGAGAGAGTGATCCAGGGAGAGCCGTGCACAGCACAGGGCCAGGCCTGCCAAGGGCCCAACCTGGAAATGTCCTGTTCCCACTCCCACTTGGCAGAGCTAGGAGTGACAGGGTTCATGGGGAGCTGGGCAGAGCACTTCCAGCCTCCTTCCCAGCGCCCAGCTCTGCCACTGACCCGCCATGACCCCGGGCAGGTCCCTCCCCTGCTCCGTGTCTGTTTCCCAGCTGTAGAGATGGCCTGGCCTCGCAACACCCCCAGAGTTTTAATTCATGTTCCGTGCCCCCTGAGCCAGCCAGTCTCCATCCTGGGGCCAGATGGGAGTCAGCACCCCCCAGAGGGGAAAGGCCCCGCATCCCATTCCCCACCCCCCTGAGTCAGCCAGTTCAAGCCCTGGGGCTGGAGCCGGTGCCCCCCCAGAGGGGAAAGGCCCCATGTCCCATTCCCCACCCACCCTAGGGCCGAATGAGAGATACTACCCCCGGACGGGAAAGCCCCTGTCTCCCATTCCCTGTCCCCTGAGCCAGCCAGTCCCCACCCTGGGTTTAGATGGGAGCCAGTGCCCCCTAGGCGGTAAAAGTCCCAGGTCCCATTCCCTGCCCCCAGGAGCCAGCCAGCCCCTGCCCTGGGGGTGGATCGGAGCTGGTGCCCCCCAGAGGGGAAAGCCCCCATGTCCCATGGGGATGCTCCATCTCCTACATTTCATGCCCTGGCTGCACCCTCTACCTTTCCTGCCCCTCCTTCTCCCCAGGTAAGTGGCGACAGGTATGAGGGGAAGGTGCGGGCCTTCGAGGTGCTGGCGAGGGGAGCAGCGGAGGAGCCCGAGGGCTGGCGGCATGGCGTGGCCAGGGTCCGGGATGCCGTCAGCGAGGAGAAGCAGAAGTTGAAGGAAGAGAGGAGGAAGAAGGTGAGCGGCTGGCCCCTGGCAGGGTGGGGTGGGCGCATCTCCTGCTCCAGGGGGCAGGATCCTATAGGATCCATAGTGTCTTTCCCCAGTCCTGGTGTTGGTCCTCTTGGCAGAGCCTTTCTAGCTCTTTTAACTCTGTGCTTGCTTGTCCTGCTCTGTGAAGGGCAGAATGGCATTTGGTGCCCCTCACTCCCGACCTGCAGCCCCTATTACCCCGGCCCTGGCCTCCCTCACCCCCATCTCTGCTGGAGCCCCTCACTTCCAAACCGCAGCCCCTGCAGTCCCAGCCCTGGGCTCCTGTTCAGCGGAGAGCACTGTAGTATTCAGCAGTACTCTCCCTAGGCTGGTGGAACCAGGTGTCGGGGATTCTGGCTCTCCCCTGTCCCCCCCTCGTCCTAGAATCTGACCCCCTTGAACTGGCTCTGTGCCAGGAGCTCAGATGGGCCTAGATGACTCTGGGGGGACCCTGAGTGCCCCGGTTCCTGTCCCGTGCTCAGGACAAACCCAGCTGGGTGAGGCATGGCCCCAGCTCCTGTCCGCTCTCCTGGGCGGCTGGTGCCGGCTCCAGGCACTGCTGGCTCTGCCCTGACCTGCTCTCTGCCCTCCCCCCGGCCAGCTTGAGACGTTCGATAGCACCCGTGTGCGGCTGGAGAGTCTCCAAGACCTGGAGGTGATCGTGAGGCTGCGGAAGCACAAGAGGAGCCGGAAGAGGGTCCGCCCCAAGGAGCCCGAGCCGGCTGTGCCGGTGAGCAATGCCCCTGCTGCCCAGCCCAGGATGGGAGCCTGGCCACAGGGGGCTCAGGTCACTTGGTCCCAGCCAGCTGGACTAGTCCGGAGCCAGGAACCCCCTGCTCTGGCCCCCTCAGTGGTGGCTGGGCCACAGCTCCCAGGGGATTCACAGCCCGCCCTCCTGTGGCACACCGAGCGGGCAGGCCCAGCAGTGCCAGCTCACATGCAGGCTGGGGCTGCCCTTGGGGGGAACGGGGAAGATGCTGGCAAGATGCTCTGAGCCAGTTGGGCAGTGTCCCTGGGGGGGGGCACTGCCCGGGCACTCACCCCTCCCTGTCCGCCCTAGGCCGAGCCTGTGGACGCTGCCCGGTTCCTGCAGGCGGTGCAGGAGAACCAGGTTCCCATGATTGACAAGTACCTGGCAGACGGTGGGGACCCCGATGCTCACGACCAGGTGTGTGTTTGCGGGGGTCTGGGGCTTTAACCCAGGAGGTGCATTCGGCAAAGTTGGTTATCATCACAAGCCCAGCCTGCCGGTGAGCCGCTCCGGGTGCCATGGGACATCCCCTGCTCAGGCTGATGCTCTGTGGCCGGGGGGACCCAGCTGTAGCCTTTGACCGGGCGCCCCCAGCAGAATGCGCCTTGGGCAGGGTGTGTACAGCCTGCCACGGGGTGGGGGTGGGGACCAGGGATCTAGCACCTGGAGCGTGTGTGTGTGTGTGGGGAGGTGGGGTGTCACGGACTCACAGATCATGCCCACTCTTGGCCCCATGCGGTCCGTGGGGGGTGCCCCTTTCGGTGAGACAGCCCTTCTCGGGGTCCACTCTCTCTTGGGGTCAGGCCCCTCCACCTCCTGGAGCTGCACCTCTCGGAGCCTTAGCATGTCTGTTTCTCGCCGTGGGCCCCCTCAGGGAGTCCACTCGCTTTGGACCCCAGGGGCCTCCACCCCCCACCCCAAAGGGGTTGATGCCACCCTGTTCTCTAGACCGGAGTGACTCTCAGCCATCGTAAAACGGGAGGGTTTATTGAGCGTCTGAACACAGCACAGGAAACCCTCTGACCCTCAGGCCTGGCCTCCTTCAGCACAGCACATCCCAGTCTCCCCTGCATCCAGCTGGGCTCTGCCTGCTCCCCCTCTCCAGCCCCGAGTCCCCCTGCTCCCAGCTGGGCATCTGAGATCACCGGCCCCAGGCCCCGCCTCTGTCCATTGTCTTCTCTCCAGGTAAACAGGGTCCTCTGGGCCTCCTCTGCTCTCCGCCCCCCTGGCTGGTTAGGTCATGGGGTCCTCTCGTCGCAGCCTATTGTCCTCCCACTGGCCAGAACTGGCTGCGACTCCTGAGCTGGGTCTCTGGTGAGGGTCGTCAGGTCACCAGTCGCCAGGGTGTCCCTCCTCCAGGCCATTGGCTGGGGTCCCAAGTTCCCTCTCCGGTCCTCTGTAACAACAAACTCCCACTCCCCTCACCTCGTTAAACCAGTAACGCCCAGGGGCACTGAGTCCCACTCCCTCTGCATGCAAACCATTGGAAAAACACGAAAAGATAAGAAAATCTCCCACTTTGTCACGGGGGATCTAGAGCCTCTGGGGGAGGGTCACGGAGCTTAAGGGCAGATGGGACCAGCTCACCCAGTCTGACCCTCTGTATATCCCAGGCCACCAGCACCCACACACCCAACAACCAAAGCCCCAGCCCTCAGGAGCCCAGGCTGGCATGTGCCCCAGGACTGAGGTGCCCAGTGCCCCGCAGTGGCAGGGATGATGAAGAGACGCACCCAGACAACCTGGCAAGGGACCCACCCCCCACACTGCAGAGGAAGTTGACAAGCCCCCAAGGTCTCTGCATCTGACCTGGGGGAAACAGGCCCCCAGCGAGACCTGGGGTGTGAGCCAGACCCGGCCAGCCACGCGCCTGAGACAGTGAGAGCTCGGTGCCACCAGAGCCCAGCCCTCCCCACTGGCCATCTCCAGCTGGGGCTGTCCCCGTTTAACCTCCCAGAATACACTGGGGGGGGGGGGGAGGGATCTCTTCCTGACCCTGGCAGTGGCCAGCTGAAACCCTGAAGCACGAGCTTTAGGAACATGGGACTTCAACCAGCCCAGCCCCCGATGGGCTCAAACACCCCAGCGAACGGACGCCCCCTCTCGACTGTTTGTCCTGCGCTCGCTTCAAACTAGTGGTGGCGTTTGGCCAGCAATGCTCACGGGGGGCTGTTCCAGAGCCCGAGCCCTCCGGCGTCTCGAACCTGCTGGCGTGTGCATGGGGGCACAGGCCCCCAGTGAGACCTGGGGTGTGAGCCAGACCCGGCCAGCCACGCCCCTGAGACAGCGAGAGCTTGGTGTTACCAGAGCCCCGCCCTCTCCACTGGCCACTGGCAGGGGGGGGGTGGATATAGCGCCCGGGGGGTGGGGGGGGGACTAGCAGAGCGGGGCGGGGGCAGCGGGGATCTAGTGCTGAGGGGGGGGTTGTCTGTTATCGGGTAACCTGGGTCTCTGCTGCAGTTCAGGTGCACGGCGCTGCACTGGGCCTGCCTCCGGGGCCATGCAGAGATCGTGGACAAGCTGCTGGCGGCTGGAGCCAAGCTGGAGCCCAGGGACATGGTGAGCAAGCGAGCGTCTGGTGCCCACTGACCTGTCCCCCTCCCCCTGCCGGTTCCCATGGCCAGGGTGCACGGTGCAGTCAGAGCCCCCTGGGTCCTGCTCTGAGAGTCATTCCCAAGGGCTGGCAAACCTAGAGACCCTCCCAGGCGCGGTGACCTGGGGCCCAGAGTCTGTCCCCCCAAGCAGCCCCGTGCTGTGGTCCCCGGGAGCTCAGCGCCTGACTCTGCCTTCGCTCTGCCCAGCTGGAGGCCACGCCTATGCTCTGGGCCTGCCGCGGGGGGCACCTGGACATTCTCCAACGCCTGCTGGACAGAGGAGCCAAGATCTCCACGCGGGACAAGGTGAGTAGCTGGGGCTGGCAGCCAAGTGGGGGCAGCACCGGGGCCTCTGCCATGGCCGGGAGAGCTCCTGCTCCCTGGGCTGCGTGGCTGAGGGGTCCCTCTGGGTACTGTGCTGTGGGGTGGGTTTCCCTGGGGCTCTGCCCCTCACCAACCGATGGGGCAGGCTCCTTCCCTGCTCTCTGGGTCCCGTTTTGATGCCAGCCTTGGATCTCACCCTGCGCCCAGCCACCTTCCCTACATCACTCCATCCACACACCTCTATTTCCCGTCACTTCCTGTCCTAAACTGGGTGTGCTGTAGAGGTGAGATGGATCAGTGGGGAGAGGGGCTCCCGCCCCGCCCCAGGCCTGGGCTCTGTTGCTCGGGCCCCTCCCTCCTGGCGCTGGTTGGGGCCTGGTCCGAGCTCCCTGCCCAAACATGCTGTGGGCAGCTGGGGACCCTGGGGAGGGTGTGGTGCTGGCAGCTGGGTATTGGGGGCTGTGGGGGAGGGGTGAACGCCCCATGGTGGGAGGCCATCTCCTGGCGGGGCGGTTTCCAGGGGTGCTGCCATGGTAACAGGCCTTTGTTCCCTGGCAGCTGAGGAGCACGGCGCTGCACGTGGCTGTCCGGACAGGGCACTGTGACTGCGCCGAGCACCTGATCGCCTGTGGGGCCGAGATTGATGCACAGGACAAGGTAGCACCCGGGGCCTGAGCCCCTCGCTCCACGGGGGCGCTGTCCGGAGCCATGAGGGGGGGGGCCCTGGCTGATGCTGCAGGGTCCAGGGGCAGGCTTGTACCCTGGGCTGGCCGGCTGGGTGCTGCGCGGGTCCCCAGAGCCAGCCACATTGCAGCAGGGCTGTGCATGGGCAGGGGAGGGGGCAGTGCCAGGCATGGGCCCTTGTCCGATGAGCTGCCCGTGCCTTTGGCTGGCAGGAGGGGGACACACCCATTCACGACGCCATCCGGCTGGGCCGCTTCACCACATTGCAGCAGGGCTGTGCATGGGCAGGGGAGGGAGCAGTGCCAGGCATGGGCCCTTGTCCGATGAGCTGCCCGTGCCTTTGGCTGGCAGGAGGGGGACACGCCCATTCACGACGCCATCCGGCTGGGCCGCTTCAAGGCTGTGAAGACCCTGCTGATGTATGGTGCCAACCTCAGCGTCCGGAACCAGGTGGGCACCATGTGGGGCTCCCCCAGGGGCAGCTCAGGAGGGCAGGGGCTGCTCCCCCTGTCCAGCCAGGGGGCTTGTAGCCAATGGTACAAGACATCCAACCCTAGGGGCTTTGACTCCTGGGTTCTGTCCCAGCTCTGGGAGGGGAGTGGGGGCTAGTTGGTCGCAGCAGTGGGGGCTGGGAGCCCGGACTTCTGGGTTCTATCCCAGCTCTGGGACCGTGGCTAGGAGCTCGTGGTCAGATATGGGACGAGTATTGTGAGCCCTGCTCAAGCTCCTCGGCCCGGTTGTTCCTGCTCCAACTGGAGTCTTGGCTGATTGCAGGAGCCCCAGGGGAGAGCTCCCCACATGCTGCCTCCAGGCCTGCCCCATGCTCTCTGCAAAGCCCTGCCCTGCCCAGCCGGCTCTGCCCCCTCCCTGGACTGCTTGAATAGAGTGCGCGCTGGCTTCGTGGCGGCCGTCCTGGCCTAGTGCCAGGGAAGGGGCTCGTGCCCAGCGGCAGCCTAATGGAGTCTGCTCCCCGCAGGAAGCCCTGCGACCCGTGGACCTGGTGAAGGACTGGCAGAGGGGCATCCGGCAAACCTTGCAGGCGTGTGCCGACCAGCAGCGCCCCCCTCGGCCGCACTGACGCAGCAGGACCAGTGTTCAATCCCCTCCCCCACTACTGACCACTGAGGGGGTCTGGGCCCTGCCATGAGCCACCTCAGTGCCCTCTGCAGGCCGTGCTCATCCCTACACGGCTCCCATGTCTGGCCAGGGGATAGGGCCACCCGTCTCTGGAGGGCTCGGGGCGGGGGAGGGTGGTGAGGTTTGAGCCGGACGCTCCCCTATTCCTGGTTGTATGGGGATGTGTCCCTTTCCCTGGAGCTGCCCCATGGCCAGGTGAGGCCCTTGCCATCCCTTGGGGAAACTGAGGCATGGAGGGGCTAAGACTTGCCCATGGCCACACAGCCAGTTAGTGGGAGAGCTGGAGATGAACCCAGGAGTCCTGCTGTTTTGCCCAGCCCCACTCCAACCACTAGGAGGCACCATCTCCCCATGGCCCGCACCACAAGGAGAGGAACTGCCCTGGGGGTCTGAGCGGACCCCCTCCCCCTTCTGGGCCCTGGCCTGGCCCCCTCCTGCTTCTGGGCAGGCAAGCCCTGCGGCCTTCCCGAGGCCATGCTGGAAGGAACACTGCTGCCCCCCAGGGGTAGGCACCTGTTGCACCCCAGGGTTAGCTGGGAGGGGCTGACTGCAGGGAGAGGCTGAGCCAGCCCTGGGGGTAGAAAATGGGGCAGTGAGACGGGTCAGCAGGGCCCAGGCCAGCGCAAGTTCCTGGCTGCTGGAGGCAGGCGGCTTTCCTGGCCTGGCCTCGGCCGTCTCACGGTCACTCTGTGCCCTGGGCTGCCCCCTAAGGGTGTGCAGGCCTGGCCCCCAACCCCCTGGCTGGCAGGGCCTGGTGCCTGAGGGACTCCTGCTGCTGCTCCCCCCCAGCCCCTCACCTCTGCCCATAGCCAAGGGGGCAGCTGCACCCAGCCTCCTGTAGCTGTGAGCGCAGCCCCTGCCTTACCCTTGGCCTCCAGCAGCCTGGCTGTGCCAGCTCCCAGCCATATGTGTCCCCTGGGCTCAGGCTCCAGGCAGTGGGTAACAGCAGCAGGGTAGGAGATGGCTAACAGCTGGGGGGAGAGGTGCCCTCTCACAGCCTGGCACAGGACAGGCACAGCCCCCTCTGTTCCCCCAGTCCCCGGGAGCGCCGCTGGCCCGGGAGGAGGTGAGCTGGTTGAGCCACCTGTGGGGATAGGGAGACTAGAGCCCAAGGAACAGGGGACCCTCCAGCCAGTTAGCCTGGAGCCAGCCAGCACCCACCGGCAACACACCGAGTCTGCCCTGACCCCAGCCTGGTTCTGGCTCTTCCCTAAGTCCTAGGGGGAAGTGCCCAGGCTGAGAGGGACATGGTCCTGCTTCTCTGCTGCTGGCCTTGGGTGAGTCCTGTCCCCTGCCTCAGTTTCCCTATGTGTAAAATGGGGCTAACAGTGAATGGAGCCAGCTTCTGAGTTCATGCCCAGCCCATTAGGCAGCTCTCGGAGCCGCAGGCTGCCACCTCAGCACTGCAGGTCAGGCTGAGACCACGTGGGTTGCAATGGACATATTTAATGTGCCCAGGAAGCTGCTGCGGCTGGAGTATGGCCCCTGGGCCCCCTCTTACACACGCTGGCACGGGCAGCACTTCTCCCCTGCCAGAACTGCTACCTGGGTGCTAATGGAGCTGGATGGACCCACGCTCTGGGGTAGCCGGCCTAGGAGAGTGCCTGCAACGCTGGCATAGCGCAGACTTGGTACAGGGCTGCCCTCCCCCCCCCCGGCCTGGCACCAGTGCCCTTTGAATGCTGGCCTTAGCAGGGCCCCCGGCAGGTAGAGGCTCTAGCTCCCTGCTGGGAGGGTAAGGAACCCTGTGCCCAGGGCTGGGGGGTGAGGTTAGAGGAGACACTCCCTGCACCCCTGCCCTGGCTCCTGCCTGGGACTACAGCTCCCAGTGCCAGTCACTGCCTGAAGGGGCCCCACCTGTGCCCCAATACTGCTGGGATGGGCACAGGCCAGAGCAGGCACAAGTGCACAAGGCGGCAGCAGGTACAGCCAGGAATCTGCCCTAGCCGCAGCCCCCAGCTCGCTGCACAGTGGGCTCCAGGCCTGCGGGTACCCGGCCCCTAGGCAAGTGAATAAAGCTCCCTTCCAAGCAGCGGCAGTGCCATGTTCTGTATCCACCCTTGCTACGCAGGCGCCGTGCCAGGGCAACAGAGGGATGTGAGCGCTGGCCTCCTGGCTGCACTATGTGGGGCAGACGGGGGGCTGGATCACAGCTTGGTTGGATCACGCCAGGTCTTTTAGGAAGAAGGCAGCTTAGAAGGGGGAGGGGCACCTGGCTCACAGCCCCTCCCTTCTCCACACACCACACCTGTCTCCCCCATCACTGCAGGGTAGCACTGCATGAACTGTGTCAGCAAGCGGCCCCCGCCCTCTCCAGCAGCATCTCCCCGCTCAGCCCAGCCCGGGCACCTCCTTTTACTGCAGGCAACTGTGCAGGTTTCAGAGGGAGGGGCCAGCGCTGGGGAGGGAAAGTGACTAGCCTGGGCCCTGGAATGGGTGTTTCCTGTCCTGTGCCAGAGGGGGATGGGTCTGCTCATGGGGGTTAACCCAGGGCAGCGTCAGGGGTGGGTGCCCCTCGCAGGAAGCCCCGTCTCAGGGTGCAGGAGCCTTCACAGAAAACCTTTTCCTCTAGCCAAGACGTGACAGGTGTGCAGGCCTGGCCCCCGACCCCCTGGCTGGCAGGGCCTGGTCCCTCCCTGTACTGGTGCCTGAGGGGCTCCGGGGGAGGTGGGGGGAAACAGGGACTGCTCACCCAAGAAGTGCCTGCAGCCAAACCCCCCCCCCATTTCCACCCCACTTAACAGCAGCACCTACCTCGTGCAGTAAGATCCAGCCCAGGTCCCTCCCCACACCGCGCAGAGGCCATGGGAAAGGGACAGACAGGCATGGATACAACAGGGCAGATTACAACTCCTTTACCTGCACGCCCCCGGCTTTTCGCCAGGCTCTGCTGTTCTGGGGCCAGGCGCTGCTTTCCCACCCAGCGCCTGGCGCCTTGAAAACACGGGGAGTAGAGAAGAGCAAACAAGGCAGGTGTTCAGCCCAGTGGTCCTGTGTCCATGTCAGACTTTTAGCCCTCTAGCAGCCGTGAGCTTTCCGGGGCCTGTGGCCACGCAACATGTCCAAGGGGTGGGGAATCTCCGTCCATTAGACTGCTCAACGCAGTCTGCAATCGCGGCACCGCGTGCCTGGGGCTCCTGTGATCTCTCATCCTCGGGGGGAGGGGAGGACAGGGCTGCAAGGACTGTGCACCTCAGCAATCAACCCCACTGACTGACGGCCAGCCCCACCCGGCCCACTTGTGAAGACTGGCTCAGGTTGCAGAGCCTGGGGCAAGGGCAGCACCCCCAGTGCCTCGGGAAGAGACAGCCAGGGGTGCAGGGGCAGAGCCTAGCCTCCCATGTGGGCTCTCTGCTGGCAGCCGCTGGAAGGGCCCTGGCTTAGGAGGGCAGGGATGGGGTGACACCCAGCGCCTCACGGGAAGGGAAGCCTAGACAGGTAACTGGCCATACAGCTCTGCCCTGGGGCAGGCCGAGGCATCCCAGCATGGCTCCTGGAGCAGAGCTGGCTTGGCGGGCTCAGAGGAATGGCCCAGGCTGACACTGGCAGAGGAGGGACAGCCCAGGGCAGCCTGGCAGAGAACACGCCACAGAGAGGAAAGCCTAGTCCAGGCACACACAGAGGGCACCCTATGGAGGAACCAGCCCCCACCCAGCTCGCCAGGTGCCCCCAGCAGCCAGCGGGTCTGGTTCGATCTGAGCGCTGCGCCCTGGAGGTTTGTCGGCACAGGTGCTGCTGCTGCCCGGGGCTCCGGCCACCGAGGGGGGATCGGGTCATTCTCCCAGGGACTGGAATCCAGCTCTGGCTGCCCTGGCAGTTGGTCCTGATGCAGCAAGATCCTCTGGAGCAGAGTCCAAGTGGCTGGCATCCTTTGGGGCAGCCCCTTCAGGCAGCACGGTGTGTGTGTGTGCGTGCGCACGCGGAGGGCGTCTGGGGCATCCCACCCCATGAGATTTCTGCTGCTGTCAGGCAAGTCCCCAGGGCCCGACTCCCAGCCAAGAGGCGGCTAGAACAGCCCTGAGGATGGCGCCAGCTCTCACGCTGCCGTCAGCAGGTCTTGCGGGGGGAGGGATTAGATGCCCGTGTGCTCCTCTTCCCCAAGGGGCTGGCTGCTTTTTCCTGGTACCAGAGCAAAGAGAAGGGCCATTACACACCCATTCAGCCCCAGGAGGTGGGTGGGGGGCTTCCAAGGATGGTGCCCCAGGGCACAACCCTGCCATGGCCCAGCCAGTGTTTTCCATCTCTAGGACCCACAGATCCCAAAGGCACTTGCACAGATGGAGAAACTGAGGCAGGGGGAAGGGCAGGGACTTGCCTAAGGTCACCTCCAGGCCAGTGGCAGAGCTGGGGCTAGATCCAAGTCTCAGCCCAGCAGGCCATGCTGCCTGCTGCAAGGCTGGGCCCAGCAGCTCCCGCCAGCAGTCAGTGGAACCAGGGAGATGCTCCAGCCCAACCCCCTACCCCCATCACACCGGCAACTCTGGCCACCCAGGGCCGGAGCTTGGGCTCTGCTGCAGAGCCATGACCTGGGCTAATTACCCTCGGGACACTGACCCATCACCCAGTGAGGGGGTCCCGTTCACCAGTCCGAGCAGGAAACAAGCCCTGAGCTGGGGGCCGTGGCTCACTGGCTGAGCCAAAGGGAAGGACCCTCCCACTGCCTGGGGGAACTGCTCAGCACCCAGGCTGCAGGGGGCGCCACTGGGACGGTGCATGAGCATCCGGCAGTGACCGAGGCTAGTCTGGCTCCTTACCAGGGAGGCCAAGCCCGCTCTGGTCTCCCTCGGACCTGTTCCACATGGTTGCCTGTGGCCATTCTTCCCAACCACCCGCTGGGGTGGTACCAGCAGACTCCCATGGCCCCTCTCCTGAGAGAAGGCAGCACCAAGCTCTGCCCTACCCCCATCCTGCCGCACACGGGGACCAAGAGCTCCAGAAATGAGACGGTGACTGTCAGGCAGGCCTGGAGCTGCAGCCAGTGACTTGTGACGGCAGCACCGGATTTCAGAGCCTCCCTAAAGGCCTTGGGGAAGAGACATGGCTACAGGGGGTGGAGGGCACCCAGAAGGACTAGGATAGAGACAGCCAGGCCCCTGTACCGGACACAGCTCCCAGAGCAGATCAACCCCCCCCCCCTGCGCACCACGGGCAGAGCAGGGAGTGCAGACCCTGAGAATCCTGCTGTACCAAGCGGACGAAGGCTCAGATATTTACCTCCTGCCCATCAGTAACCCCATGGATCCCGCAGAACCCGCTATCAACTGCAGAGCTCAGCTGTGCCCAAGAGAGAGTGCGTGGCTGGACAGAGCGCGCGAGAGAGACACTCAGCTGCTGAAAACGAGGGAAGAGCGTGAAAGACACATGACAAGCAGGCGGGGTGATCGGCCTGGCTGGGGGGTGCCCGCCAGCGCATGCTCCCAGCAGCTGTCAAGCAACCCTCAGCTGCTTACTGTGGAGAACAGCAGAGATGGGGAATGCCTACTGAGGGGGCTGGGAGAGGCCGGGGTCCCCAGGTCACTGCAGGGGTGCTGGACAGGGAGAGGCGAGATGAGGCTGGGCAACATTGGGCCATTCCAGGGGACACTGGAGATGGGCGCTGACTCCAGACTTTCCATCTCCCTCAGCGTGCTGCCTTCCAGCTGGGTCAGAGAATGAGCCCAGCCAGCCTGGACTAGGCCTGGGTCCAGCCAGTGCTCTGGTGGGGGCTGGTACCAGCTGCAAGAATCCCCCTGCGAGCAATTCTGGAGTCACCTGCCCTGGGGAAGTTCCTTCCTGACCCCTTCCGTCACGCCCTGCAGCATGAGGGATTATAGCTAGGGGAGGGGCCCAGCTTACAGGCCTCCTCGTCTTCTAACACGAAGACACGCAGCCGCTCAGTGTGTGAGAGGAAAGCCGTCCGAGACGCCAGGCGCAGCCACTGGGCAGCAGCGAAGGGGTTAAAGACAGACGTGCGCATGCGGCAGCAGGGGACAGCAAGCAGGGAGAGCATGGAGGGGTGGGTGCAGGGAGCCCCCAGCCCTGGGGAGCCAGCCAGCTGGGCTCAGATCCCAGCGAGTCCTCACGCAGCAACCAGGATGGGCTCTGGGAGCACTGGAGCTGGCCTCAGCCTGCCCAGCCCATCCGCGCTGGGCACATGGAGGCCTGGTGTGTGCCCACTCGAGCAGCCCCCAGGGTGCTGTGCTTTGGGCCGCTCCAGCGAACGCCAGCTAAGTGGACCCCCAGTGGGGCATGGCAGCCTCGGGAAGTGTGTTCACACAGCGCCCCCTGTGCCCCCAGCACCTGGCATGGCGTTCCTGTCGTCCAGGAGCTTCGTCTGGCTGTTGGGGACGATCTTCAGCTCCAGGCTGTCAGGTGACTGGGGGGACGGCTGTATCCTGGAGGCCATGAGGGCGTTGAGGTACTGCAGCCGGGTCACCTGGAGAGAGGCGAGCCAGAGCCCTGAGTGCTCCCTTTTCCTGGCAGGGGCCCAGGTTCCAGCCCCAAGGATGGTGCCCACCCAAGGCCAGGCTGGACGGGCGCAGCGGCTGCGTGGGAAAGCGAGTGAGACCAAGAGGGGCGCATGATCCCTGAGAAAAGGGGACCAGAGCAGGGATGGGGCAAAGCACCCCGAGGTGTCCCCAGAGGTGGGGTCTGCCAGCCAGGGAGGTGGCAGCAGAGCGCAATCACAAGGGGGCAGAGGCTGCCCCAAACTGCAGTGCCACCAGGGACACCCCAGGGCCTGGCTCTCCTTCAGGCACAGAGGACATGGCCAGAGGCCCAGGGAACTGCTGAGCACCAGCAGAGTCGTTTCACGCTCTGAATCTGAACCCAGCTGGTCCCAGGAGAGAGTCAGCGCTGGAACCCTAGGAGGAGGTAGCAGTCCCTCTCCGCTGCCCGGCTGGCTGCTCCTTCCCGAGGGCAGGGTGGGGCTGCCCCTCTATTCACCCTGCGCAGCCCCTTGCCCCTCCGAGCCCAGCAGTGAGAGCACAGTGGGACGTGTCTGTAGGGCCCATAAAAACACGGGGTTGGGCCTGGCTGCTCCCAGCCCAGCTGAAGCTGTGGAGTTGTTGTACCTTGATGAACTGCAGGTCGGTGAGCGCCCGGACGGTGTAGTCGGGGCAGTACATGGAATAGGAGGTGCCCTCGTTGCAGTCCAGTGGTTGCTCACGCCGGTTCGGCCGCAGGGTGGACACTGGCGATTGGTGAACTGTTGGGAGGCAGAAATCAGGGGCCAGCTGAGAGCCCAACACCCCAACTGCTAACTGGGAAAGACCCTGGTCTCCAGGTCTCCCTGCCCATGGCCTATGGGCGTACAGCCAGGCTCATCCCCCCTCCTGCTCCCAGCCAGCCAGCGAGGGCCAGCCTGGGACCCCCCAGCCAGGCCAGGAGCCGTGTAGAACTCGGGGCCTGGACTCCCCACAGCAACAGGCTCCCAGGGGCGGTTCACACCCATGGCCCGGCCCTGCTGCCTGTGGCAGGACGCGGATGCTCACCTGAGGAAGGCGCCATCAGCGCCGAGACACCGTAGTATGTGAACGCTCCATTCTCGAATTTCAGCCCCTCCTTCCCGATCTCCACTTCCACCC
>NC_048299.1:141555576-141569440 GCF_013100865.1 Trachemys scripta elegans
GGGAGGGGGAGAGACACAGAGGTTCAAGGCTACCCAGCAAGTCAGGAAGAGAACCCAGGAGTTGCTCTGACCACTAGAGAACTCTGCCTGCAGCTTTTTAAAAATAACTAAGGAGCAGCAGAGAGGAAGGGTGGGGCAGGGGGGCAGAGCAAGGGGATAGGCAGTATCCCCCTTCTCCTGCCCCCCCAGCACTCTGTCCCCCCACTCCAGCAGCAGAAAAGACAGCCAAGGGAGAGATTTTCCTCAAGGGTCCCGTTCGGAGCAGGGCCTTCCCTCGCCCAGCTGTGCACAGGCCAGGCACTACAGTACGCTCCGGGGAGCGGAGAGGGCTGCATGGGATACTTGTTCTTGGGGTTTTGGGAGCCCTCAGGTGGCTGGTACCCAGCCCTGTTTCCTTCCCATTCTCCGACTATGGGACTCACAGATTCCAACAGAAGGGATGCGGGGGTCCAACTGGCAACCTGCGGGCCAGATCCGGCCCTCAGGACCATTCTGTCTGGCTGCGCACCATTTTGCAATACCAAACGGCACCCTCCATGTGGGGCGAGTTTGTGTGCACCGTATGGCAAGGTCATCACATGGAGGACACTTTAGGTTGTGTATGTTGCCTTCAGAGATGCCACACAACTACGTATACTGCCCCCATCACTGAACCGGCTGGTCTTCTGCACAGCCCCAGCCAGAGAACTGCCCCACAATAAGTCCTAGAACTGAGTGTTTAGAGGCTTGATTTGAAAATGGTCAGGGATGGAGAATTCGTCACGGTCCAGGGTGAATTGTTCCACTGGGTAACGACACTTTCTGTTACAAATGGGCACCTTCTTTCCAGTCAGGATTTGTCGAGCTTCAACTTCCAGCCATTGGATCATGTGAGACCTTCCTCTGCCAGACTGCAGAGCCCAGTATGAAATCTTTGTTCCCCACGTAGATACTGACAGGCTGGGATCAAGTCTCTCTGTTAAACTAAATCAATTAAAATCCTTGAGTCTCTCACTCTCAGGCAGGTTTTCTAATTCTTTAATCATTCTCGTGGCTCTTCTCTGCCCTCCTCTCCAATTTATCAACACCCCTCCTGAATTGTGGGTACCAGAACTGGACACAAGATCCCAGCAGTGGTCACACCAGGGCCAGATACAGAGAGAAAAATATCTCTGCTGGAGATTCCCGTTTAGACATCCCAGGATCGCATTAGCACTTTGGCCACAGCGTTGCAGAGGCTGCTCATGTTTAGCTAATTAACCCCCATATCTTTTCCAGAGTAATTTTTCCCCAAGAGAGTCCCCCATCCTGAAAACCTGGCCTGCGGTCATTGCTCCCAGCTGTATTCAAACACTCTCTGTTTGCTTGCGCCCAGTTTACCATGCAAACCAGGTCTCTCTCGATCAGTGACTCGTCCTCTTCACTATTTACCACTCTCCCAATTTTGGGTCATCTGCGAACTTGATCAGGGATGATTTTATGTTTTCTCCCAGGTCACTGATACAAATATTAAATAGCACAGGGTCACGAACCGATCCCTGCAGGCCCCCTCTAGAAACACACCCATCCAATAAGGCTTTCCTGTTTACAGTTACACTGAGAGCCCCACTGACCGCACCCCCCAGATGTCACCTACCACCCCACATTGGAACCCACATGGGGTATCATCGAACAGTTACAATCCATACTCGACAGGGACCTCATCCTGAAATAAATCTTTCCCAAACTCTCCTCTTCTGGCCTTCAAACAACCCCCAGTCTTGTCAAGCTCATCATCAGAAATAAGCTGCCCACAGACCAGGACCCACCAACTCAAAGCAGCACCAGAGCCTGTCAGAACAACCGATGCAAAACCTACAGACACATCTCCACTGCTACAATGATCAACACCCCCCCAACACACCAGTCAAGATCCATGGGTCCTACGCAGGCCTGTCACAGCATGTGGGTACCTCTGCCAGTGCAGTAAATGCCCCAACAACTGTGTGGGTGAAACCAGACAATCACTGCGCTCTCCAATGAACTCACCTAGGAACATGGTAAAAGACAAAAACACCCCATCACCTGTGGACTAACACACTTCACAAAGTGATCAGCCTGCATCCCACCTGTCAGGTCCTTGTCTTAGAATCATAGAATAGCAGGGTTGGAAGGGACCTCAGGAGGTATCTAGTCCAACCCCCTGCACAAAGCAGGACCAATCCCCAGACAGATTTTTGCCCCTAGATCCCTAAATGGCCCCCTCAAGGATTGAACTCACAACCCTGGATTTAGCAGGCCAACACTCAAACCACTGAGCTATTCCCCCATCTTCAAAGGAAACCTGCACAACACCTTCAAAAGACAAGCCAGGGACCGTAAATTCCTAACTTTGCTAGACACTAGAAACCATGGACTCAGCGGAGATCCTAGGTTTCTGTCTCATTCCAACAATCTGTAACCCACTAGCCCTCCGCTGTCCCATGACTGCAGAGCTGTTAACTGCCCACTTCACCTTGAAGGTCTCTTCCAACATGACAGGTGTAACTCATTACACATAACAACCCCTTCCACCTGGTGTGTAGCTGGGACACTGAGGCCCTTTCCAAGCCCTGAAGAGCTCTGTGGAGCTGGAAGCTCCTCTCTCACCCACAGAAGTGGGTCCAGTGAAAGAGATTACCTCATCCACTGTCTCTCTCTCATTTTGAGACCTATCAGCTTTTAATTCATTTAACATGTGCCAGGTTAATTGTATGTCCTTCCAGTTTTTAATCAGCAATGCTGTGCTGTACTAATTCAAATGCCCGACAGAAGTACTGTTACCTTTATCAACCAACCTTGTCATCTCATCCAAAAGGCTATCAGGTTAGTTTGACAGGATGGATTTTCCATAAGCCCATGTTAATTGGCCTTAATTACATCACCCTCCTTTAATTCTTTATTAATCGAGTCTTGGATCAGCCACTCCATTACTTTGCAGGATCGGTGTCGGACGGACAGGCCCGTGATAGCCTCGGTCATCCAGTTTATCCTATTTAAATACTGGCACAACATTAGCTTTCCTCAAGCCTTCTAGAACTTCCCTAGTGCTCCAAGAGTTAATGAAAATCAATGTTACAGGTCCAGGGAGCTCCTGGGCCAGCTCTTTTCAAACTCTTGGATGCAAGTTATCTGGACCCTACTTCCTCAAAGGCATCTCCGCAGTGTCCCCTGGGCATCACAGCTGCTTCAGGCTGGTGACACCATCCAGGCACCACATGCAGCAGAGTCAGGCGCTGGCCAGAGAGCGCTCAGCAGGTAGGCCAAGGTCAGTTGGTCTCTTGCTGCCGATCCCACGTCTCCAGTCTGGGAGGGCTGGTTTTATTGCAGTACAATGGCGCAACAGAAACGCTCTGAGCTCCTATCACACTTCTAAGGCGCTCAGAACACTTAGTGACATGCATCCCCATTGTCGCCCGCACTCTACGGAAGGGGAACAGAGGCAGAGAAGGGGGAAGTGACTTGACCAACGTCACAATGTAAGTCAGTAGCAGAGCTGGGAATAGAAGCCAGGAGTCCTGACTGCCAGCCCCACTTCCCTCCCAGAGCTAACAACAGAACCCAGGAGTCCTGACTGCCAGCCCCCACCCCCACTTCCCTCCCAGAGCTAACAACAGAACCCAGGAGTGCTGACTGCCCGTGTGACAAAGTGGGACTGTTCTTAATGTTTCCTCTGAATACTGTGTGTGTACCTCAGTTTCCCCAATGCATTTCTTAAGTCTCCAGTGTGCATAAATGGCCGACACTCTGTATCCTGGCAACAAATGGCCAGAGCCCTTCCCCCCTGCAAGAGAATAGCTAAAGGTGAACAAAGATCAGGTGACCTCCTGGCCGGGGAAAGAGACAAAGGCCAGAAAGGAGTGGCTGGAAGGAGTTTAAGTTTGGAGCTGGCTGGGACTAGGAGTGAGGGCAGACGGGGTTGTCTGGCTCTCTGGACCCCAGAATGGACCTGGCTGAGGGGTCCCATTCGCCCCTGTACCTACAAGCTCTGCTTTAGACCGTGTTCCTGTCATCTAATAAACCTCTGTTTTACTGGCTGGCTGAGAGTCACGTCTGACTGCGAAGTGGGGGTGCAGGACCCCCTGGCTTTCCCAGGACCCCGCCTGGATGGACTCGCTGTGGGAAGCGCACAGAGGGGCATATGCTGAAAGCTCCAAGGAGAGACCCAGGTAGGTGAAGCCGTGTGAGCTTCTTGCCCTGAAGACAGTCCGCTCCGAGGGAGAGGAGGCTCCCCAATGTCCTGACTGGCTTTGTGGGGAGCAGTTCCAGAGCATCGCCCGGTGACTCTGTGACAGTGCGTGCTCTGGAATCAGCAGAAATCAGTCGGGATTGGGCACAGGAGCACTTTTGGTTCACACCTGCTGCCATCCAGCCAGGACATACCTGAGGATGGGGGAAGGGGAGTGATACGCTGGAAGTGGCATGACAGGAGAAGCCACCCAGGGAGGTGCTACAGCAAAAGAGTGGGCCGCTGGGCACACCAGGCCTGGCATCGCCCCCAGCCCTGCCCACAGGGGTGTGTCTCAGTCAAAGCCTGCGTCACAGGGGTTCCTGCAGGACGTTCCCTGCACTGACCTGTGTCCCCGCTGCACGGGCACACGTGGGGTGCAGATCATGCTCTGCACTGGGGTCTCCCTGAGCTGTTCTCGTGCACACTGGGTTTCAACTCAGGTTGTCTGAGCTCAGCAAACAAACAGGATGTTCTCCTCCCTGTCGGCACCTCCAGGGCTCAGGTGAGCGGCTCTGAGCCGCTGCAGCCTTGTGTCCGATCTGTAGGCCCTTGGCCAGCTGTTCCCAGGTATCTGGCCGTTCACGTTTGCTGGGGAGGCCACCTGGGAATGCTTCGCGGCCCTGGATGAACGCCACACAGACACTGTGGGTGTGCGGCTACTTCAGAGCTCGCATGTCCTGAGACCCGGACGTGACGCAAGCTGCGGGGGCTGGGGGCACAACAATGAGCTGCTTCTGATGGATGTGAGGGGCCAAGCAGAGCCGGTCTGCTTTGCACTTGGACCCCAGCAGTCCACAAGAGCCCCCGTGTGCCAGGCACTGCACAGACCCTGCTCCAGCTGGGCCCGCCCCACGAGACACAACAGAGTTCTCTCTTTTACAGGCCCCAGGAAATGAAGGGACTTGCCCAGGGTCACAGGGGGTCAGTGGCAGAGCCTGGCTTGAATTCAGGCCTCCTACAGCCCAGTCCAGTCCCTTAACAAGGCCAGCCACCCACCGCCCTGCCCCTGACATTAGCACAAGGTCTCCCTGCCCCGCCCTCTGTTTAGCTGGGGCGGCCCAGGAGCCAGCTGAAGGCCCCCGGTCCAGTGCTGGCTTTGACATGTGAGAGCTGCACAGCATTGAGGCTCATCCCCATACGGCTGGCGCAGGAGTTGGGGGGAGCTTTGGGCTCGACCCCAGACCCACAGATTCCCCCCCTCCCATCCCCTGCCTCCAGCCAAGAGTGAAGCAGCCTGCTTCAAGGGCCCCGGAGAGCGCTGAGCCCGGAGCAGGCGACACGCGCTCAGCTGTTCTGCACCACAACGGAGCGGCCAGACCCCTGCAGTGACGCTGAGGTCACGCAGGCAACAAGTTGGCCCTGCCAGATGTTTCCATGGCAGCAATGGGACCTGGCTCGTCTCCCCGCAGAGACCAAAGCCAGCTCTGCCTGCCCATGCCCTGGAGCCCAGCAGGCCTGGAGACGCATGGCCCACCCCCACCCTGCGGGAGGGAAGAGGCTGCCTTTGAAGGTGACCTTCCCCAGGACCCACGGGGAGGGAGGGCTTTTCCTGACTGTACTGAAATCGGCACTACCTTGGGGGAGGTCAGCACAAAAGGGCTTTTCTGCTGGTTGTTGTCCACCAGGCTCTGCGGCCGGGCAAGGAGAGCACCACGAGGGGGCAGGGTGTGCAATCAGGCTGTTTAAAATGCTGTGGGGTTTGGTTAGGTTTTGCTAACCACATGCAGCTCCGACACCCACAAACCACTTGGGAGCAAAGCTCTCTCTGTTAAAGATTTAACAGTCCTTCAGCTAAGGGCTGAGCATGCTCCCAGGAGGCCAAGAGAAACAAAACCGGGACTATCTGATGT
The DNA here is from genome assembly GCF_013100865.1 of Trachemys scripta elegans. Lineage (NCBI taxonomy): Eukaryota > Metazoa > Chordata > Testudines > Emydidae > Trachemys > Trachemys scripta. The sequence continues at coordinate 141,561,655 of NC_048299.1, forward strand.
TCCCAAAGGCAAAAAAACCCGAGCAATATAACAAAGAACATGACAGCTGCATGCAGGAGGCCGAAGCACCACTGATTTCCCTTTGCAAGTCAGTTTTCAGAGCAGCAATCTGGCCTGTCTCCCTGAGAGGGACCCGCCTCCAGCTGCTCCAAAGACACACGCCAGGAAGTGCCAACCAGGGAGAGGGGGTAGGAGAGAGGGATCACTGCACAGAGAGGGGCAGGGCTCTGGCTCGGCATTAGAAAAGTCACAACACCTGGCGCAGGGAAATCCTGCCGAACTCGAGCCTCTGTGCCCGCCATTGAGCAAACTCCCCTCCAGGGACAGGGCAGTGCGCTCAATCCGCTGTGGCAAGCCAAACGTGGCATCAGCCAGAACTCCGTGAGGAGCCAGCCCAGGGCCGTCGCTGTCAATGCCCTGCACGACGCAGCTGGGAGCAGCCAGAGACCGGGGGCTGCAATCAGTCGGTGCTCTGGCTCCAATGCACATGCCTGCGCCCGGAGCATGGCCATCCCTAGTCATCTCCCAGGGAACATGGGAAGCTGGCTGCCCAGCAGCCCTGAAAGAGTTAACTCCTGCTCACCCCATCGGTGTATTGGGGCTCGGCTAGTCTGACAACGCAAGGCGAGCGTCCATCACCTAGCGAGGGTCTCAGCCAGTCACTTCCCTTTGGTGCCATCCGCTCTGCTGCACAGCCCAGCCCACCCTCCCCCTGCAGCAAGGGGTTGGGGGGGAGGAAGGCCAGTCCTAACAGCATACAATGTGGGGCTGGCGGGATGGGCGCTGGCCCCGTGGAGGCTCCTAGACCATGAGGCACCCACAGGTACCAGAGGAATTTCTGCAATTCCCTCCTGTCTGAGTGTGGGCTCCGAGGGGGTCCGGCTGATGAGGGGTGGCGGGGATCGCTCGGGCAGAACTTCCACAAGGGTGGGGACTGTGACCTGCTCAGCAGCCCCCAGGAGCTCCCAGCGATGGTCCAGCAGCCCTGGCGCAAGGCGTGTGGCATGGCTGGAGATCCTGCACGTGGAGGTACCTCCCAGGGCTTTGTTACCATGGGGAGGAGATGAGAAAGCGTCACTGGAGCACAGCCCAGGCCCGTGTAGCCCAGTGTCCCATCTCCAGCAGGGGCCAGCACCAGCTGCTTCCGAGGGCGGTGCAGAAAACCCCGCAGCAGTAGATTAGGAATGAGCTGCCCCATGATGGTTGCACCTTAACTCCCAGCAGTCAGAGGCCAGTCAAGCCCCAGAGCTGGGGGAGGCCAGGTTAAAGGCATTTTCCTTGGCTGCCCAGGAACAATTCAGCTCACGCAGACACTGCTTGCCCGGGGCACGTGGCTATCTGCAGGGATCTACGAGGAAGGGAGTGCCAGCTGCCTTCAGTGAAAGGTGCTTTCAGACGCTCTCGTGCCAGAGCAGACAGCAGAAATGTGCCCCAGAGCATCAGCTGGGCCTGGTGTCTCAGGCCTCCTTGGCACAGGAAAGCTCAGCCTACCACTGCAACCCCGGCACTCTGCTGACTGCGGGCCCTGGGTATGACACACAGGTTTACTCCCCATGGGAAGCTGATGGTAGGCACCAGCATTCTGCAGGAGGCAGTGTTACCCATGGGGCATCAGCATGCAGGCCTGGCACCATGCTCTCCTCTGCCCCCAGAGCGCCTCCTGCTGGCTGGCTAATGGAATCAGCGCTGCAACCTTAGGCAGCGTCTCAGCAGCACAGAGGGGCCAGCTCAGAACTAGCAGGGGACCAAGCACTCTAGCATGGTCTAGTGGACGAAGCTCAGGGTCACGAGGTACAAGCAACTGAGGTCTATGCTGCATGGCCACTGGGACATCGCAACCCCTCTGTCCCCTCCCTCAGCGATGAGCCTGACCCAGCACCGGGACGGTGGGGCCCCTCAGCACTGTTCCCAGACCCTCATTCAGAAGGCATCTCTCCTTAGCATTACTTTGAACACAGTAGCAGTCACAGCATCCTGAGGCCCCTGTATTCTCTGATTGCTGGCCCAGTGCTTGGGGAAGTTTCCAGCCCTGTAAGCATTTGTTCTAGCCAGATCAGAGTCATGCATCCAGCCCCCGCAGACCATGGGGCCTTGAGACATAGGAACTTACAAATCACAGCAGTCCGATTACCAGTGCACGCCTCACCTCAAGCTGCATACAGTTTCAGCAGCAGATTTCAGCTCACGAGTTAGAGATTTGTGCTTATAGCCCACTTCCAACCTTTCCGACGGCCTACAGTGCAGGCGTCTCGAAAACATTTCTGCTAGGATCAGGTTGGGTGGAAGAAACTCCACAGAAAGTGACCTAAGAGTCCAGCATCCTGTGAGCTGCCCGGTACTGAACAACTGGGCTCCCCACCTACACAGCATCTGTTTATGACTCTTGCTTAGTGAGGTCTCGGACCATAAAACACTCCACTCTACACGGGAGATTTGCGTACCGCACGGTACAAACCAGTCTACAGGCTATGCCTCCAGAATGTGGGGGCACTAAACTGACACTAAACTGGGAGGAGTGGTAGATTCGCTTGAGGGTAGGGATAGGATACAGAGGGACCTAGACAAATTAGAGGATTGGGCCAAAAGAAACCTGATGAGGTTCACCATGGACAAGTGCAGAGTCCTGCACTTAGGACGGAAGAATCCCATGCACTGCTACAGACTAGGGACCGAGTGGCTAGGCAGCAGTTCTGCAGAAAAGGACCTGGGGATTACAGTGGACAAGAAGCTGGATATGAGTCGACAGTGCGCCCTTGTTGCCAAGAAGGCTAACAGCATTTTGGGCTGTATAAGTAGGGGCATTGCCAGCAGATCGAGGGATGTGATCATTCCCCTCTATTCGACATCTGGAGTACTGTGTCCAGTTTTAGGCCCCACACTACAAGAAGGATGTAGAAAAACTGGAAAGAGTCCAGCGGAGGACAACAAAAATGATTAGGTGGCTGGAGCACATGACTTACAAAGAGAGGCTGAGGGAACTGGGATTGTTTAGTCTGCAGAGGAGAAGAATGAGGGGGGATTTGATAGCTGCTTTCAACTACCTGAAGCGGGGTTCCAAAGAGGATGGATCTAGACTGTTCTCAGTGGTGGCAGATGACAGAACAAGGAGCAATGGTCTCAAGTTGCAGTGGGGGAGGTTTAACTGGATATTAGGAAAAACTTTTTCACTATGAGGGTGGTGAAGCACTGGAATGGGTTACCTAGGGAGGTGGTGGAATCTCCTTCCTTAGGGGTTTTTAAGGCCTGGCTTGACAAAGCCCTTGCTGGGATGATTTAGTTGGGGATTGGTCCTGCTTTGAGCAGGGGGTTAGACTAGATGACCTCCTGAGGGCCCTTCCAACCCTGATAGTCTATGATTCTATGATTGTGACACTCAGAAGTGAAATGCCATCTGATCTCTGGGGCGGGAGGTGGTAGCGTACGTTACCACCACAATAGGGCAGGGACAGGAGACTGCCGCGTACAGCTGAAGCCAGGAGGCTGAAGTTTGGCCAGGGTGCTGGGGCTGATAACTCACTGGAGTGCCCCAGCACCTTTGGCGAGTGACTGTGCAGGGTCTCTAGTGGCAGGCTCCCTCCGCCATGGTGGGGCACTGGGGGAAGCACTGACCCAGAGAGAAAAGCGCCCCTAAGCAACCCACTCCAGGCAGTGCAATTTCCCCAATGACTGAGGGGACTGCACCTCCTATGGAATCCTCAGCCTGGTTCCTGCACAGCACCTGAGCATCGGGTCAGCACCAACACCAAGGGGACAGCACCCTGTCCAGAGCCCCCGTCACCCCACCCCCTGCAGCACAGCACCCCCTAGCATGGAGCTGGAGCACTGGGGTCAGCACTGGCTGCAAGGGGAGAGCATCGGGCACAAACCCCAGGTCACCCAACCCAGGGGCGGTTACCTCTTTTAAACTCCTCCAGGACGGCGTCCAGCTTGGTGTCGTTGAAGACGAAGTGCAGGGGGTGGTTGTAGAACTTGCTGATGGTGCTGAGCGGCACGCAGTCGTCCGGGTCCACCAGCGCCAGGTCTTTGACATAGAGCATGTCCACCAGGTTGGTGCGCTCCTCCTCGTAGACGGGGATGCGGGTGTAGCCGCTCTGCATGATCATGGACATGCTCTTGAAGTCCAGCACGGCATTGGCGTTGAGCATGAAGCACTTGTCCAGCGGCGTCAGCACGTCCTCCACCGTCTTGTTGCGCAGGGCGCCCTTGCTGAACTCCTCACGCACAAACTCGTTGTACGGGTCACTGTTGCGCACCATGTCCACGATCTTCTCCCGCAGGAGGCAGGTGCTGGCGTCGTGCTGCAGGGCCAGCTCCAGCAGCTTGCTGAGCGGCAGCGAGATGGGAAAGGTGAGTAGCATACAGAGCTGGGTCAGCCAGAGCCCGCGGGGAGCCAGCGCCAGCCCCCAGCGCGAGCTGACGGCGAAGGGCAGCACCTCAGCCAGCAGGAAGACCAAGCCGGCCACGGCCAGGACAGCAGGTGCCACCATGCGCACGGCCCAGTAGAACAGCACGGCCAGGGCAGCGTTGGCCAGCGAGCTCAGCAGCAGCAGGGAGCAGAGGGCAAAGGTGCCCCGCTGCCTCACCAGCTCCAGGGCTTTGCAGGCCTTGCGCTCCGCCTCCGAGCCGCAGTCCCGAAGCACGTACAGCTCCACGGGGTCCAGCCACAGGGTGCTGAGCTGCAGGACCCGCAGCAGGGAGGACAGGGCCAGCAGCAGGGCCACCAGCGTGCCCAGCAGCCAGGGGGCCAAGGGGGGCTGCAGGGCCACGGCCGCAGCGCGCCCGCCCCCGCCCTCATCCTCGTCCACAAGAACTGCATCGCCCGGGGCGGCCGGGCCCCAGGGCTGCCCGGGCCCCAGGCGACTGCAGAGCTGGTACCTGCCGCGGGGTCCGGCGTGGGACACGGCCACGCGCACCAGCACCGCGTGCTCGCCCCGGGGACGCGCGTCCGGCAGCACCTGCAGCGCGCCGGCGGGCGGGGGGGCGGAGGGGGCCCCCCCCCGGGCCGGGCAGGGCCCCCCCTCGGGCGCGAAGGCCACCCAGGGCCAGCTGCGGTTGCTGAGGCCGGTGCCGTAGAGGCACAGGCAGAAGTTGGCCCCCGGGGCGGCCCGGATCAGGCCCCCGCGGGCCCAGGCCCCCTCCTCCAGCCGGAAGCCCAGCACCCGCGTGGGGGCGGGGCCGGGCTCCGGGGGGGCCCCGCTGGTCGGGGGAGTCCCGGCCCCTTCCTCCCGGCCCGCGGCGCAGCCCAAGCACAGTGCGGCCACGGCCCAGCGCAGCCCCCAGCCGCCCGCCATGGCGACAAGTGGGTCAGCTGACTCCCCACCCGCGCACCTTAGCCTGCCCGCGGCGGGCCGGCCAATCAGAGAGTGCGGCTGACGGGCTTCGGCCAATGGGCAGCGGGAGAGGGCCCCAGGCAAAGGGAGCGTAAGTTAGGCTGCACCGTGATATAAACAAGGAGGGGGAGGGGGCTGGGATTTAAAGGGACAGAGGCCCCTTTCCCTGGCTCTGGGAAGGTTGCACCCCTCGGTGCCCAGCTAGGGAGGGGGCCTGATCCGTGCCCCCCCTCGAGCCAGGCATGGTCACGGGGACATTTCTCTGCAGGACCCGTGCACAGGGGAGTTACTGCAGAAGGGAGGCAGGGGTCAGGGCTGACTAGCACCTCCAGGATGCTCCTAGGTCCGAACCCCTGGACACGGGCAACGGGCACTGAGCACCCCCAGCTAGGGCAGCTCCGCACGTACTGATCACTCCCCCCCACACACACACACAGGGCAGTGGGTACTGATCACTCCCCCACCCCAGAGAAGCAGGTACCAGTGCTGACCGGAGCCGCCAGGGTCCCTTTTCGACTGGGCGGTGTGATCAAAAAACAGATGCCTGGAAACCCTAATTTAGACTTACCCACAGCTCAGACCTGTGTGGGAGGAACTTCTCCCTGTCCAAGGCAGAGGTTGAGCAAATTGGGACAGGGCTCAGAGAGGCAGGATTTCACCTCTTTTTCTCTGAATCAGGGTTAGATTGCACAAACAGCAGAAAGGCCAGCCCAGTGATAGATGCATTTGGTGTTTTAAAAGGTCTGAAAACACTTGATGAGCCAAATCAGCTGGGAGGAAGAATGTACTCAGTAAAACATGAGTGATCATTGGGACCTGGTTAAGAACACTTTACTAGATGCCAAGAAAGCCACAATCTCACCGTCAAGGAAGAAGGCTGTCTTGGGTAAAATAGCAACCTGGGTTAGCGGGGAAGTGAAGGCAGCTATTTAAATTAAAAAAAAAAAAAGAAGAAGGAAGGAAGGAAGCAGATGCCTATAAATCAGAAGCTAGGCAGTGTCAAAAATTGAGGAGAAGCTAAGGAACACACAAAGACATCCATGGTGCGCCCACACCTTGAATACCGCGTGCAGTTCTGGTTGCCTCATCTCAAAAAAGATCTATTTGAATTTGAAAAAGTACAGAGAAGGGCAACAAAAAAGATTAGGGGTCTGGCACAGCTTCCATATCAGAGGAAATTACAAAGACTGGGACTGTTCAGCTTGGAAAAGAGACCGCTAAATGGGAATATGATAGAGGTCTATAAAATCATGACCAGTGTGGAGAAAGTGAATTAGGAAGCGTTATTTACTCCTTCACATAACATAAGAACCAGGGGTCACCCAATTAAATTATCAAGCAGCAGGTTTAAAAAAAAACATAAGGAAGGGGATGTTGTGAAGGAAGTATAAGTGGGTTAAAAAAAAGAACTAGATAAATTCATGGAGGATAGGTCCATCAATGGCTATTAGCGAAGATGGTCAGGGATACAACCCCATGCTCTGGGTGTTTCTTCCTAGACTCTGACTGCCAGAAGCTGGGACTGAACAACAGGATGGATCACTTAAAATTTCCCTGTTCTGTTCATTCCTCTGAAGCATCTGGCACCAGCCACTGTCAGAAGACAGGATACTGGGCTAGATGGACCATTAGTCTGACCCCGTATGGCCGTTATTATGTTCTTATTAACTCTATGGCCAGCAAAAGTTAAGGCCAATAAGATGGAGTTTTAAAAGTATATTAGAAACAAACAAAAAAACCCTGACTATGATATTGGTTCATTACTAGACGGAAATGGTAGAATTATCAATAATAATGCAGAAAAGGCAGAAGTGTTGAATAAATATTTCTTTTTTGTATTTTGAAAAAACAGATGATGCAGTTATAGTGTATGATAAAACTCTTTCAATTCCACTAGTATCTTAGGTTGATGTTAAACAGAAGCTACTAAAGTCGGACATTTTTAAATCGGCAGGTCCAAATAACTTGCATCCAAGAGTTTTAAAAGAGCTGGCTGAGGAGCTCATTAGAACATTAATGTTGCTTTTCAATAAGTATTGGAACAACAGGGAAGTTCCAGAAGACTAGAAGAAAGCTAATGTTGTGCCATTATTCAAAAAGTGTCATCGAGATGACCTGAGTAATTACAGGCCTGTCAATCTGATATTGATCCCAGGCAAGATAGAGCAGCTGATATGGGACTCACTTAATAAAGAACGAAAGGAGGGTAGTATGAATAATAATTAATGCCATCAACATGGGTTTGTAGAAAACAGATCCTGCCAAACTAACCTGCTATCCCTTGGGATGAGATTACAAGTCTGGTTGATAAAGGTAATAGAGCTGATGTCATGTAAGGTGTTTGACCTGCTACTTTATGACATTTTGATTAAAAAAACTAGAAGGATATAAAATGAACAGGGCACACAGGAAATGGCTTAAAATCTGGCTAACAGAGAGGTCTCAAAATGTAAATG
>NC_048299.1:141624014-141629557 GCF_013100865.1 Trachemys scripta elegans
GCGCGGCCACGCCCCCGCGACTCGGCCACGCCCCGGGCCACGCCCCCTGCGCGCCTTAAGGAGGCGCCGGGCTGGGGCGCGTTAAGGGGGTGTCGCTGTCTCGTCTTGGGAGTGGAGACGGGAGTTCGCGGCTGCGGGGGGGCATGTGTAGGGTGCGAGGCGATTCTCGGGGTGGGGATGGTGGGTTATGGGGTGAGGGGATATTTTGGGGGGCGGGGGTTATGGGAGTATGATTTTGGGGGGCAGTGGGGGAGGGTGTTATGGGGTGGGGTATGATTTTTGGGGGTGGTGGGGGACTTGGTTATGAGGCAGGGGGATGATTTTTGGAGAAGGGGGGAGGGGGTTATAGGGTGGGGAGGATTTTTTGGGGGGAGGGGGTTGAGGATAATTTTTGGGGGGAGGGGGTGTATGGGGTAGAGTGTGATTCTTTGGGGGTAGGGAAGGGGGGTGTGTGCTTTGGGGCAGCCCTGCCATGCCTAGGCCTCTCTGCCCCCCCCCAGGTGTAAGATGCTAGTTAACATGGGGGGCTAAGCCCCTACAGAGGGACATGATGATACTCTCTAGGGCGTGGCAGGGGAGTCACGCCCCTGAGCGCCCCCCCCACCCCAGCTCACACTGTGAGCCTCCCACCACATGGAATTTTCCTCTCCTTGCCCCTTGTTTCTCTTTGTTGATTCATGACTTTTACAATTTGCCATAAAACACAGGAGTCAGTAACCACAGGAAGGGGACTGACACCGTGGCGGCTTGCCCAGCGCCATCCTGCAGCCTTCAATCCTTCTTGTGTTATGAGAAGGAGTAAATAACACTTCCTTATTTACTTTTTCCACATTGGTCATGGATTTTATAGACCTCTATCATATTCCCCCCCCTTAGTCGCCTCTTTTCCAAGTTGAAAAGTCCCAATCTTATTAATTTCTCCTCATACGGAAGTCGTTCCATTCCCCTAATCATTTTTGTTGCTCTTTTCTGAACCTTTTCCAATTCCAATATATCTTTTTTTGACATGGGGCAACTTCATCTGCTCGCAGTATTCCAGATGTGGGCGTACTATGGATTTATATAGAGGCAATATGATATTTTCTGTTTTATTATCTTAATGATGCCCAGCATTCTGTTCACTTTTTTGACTGCCACTGCACATTGAGTGGATGTTTTCAGAGAACTATCCACAATGACTCCAGGATCTCTTTCTTGAGCTGTAACAGCTAATTTAGACCCCATCATTTGATATGTACAGTTGGGATTTTGTTTTCCAAGGTGCATTTCTTTGCATTCCTTGTGGTGGGTTTTGTAACAGACACATTACAGCAGAGGCGATTGTCCTCCAAACAGCATGCAGAAAGAGCTCCCTATTGTGGCATCAGAGAAAACCTGCATTGTGCACCTGGCACCGTGCCGCTGGGTAATGCTGGCATGTGAGGAGGTCTATAAATATCTTGCATTTCTAGAGTGTACTCCATCCCTGGAGAATCCCAGACTGCTTTGCAAACTGTTATACAAAGCACACAGGGGTCACTCCTACCAGGCCTGAAATGCAGCTACCCCTGGGGTGGAATGTCTGAACTGTTTAACAGCTCATAGTAACGCTAGGAACAGTTTAGGGGCCCAAGTCTGTGCAGTACTGACCATCCTCAACTCCCTTTAAAGGGGATTTGAAGACAGCCTGGTTCGAATCAGGCTGTAGGAACAAAGTTGAAGGAAATTCTATCCCCAAATAAACTGCAGGAGGAATGTAAAGAGGTGGAATGTAATGACTGACTTTGGAACGGGGCTAAGACATGCTGACTTCTGCCTGGAGGCTGCACCTTCGCCCAAGGGGAACAAACAGCCCTGGCTAGGTAACATGCCTCGTACCTCCAACCCAGGAGACAGAGAGGGGGGCGGCGATAGGTCGGGAGTCAGTGAATAGGACAGATGTACAAGAAGTCGTTAATAAAAGCATCTCGGCAGACGGCCCAAAGGCACTCAGACAGCCCCAGCCAAACCTGGATCATTTGCCCAAGTACCGGCAGTTCCCATCTTGGACTGAATATTGAGCGATGGAAGCTTGTTCTGCTCTGAGCACTTTAATACATAAAGAGTTTAGCCAGCTCAGCACAGAGCGCCCTTCTCCTTTAACAACTCTGATGCTGCCTTGTTGAGCAAAGTCCTTCTTCGGTGCTGGCCCCAGGTAGCTAGTAGAGAAGGGCAACAGCCCTGCCAGGTGCATCAGCTCAGCTCAACCTGACCCTGAATGATTAGTTCCCCAGTATTTTTAAACGGTCCATGGCCCGTAATGGCTCCGTCCAGTCACTGTGCAGCCGCTGGAGCCTACCAGCTGAATACGGTTGAGTTGCACAAAGCTGGCTTGTGTGGGGACATGATGGGATGTTTGGATGAAGACAATTCTGTGGGGCTAGTGATTAGTTGGCTGGTTCACCGAACCCCAGCGTGTCAGTGCTCAATTACCAGGTGAGCTTGGGGTTACAGCACTTCAGGAGAGTCGTGTCAGTGTATGATGCAACCAAACAAAACCTAGTGAGTCAGAGACTTTCAAAGACAGGCCAGTGTGTGGGAATGGCCTGGCTGGGCAGCCTGCATAGCTCATAAACAATGTAATGATCCCAGGGCAGGCACTGTAATCCAGCCCCAATTCTTCACCTCCAGCAAGGGGTTTCATGCAGCTTTTCCAGGGGACAAGGAGACCAGTTCTGATTCCTCTCTTCTGCCAGAGGCTGCACCCAGGGTTTGTTCTGGGCCCTGCAACAGTGATGGACTCACAGAAAGGGCACAAGGCAGAGGCAGGTGTAGAACCCAGGAGTCCTGATGCCCAGCATTATGTTTGCTCTACTTAACCAGAGCTGTCTCCTCCTCCTAGTGACTGCTATGGTCCCTTACAATAATAACCCACTGCAACTCTATCAGAAGGATCCAGTGCATGTTAACAGTGGAGGAATATCCCTTTTTAAGACTGGAAATGGATTTCTAGTTTAAAGTTTCCAACAAGGCTCTATCTGCCAGCCAGAAAAAGTTCCCCATGACTTTAATGATCACACAGACTAGCACGAGGGCCTTCTATAAACACAGGCTCTGTGCTGGCTATATTTGGACCCATTGCTGCAAGGAGCTCCTTCAGGCACTCCAGGCGGACGTAAAGAACTCCTTCTGCCAGTATTGCCAGGTGCACGATCCTAGAGCAGCTGGGCTTGATTTTCCTGTCGCTCGGGCTGGTGTTGCTCTCACTTGCACTGTTGATTTCGCCCCCGATGACATCAGGAAGAGGAGATAACTCGCTGGGCAGCTCTGACGTGTCTACAGATGCCCTGACACTGCTCCTCTCCTTCTGTTCCCCAGTCTCAGACTACTGTGACCCAACCTCAGGAAACAGGAAGAGCCAGATCTCATGCCTGCTCTTGCCCAGTGGAAAGCAAGCGGTAATTAATGCATTGCCTTTGGGAACCGTAACCTCAAATTCACCATCAGAAATCAATGGTCCACTGGAATGTGTTTCTATAGCAACAAGGACCAGAGAGATAACTCTCTGTAAGGCAGCTTTTGGGCTCAGACAGAAAGAGCAAGAAGATGCATGATGCTAATGCAGCCCTTGACTATCACTGCTGGAGAGCTGGACTCCTGGGTTAAGTCAGATGTGGAGATCAGTCTGTCTGGCTCTGCTCCTGGGTGGAGATCAGTCTGGCTGGTTCTCCACCTCTGCTGAGGGCTGGGCCAAGGTGAGACCAGGAAGGGATGCCGTGAGTCAGGCTTGAGGTGGAGGGGCAGACTACGTGAGGATGCAGGACCAGAGTAAGTGGGTCAGAATTCTGAAGGGCATCAGCAGAGCAGGGTGCGTGGGGAGCCCAGGATGGGAACAGCAAGGTGGTGCTGGAGCTCAGGCTTGAAAGGCATTGGCAGAGCTGCATAAACAACATGATTTGCACAACCCCTGAGTGAGCTCTGGACAAAGGGGAGTCAAGTGACATCATTCAAGGTGCCTTGCCACAATAAAGCAGCATGTTCCAGTCCCGTTCCCCATCCGGGCTGAACAATGCCAACAGCCAGGCTTCGACAGCCTGTTCACTGAGCTCTGGCGGAGGCTGGGACTGAGCCAGGCTGGCAGTCCCTGTCAGAGCTGCTCGCTACATCCAAGGGGCGCGTCCTTTAGCTTCTCAAAGCTGGCCTTAGGAAGAAACAACTGGCATTTCTGTTCAGAGAAACCCGAGGAAAGTGCTGCGTCAGCTGATTTCTATTCCCTTTCTTGACACAAACACCACAGTGATGGTGCCTGGGTCCTCTTTGGCCTCCCCGTCCCTCCCCACCCCCTGAGCCACAGCTCTGCTGATGCTGCGGAGTCTCTCGCAGCACGGACATCCTGTACTCCAGCAGGACTAGGGGGCAGGAGAGCTGGTTCTAGCTCCATCACTGACCTTAAGGCCCGTGACTCAGTTTCTCCACACACAATGGGGTCAACACTGACCCAGCGCTCTGGGAGCCGTCCGTCTGTGCTGCAGGGGGAGACCCAGCGATTAGGGTGTCCAGACGTCCCGATAAAATCAGGACTGTCCTGATTTTTAGGCATTTGTCCCGTGTCCCAACCGATATTTCACACTCCTGTGTTTTGTTTGTTTGTTTTGTTTTGTTTTGCTCTGCTAGCGGGACTCCGCTTTTTTTTCCTTTGCTCCGCTGGCGGGGGACCCCCCACCATGTGTCCCGATATTTTCTTCATCCCATCTGGTCACCCTACCAGCGATGGACGGTGTAAAAGGGCCTGTTAGTGCATCGTGGCCGCTGAGATGGGCGCAGGCTCCAAGAAGTGTGTGTGTGGGGGAGGAGTGGGCTGGGCAATGTCTGGTGCCACGGAAGTAACAGTGGCATTTCGATGGGGAAACTGAGGCAGGGAGGCACAGTCAGGGCGGGGCACCCACCGGCCCCCCGCACCACGCCCGGTCCCGTCACCGCATCACTACCGCGCCTGTCTCCAGGCCACGGTCACCATGGCATCGTTGTCCCCATGTCGCTAGGCAACTGTGGCCGTGTGTGTCACAGTCTCGCTGGGGACCCAGGGCCCGCAGCCGCTGCCCCGAGAAATGGGAACCGGGTCCCTTTAAGCAGCCCCGTGCCCGGAAGCGGCGAGGGAACTACATTTCCCAGGGTCCCTCGCGCGGGCACGAAAGCTAGCGGCTCACCTCGTTCGGCCCAGTGACGGATGCGCTCCTCAGCCAACCAGTAACACGATCCGCATCAGTAGTCGGTGCCTGGAGGGAGCCAATGGCGGAGCTGGGTGGGGGCGCCCTGCGGCCAATGAGAGGCGTGGGGGCGGGCGCTAGGGCCGCAGGCTGGGCCGGGGGAAGATGGCGGCGGTAGCGAGGTGGTGGCGGGTTGGACTCCCGGGGTTGCTCGTGCTGCTGCTGCGCGGGGCGCGCGCCGAGCAGACTGAGGAGCACCTGAAACGGGAGCACTCGCTCACCAAGCCCTACCAGGGTGAGGGGCCCCGCGGGGAGTGCGGGGGGGACCCCTGTAGGGGTTTAGGCTGGGGGGACCCGTGTGGGGGGTTGGGTTGGAGT
>NC_048299.1:141629633-141636584 GCF_013100865.1 Trachemys scripta elegans
ATTGGGTTCGAGTGGGGGGGGGACCCGTGGGGGGTGTGCGTGTGTGTGGGGGACTGGGCTGGAGTGACAGGGCAGCAGCAGTATGGGAGTATGGGGGTGATGCACGGGGATGCAGGAGGAACTGGGCTGGGGAGGCTGGGTGAGAGGGTCTGGGAGATTTGGGGAGCAGGGTGGTGGGATCAGCAAAAGCAGTAACGGGCAGGGAGGAGTGGGGGAGGAGTCAAAGGGGGTGAGAAGGGGAGTAGGGAGTGGGCAGGCAAAGAAACTGAGGTAGTGTGTTCAGTGGGTAGCTGGTGTTGGGGGGGGAAAGGCAGGGTGGGGGTGCAGAGGGAGTTGTGGGGAATGACTAGAGTGTGACCGTATTTGGGGGGCAGGGAAGAAGCAGAATGAGAGTGGATTGGGACCCCCGAGAGAGAAGGGCTGGGGGATGAGCTATGTAGGTGGCTTGGGGGAAAGCAAGTGTATGTAGTGCTTTGTGCACCTGGCTGGAGAGGGAAAAAGGAGGGTGGGCAGGTGGAGGGTCTGGGAGGGAAACAAGGCAGAGAAGGAAGCGGGGGGGGGGGTGGGAAGATGGATGGAAGGGAGTTGGGTGAGAAGAGGCAGAGCGCAGGGCAATCAGTGCTCTTGACTAACAGTCACAGCACTGTACCCTTGTACGGTGGGTGCAAATGTTTCCCTCCTACCCCAGGTGTTGGATCTTCCAGCTCCTCTCTCTGGGATCTTATGGGCAATGCCATGGTCACGACTCAGTACGTCCGCCTCACACCAGACATGCAGAGCAAACAGGGGGCCGTGTGGAACAGAGTGGTAAGAATAATGTTCTCTAGCAATCTTTGAGGAGCGCTGGCACTCCAGGGTTTTGTATCTCGTGCAGAAGTGCTTTCTATCTTTGGGCTGCAGCCAGTATGTCTGAATTCAAGATGGTGAGGGGTAGCAAGATGGTAATCGGGATGACTTGATTTATGGAGTCAAGATTCTCATGGGAATCGGCTGCTGCAGGTCACAGGAAGTGGTGCACTGATGGTGAAATCCTTACCTCGCATGCGGAATGAAGGGTGGATGGGCCTTGGGCAGATTGCTCTCATGAAAACTACTGGCCAGACAGATTTGTGGAATGGTTGTGCAAAACAAACTCCAGCTACGGTTAATCTGAAACAAGCCTGTTGCTAAATCAGTGTCTTGGCAGTGTCTCTGCTTTTGGTGTAGCTACAGGAGGTCATTAACCTTGTGACAATGTTCCAGTCCACTGAGCTTTTCCTTTGACTAAAAGCGCCAAAAGGCAGTGCTTATAAATGGCTTGCTCCCGGGCAATAGCCCTGCCAATTCTATTATAGGATTTGATCCTAAATCCCTCTATTACTATAGCTCAAATGTGTCCCATTCAGGATCACCACTCTGTTGTGCTCCATGTACGTGGCACGTTCTTTAGATCCCGAGTAGACGAAGATCCATGTCCCCCAAATAGAATAACTTTGAAAGGCTTTTTGTTCTGGGGGAACGTGAATGGTGTAGACGCACACAAGAACACTGGACCAAAGGCAGATCTGGTATAAGCAATTGCAACTCAGATCCGTTAGTGGACTTGTACCTGCTTATACCAGTATGAATTGGGCACGCTGAGTTTATCCTGTAAACCTGATCTGACATTCCTCTGCTCCCATGTGCAAAGGTTCTACCAGAATCTGAAAACGACTAACCTCACGTCTACCATTAATACTTGGCCACAGCAGTACAAGTACCTGGGTTCTCTACCTTTCTTCGGTAGCTGTCAGTTTGAGTCCCAAACTCAGCTCTCATCAAATGTTTATCTAACTTAAGTCTTGCCTAAAGAGTGGATATAATCTGCTTATTAAGTGAAAAGCTGGAATTTGAGCCAGAAAGCCTCTTATGGTCAATATAGCTTCCTGTGCTGTTCAGTGCAGGCCTTCTCTACGTAAATCTGCTTGGGCCCTCGAACAAACTCATATAGTCTTACCTTGCTGCACTATAGTTCTTCTTTAATGTTTATAGTGCCTATAGTGGATCCTGCTTTTTAAAACAAGTAATCATATATGATGTCCTAGCTCCAGGCACTCAAAACTGAAGCTTTGATAGGATGTTTCTCTGGATTATAACAGTAATCTCACACTTCTTTCCAAAGCTGAAAAATGCCTATTCTTGGTGAGTGAAATTGCCAGGCAAAGGGAAGTGTGGTCTCTTAGTTGTGATGTGGACACAGAAGGGATTGCTGTTAGAGGCTTTCTTTTTAGGGGCTTATGTGGTGCCCATCATCTTGTTGTGCCTATATTCACATGGTGCAGGGTTGTGACGTAGCTTGCAAGTGTGTGTGTGTGCTGGATTTCAGTCTTTGGCAGAGTAACAATAGAGCAGTGATTACGAATCTCTTCCAGATTAGGACCCCCTCCTATCTCTCACAGGTGTCTAGCAGGAAGCCCCCTCCCATTTAGTAGGATGGAAAGGCCGGAGTGGTCCCAACTCCCTCACACCTGCATCTGGTGGCTCAGGTTGAGCTCATGCACTACAGATCACTCCTTATAATGTCTGGCTCTGCAGTTTTTTTTAATGTTGCAGTTTTCGTCTGAGTTTTGTGCAGGCAGTGAATTGCCTTCCCTAAATCCTGTGATAGGATATACGGGAGGAGCCACTCAAAGACATGACAGTTTGGGATGGAATTTACTGTGGGGCAGATAGTGATGCGCTTTCATGTACTGTAGTTCCATAGTAAGTTTCCTGTAGAACTATTATGATTTCTGCGCTCTCCACACAAGTACCTGTCTGATTCTGCCTGGCCCTTTGAGTCCAGACTAGTTGACCCTGTGTTGGAGAAAGGTAGCTTGTTCCAAGAGCAAAGGCACTGTAGGTGTACCAACCCTTTCCAGGTCAGTACTCTTCTTGCAGCCCACTGTGTCAGGGATACTCTGCTCAGGAGGACAGAGTCCTGTCCGTTAATAGCCATGTCTTTTTAGCCGTGGAATGAGACCATTTTAAGTCCAACATCTCAAAGCCTTCAGAGTATGTTGGACAGCTGCCGCCTCATATTAAAGAGCTGTGTAAATTGTCTCCATGGAGCTCGGCGGCCTCCCACATCTCTGTACAATTGTCTGGATGATGTAAGTGCATGTCCCTGACCTGAACCTGTTCTAATTGTCTGTCCTGAGGCTGCCTTCCACAGTGAGTTGCCGCCTTCCACAGTGAGTTGCCACCTACCTCTGATACATCTCTGTGGTGTGGAGCGGGCTTGATACTGCTGCATTTGGCAATCAATCCCCAGCTATGGGCACTGTTGCGAGATGTCTCTGACTGTGGGTCTTTCTGTTATTTCATATGGAAATTCAATACAAATAAAATGCTTAAAAAGGGCTGTAGTCAGGGACCCAAATGTAGCTTTTTGAGAAGTTGTAAATTTTTTTTGTTTTGTTTGTTTTTTTTAAATGTCACTGAGTGTGTGTGTGTTTGGATTTGCAGTTCCCTTGAAGTGGTTGTGGTTTACATCAGCTTAACATTAAACTGACAAGTGTAGCTTCGTTGCTCAAGCTGAATGAAATACAGGAGACTGAACTGCTTATGTAGTGAAAAATGGACTGGATTCTTAAAATCCATTGTCTTGTGGCATTGATGATGATGTAATGAGTTTTCAGATGTGACTTTGAAGTGGGCTTTTGACTGTTCATATAGTATGAGTCCAGGAGTCGAAATACCTGTCTAGCCGCTAACTCGTATCCAGTCTGGATGGCTATTATAAAACTATTTACATTCTTTGCCCCTGATTGGTTCTACGCTTCATCTGATGTTCATAAGGGGGCGTAATTTATTCATCTATAGTGATGAAATCTAGGCCACTCTTGGCCTGATTTTGATCTCTTTCCCTGATTTCACTGGTTACTCCTGGCTTAGAACAGTGCAAGATCAGAATCAAGCCCTTTGTTTTTATATCCATGGTTCCCTAATCTTAACAGTGCCCCCTGTGATTAATTACTCTTGCTGAAATATGAAAGGTAAGGCAGTGCAGCCTATTGGCCAGGGAAATAAAGGATGAAGACATCTCTGCAGATGTATTTGTGCTAAGGCAGGCCAGCACTTTTCCATGAGGTTGTGGGTGTGTTGGTGCCATGGCTCGCTGTCTGTGCAGAAAAGCAGCTGTACTGTCTGGCTGGGGACACTGCAACCAATTGCAACTGTCCCTCCCCATCCAGACGGAACAGATCCCAGCTGACATGGGGTCCCTTCTTAATGTTATCTGCCTGCAAGGCAATAGTTGGAAGGGCTGTGAATAGTCTATTGTCAAAGTCCCCTTGACTGCTGCACTCACTCTCCTCCTTTCTCTCTTGCAGCCTTGTTACCTCAGAGACTGGGAGATGCAGGTCCATTTTAAAATCCACGGACAAGGCAAGAAGAACCTGAATGGGGACGGCTTTGCCATCTGGTACACCAAGGATCGCATGCAGCCAGGTAAAATGCTCTCACAGAGGCATCGGCTGCAAGGGGAAGTGCTGCACAGAGCCTCCGCTGCTGGCCTTCTCCTGCCCCAGCGGAGACATGCTGGCCAGACGAGCGCCGCCCTTGGCTGTGGATGTAGATTGCATCTGTAGCTGCTGCCCTAGAGTTGCTGCCATCCTGCTCCTTTTTGCAGGGACCGACAAGGAGGGAGCCAGGAGTGACTGTGAACCCATTGTAGCTAATACTGACATTGCTCTACGAAAGCTCGGGGTGACCATTGATCGGGGCTCTGAGGAGTCCAACATGGCTATGAATTCAGCTGTCCAGTAGCAAACTGCTTGCCCTGATTTTCAGAGGTGCAAAGCAAGCCAAATTCCTACTGGAGGCTCCAGTGGCTCCAGAGCTCTGGAAATCAGACGTGTGTGGGCTAAGCATAGGCCTGGGGGCCAGGAACACCTGTATTCTGAAACTCTGCTCCCGTTTCTCCATCTGTCAAACGGGGGGGGATGCCTGGCTACTTCATGAGTTATTGTTTGTAAAGAGCGCGGCTATCTAGCACTCCTATGTAGGTTGCAAAGCGATTTATCAGGTGAGAGTATTGCTGTCTCCATTTGACAGATGGGGGAAGAGAGGTGCAGAGGGGGAGTGGCAGATCCGGGGATTGAACTCAGGACTGCGGGGTATTGGTCCTGTAATATGGGCGCTGGGCTCTGCTGTTCTGTAAGTGCTCGATGGTGCTATGTGGCGGGGGCTTCAGGCCCCCTAAGCACGGATCAAGGAATGACTCCCCTGTGGGGAGAGGGTGAAGGTAAAGGGTGACTCATCGAATGTCACTTCCTAACATTCCTTATGAGCTGCTACTGGTGTCAAGCCAAGACTACCTTTAGAGGCATCTCTGGCTTAGATCCTTAGGGGAAAACTCCTTCAAATGGGCATCCGAGTGAAGTTGGAGGCCGCCCCACTGGTTCTCATTGGCTGCAAGGAGGTAAATGTGTGTCTGACGCTACCAAATACTACTGTATCCTCTTCAAGCTACTCTTGTGGTTCTGCTCCAAGGTGGGGCCCATCGATGGCTTGGGGAGTAAATCTACCCACACGCAGGGTGGAAAGCACTCCCCCCACTGTCTCTACTAGAGAGCAACAGGACCCATTGTTCACAATCTGCCATCTGTTCTAGGGCCCGTGTTTGGGAGCAAGGATCACTTTCTGGGGCTGGGGGTGTTTGTAGACACCTACCCCAATGAGGAGAAGCAGCAGGAGGTAAGACGGCCTTTTGGCAGTTTGGAGGGAAGTGGGAGATGGATGTGAAGTTTTATTACCGTGGCTATGCATCCAGAGCTTGAGGCCAGAGTTGGCGTATTAGCTTGTTCAAAAGGCTTGGGCCCTATTTCCAGCTCCAATGCAGCTGTATGTTAGAGATCCCAATCACGGACCAGTCTAAATGTAGCATCCTCTCCGGCTCCTCATGGCTGCAGCTTTTGTTTACTTGCTATTGACGCTGCTCTCTCTCCCCTCTCCTGTCTCTTTTCCCTTCTGGTTTTGAGCTCGCCGACTTCCTTGTTGTCCCTCTCCAGGGGACTAGCAGGAGGCAAGTAGCTCTTCATACATGGAGGGGGCTGCAGGCCAGACCAGGCAGCTTCCCTCTGCAGCCCCTTCTGTGTGTCATGGCATCTGGTGTAGAGGAGCCCTCGCAAGGACTGAGTGATTCTGGTTAGTTTCTCCTCACTGCCGACTCCCCGTATGAAGTATCGCTGCTCTGCAGGGCAAGTCCTGATGGTGATGGGCATTGTCTTGCTGCCCAAGGCCGGTGTATGCAGGCTGGACACACCGATTAGGACGAGCTGTAGGCCAGCAGTGGCCGCCAGCAATGGCTGCAAATGCTTTGCGGGGGAAATGGGAAAAGGAGAAATGGGAAGCAGTTGTACTCATTTCCCTTGGGGATTTGGGGGCTGCCAGCAAGCTGGGATCGGAAGCTGTCTGAAGTGTCTGGACACTAGCTAGTGTGGACCTGTAGTGTGGTGATCTTCACCTCTGCATAGCAGTGGCCTAAATGCCAACATAGGAACGGCCATACTGAGTCAGACCAAGGGTCCATCTAGCCCAGTATCCTGTCTTCTGATAGTGGCCAGTGTCAGGTGCCCCAGAGGGAATGAACAGAACAGGGAATCATCAAATGATCTATCCCCTAACACGGCTACCCTTCTGATAGGGGATAGATCATTTGATGATTCCCTGTTCTGTTCATTCCCTCTGGGGCACCTGACACTGGCCACTATCAGAAGACAGGATACTGGGCTAGATGGACCCTTGGTCTGACTCAGTATGGCCGTTCCTATGTTGGCATTTAGGCCACTGCTATGCAGAGGTGAAGATCACCACACTACAGGTCCACACTAGCTAGTGTCCAGACACTTCAGACAGCTTCCGATTCCAGCTTGCTGGCAGCCCCCAAATCCCCAAGGGAAATGAGTACAACTGCTTCCCATTTCTCCTTTTCCCATTTCCCCCGCAAAG
>NC_048299.1:141636625-141651427 GCF_013100865.1 Trachemys scripta elegans
GGCCTTTAATTGCCGGGATCACCCCAGTACTTGCTGGCCAGGGCCTACTGCACAGTCCTTCTGTAAAGCTGTTCTGGAGAACATCTCCTGTGCTCTAGAGCTGTACAGTGAGACCGTGCTGTTACGTGTTATTGAAACAAAAGTGGACTAAACTTGTGTGTGTGTATTAGAGCTGGGCCCAAACACGCTTTCACCGAAGAATTGCCTTGCAAAGGAAACCAGCATTTTTGAGACACTTTCACTTTATCAGAAAATTTCCCAGGACATTGACCAAGGTTTTTTTCAGGTGTTTGGATTTCTCTAGAGTGAGTGGGCAGGAGGAATCCAAGTAGCCAAGATGTGAAAACATTTTTGAACAATTTTGCCAAATTTTGCACAAGTTGAGAATTTGTCATATCGTTCCAAACTTGTTGTGGGAAATACATGGCTGTTTTCCGGCCACCTCTGAGGTGTGTGGAGATCATCCCAAATTAGCATCCTGCTAATTCCTTCTATTCGAACCCCATGGCTCTCCTTTAGACTCCAGTGTCTGACCAGCTCAGCTGTGTAGGTGGCTTCTGACCTTGAAACTGATTAAACAGATCTGCAGCTCTTGAATCAGTGTCAGGTTTGGTTGAAACATTAACATTGGCCTGCCCTTGGTCTGGGAAGGGCCTTTGTACCCTTCGATTGGTTCCTAGAGAATGCCAGGCAGCTGGAGAAGCCCCACTGATGCTATTCCAGCTCTTGGAGTTTAATTGAGGATAAAGATCATAATCTGAGTCACAATACAGGGAGAAGTGACAGCATCTGCAGCCTTGCTCCTGCCACAGATTTGTGCTGGTGTCTGGTTATGGTCCTAACCAGACAGTCAAACACAACAGAGGCTTTTATTTCTGTTCAGTTTGGGCCCAGTTCTGAGCTCTGCCACTGTGGAACTCCATTGACATCTGTAGAGCTGCATGGGGGATCCTCAGGGAATGGGTGCAGGACTCAGTCCCACGTGAAAACGGGGGTTCGTGCCTTGGGCTCGTGCGCCCAGCTCCCCAGGACACTGGTGTCCATGTGGCTCTGGGACCATCCCTAGCACAGCAACACTTGCCTCAGAGAAGCCAAGAGCCATTTCCTGAACTGTGAACACTGCATGTTCCTGCGTGTACCGTGGGAGCACCCTGCTGTCATGCATTTGTGTGTGATGGACACAGTTAAGGGTGCTGGAGGAATTGTAGATCTGGGTGGTGGTGATTCCAGCCAAGCAGTCCTTTGTTGGTGTGCATGCTTGGGGCCTTAGTGCTGGGTTAATGTGGTTTTGTGCTGTGGGCTGGGGAAGGGAAGTACAGGGTATAAACTGGGCAGGATTAGTGTGGGGTTTCTTTTGCAGCTGCCTTTTTAAGCCATGTATTCAGTGGTTTGGTACATGACTTGCAAAATGTAGGGTACCCTCAAGTCTTGGCAAGGGGACAATGCTGGTGGTTTCCTAGGGTGCATTTCCTTCCCAGTTTGCAGGTTAATACTAAACTGTCTGGTCGGTGACTCTGTCTTGCTTTGTACCCTTTCTTGCTCTCAATAATCCTTCTGGACTCAGGCTCAGAAGAGGCGGTATGCCCCTGGAAATCAGGTACTTGCTCCTAGCTCATTTCCAGCCTCGGCGTCCCCTCCACTCTCTCTGTCATTGGCACTTCCTGAGTGTTTGGGACCTTGCTGGGAGAGGGAAGTGCATTGCCAGAGTTACAGAAATCTTTATCTGACTGGCTGCAGCCAGTCTGGCTGGTTCAGAGCCAGTCTCTCCATCTGCCCCCAGATCCCGTGGCCAGCATGCTTGTGCCAGAGTGCACTGGGCTGCTGATTACTGTCCTGTGACCTGAAGGAAGTCGAGCATGTGCAGCCTCCCCAAGTCCCTCGCTCAGGGCCTGGCATACCCGGGCGGTTTTGGTGCACCTCTCTCTTCCTATGGCTTCTCCTCATGGCTGCGCGGTTCCTACACACGGAGGAGACACTGCAGCTCTCGAGCTGGTCTGTGCTCATGGATCCCTGTTCCTGCTTCATTTCAGAATAAACAAACCTCTGTTCCCGCACCTTGTGCATCTCCCTGCTACGCAGCATGACGCTGGGGGTCTGGCCTGGGTGCACTGCTCGCCTCAGCTCGTCTTCTCACTGCCTAGTAGATAGAGGAGGGTCCATTAGAAATGAATTAAGCTGCACGTACCAGTGGCTCAGCGGTGGTGTGGTTAGCCCGTCTGCTACTGCAGACCTGGGAAAGGACTCTGCCATTGGGCCTCTGGGCAGTGTTGCCCATCGAGAAGAGTGGGAATGCTGGACCCAGTGTGATGCACAATGCACATGTCTTGGTGGAATGATCTTAAAAAAACAAATAAAAAAAAAAAAAACAACTTGGAGGGGGAGAGATGGCACGTGATCCCATGAACAGTGTCCTGGCTGGGGCATATGGGCTGTGGTAGCTGACGTCACTGTCTCAAAGCCAGCCCAGCACAGTAGCACTGCTGCTGCCTGTCCTGTGTGGAGCAGGGGTCCATGCCACACAAACCACCAGCCCAGGGGTGGCAATGGGACATTGTGGGTGGTCTCTGTAGAGAAAACACCCCTTGGAGGCGGAGCCCGTGTCCCTCTCTAGACCTGGGTTCCTTGGAGTTGGGATGAGGCCCGGTGGTGGAGACATCAGTCAGTCCAGTGCCTCCTGCCACCACTTCGCTCCCTTACAGACCCGGTCCTGCCAGCTGCATGAGAATTTCGAGTGCTGGCCAAGGCTCTTGTCTGTCTCTCGGCCCTGGTGTCGTGCTCCATGCTGTCAGTGTCCTGTGCAAAGCCATATTCTCCACTGGCTGAATGCATTTGCCCTGTTGCCCATGGTTCGTCTCGCCAGGCCTCCGCAGAGCAGTGTGAGGAGACCACTAACCTGTGGCTTTGTCTCCCCTAGCGCGTGTTCCCCTACATTTCTGCCATGGTGAACAATGGCTCTCTCACCTACGACCATGACCGGGACGGACGGCCCACTGAGCTTGGCGGCTGCACGGCCATGGTGCGCAACCTGAACCACGACACCTTCCTGGTGATCCGCTATGTCAAAAGGAGGCTGACTGTGAGTGACTCCTCCTCGAGCTCTCCAGGCCCAGGGCAATGTCAGGTCGGGAGGGCTGGGCTGGGTTGCTCTGGGTTGAGTGAAGTCTCGTGTGTTTCAGATCATGATTGACATTGATGGCAAGCACGAGTGGCGGGACTGTATTGACATGCCGGGGGTCCACCTGCCACGGGGATACTTCTTTGGGACCTCTTCAGTCACTGGAGACCTCTCAGGTACCGCGCTGTGAACCTGGCCAATGCTCCACAAGCGCTAAGGGTAGGCCTGTGCTGTGCCTGCGAGTCTCTGAGCCGGGGTCTACAGAGCCTGAGCCAAACGGCTGCTTTTAGTGCCGGAGCGTGAGCCTGAGTCTGTTGACCTGACTCTGAGACTTGCTGCTGCGGGTTTTAAACACACGGTAGCTGCACCCTACGTGACTGGGGAGCGAAAGCCCTGCCTTCAGAAGTGCCTCTGGTGCTCCGGCCAGACCTACCATGGCATGGAGGTGCCTGAGGTGCCAAACTCCCCAAGCCATGTCCTTGGAGGGGCCCTTGGCATTAACCGCTGAGCCTGAAAGGCCCCTGTGTTTGATCAGAAAGGGACACCGCCCCCTTCTGGTTTCAGTGGAACCCCAGGAGTTCACAGGTGACACTTGTAGGCTTGGGGCACCTGAAGTTCTGCTAGGTGCCGGAGGCTCCTCTGAGTTGGCATCAACATTCCGAGTATTTAAAATACAAAGGTGCCCACTCCCACGCCTTCACCCTGAGGACCTCGGCCACTCCCTGGCTCTGGGGGCTGCCTGCAGCTGAACCTCTGGTGCACACAGCCTGGGTTTAGAGCAGGCATCCCTCTTACACAGTGTTGCAGGGCACTTCTTGAGCATTCTGGCCCAAGAACCGTTAGCTCTTCTCCTTCCAGTAAAGGCGAGGGGACCAGCCGTGTGGACACTGATGCACAGCTCTCTGGCCTATTGAGGCTCTTGCCTGTAACGTCTGTGTGAATTCCAGTCAGCGTATGCCATAATATCCCAAAGTATCGACCCATCTGCTTCCGTAGTTCTTAAGCCAGTTTAGAACAGATTTGAATCAAGCCTCTACAAAAGCACGTTGATCACCAATGCCTGGATTCATTGTTTGCTCCAAGCAAAGTTCCTTTATTTCCAAAATCTCTGCAGATGCTGTGGGAATTGGAGCAGCTGGCTGGAGCAGTTGAGTTGTTCTGCTAATATGTGTGACAGACAGACACAAAGGCAATGAACGCCTGTGAGGGCGATTCTAATTTGCTGCCTTCAGGTGGCCGAGTGGACTTTAAATCAGGGGCTGAACAGCTCCTCATTTCTCAGCCTGAATTGAAGTGGCTTAAAGGCCCCTTGTGGAAAAGTGTGTTGTGTTGTGCTGGGCACTGCCCTGCCCTGCTGAGCTGAGTTCTGCTTGCTCCGTGCATGGGTGCTTGGCTCCCTTTGAGCAGATGTTCACTGTTTCCCTCTTCCAGCAGCTCTGCCATCCCTGGCCAAGATTCCTCTTCCTGCCTGATGTCTAAGACCACATTTCTCTCGTGCCCCTAGATAACCACGACATAATTTCCCTGAAACTCTACCAGCTGACAGTTGAGCGGAGCCCAGAGGAGGAGAAGCGGGATAAAGAGGTGTTTCTGCCCGTTGTGGACAACATGAAACTGCCCGGAGGTGAGTAGCGCACAGGTTGGTGAGGTGCAAGGCTGGGAACCACCAAGTACCTACTTTCCCCACCAGGCGGGCTGTTCCATTCATCGGGCGGGGTCCTCACACCATCTGCTGAAGCTCCTGCTTGTGAGCCCGTCTGCTTGAATGTCTCCATTAGCTAATGGTCCTAGAAGGAGGGAACGGTGTGACCAAATGCTGAGCGCTGATGTCCCTGCCAGTGCTCACTGCAGTGTCGGCTTCTCCAATACCCCTGCAGAGAGGAGCAACCAACAGCTTCAAGCAGGGATTAGGTGTGCCTGAAGCACAGCATGCCCTGGGTCTCACTGCTTCCAAGCGCTGGAGACAGGCTGGAGGTAGCCAAAACCCTGTGTGTGCTTTGAGATCCTCTGCAGGCTAGTGACCACGTGGCGTTCAGTCTCTGCGCCGGGCTCTCTCACTTCTCTGAAATCTCCCCGGAGACCGAACCCAAATCCCATAGCTCAGGATAAACGCAAGCGCCTCATCTTGAATGAAGTGCTGGGGAAGGTGGGGGCTGGATGGCTGTCTCCCCTGGCAACCACAGAGATGGGCAATGCAAGAAAAACCCAACTAAGCTTGTACGCCCCATGGCCATAGTCTCTGAGCACGTGGTCTCTGCAGTGGCTAACCTGGGCTTGTGCCCCTCTGCCTTTGCCCCACAGTGGAGGCCCCACTGGAACCCATGAGCGGTCTGGCCTTGTTTTTAATTGTATTCTTCTCGCTGGTCGCCCTGGTGTTTGCCATCGTCATCGGAGTCATTGTCTACAACAAATGGCAGGAACAGAGCCGGAAACGCTTCTACTGACCTTGACGCCTGCCCTGCCCCTTCCCTCGGCAGCCCAGCCGCTCTGCTGGAGTGGGCTGGCACAGGTGCTAGAGGCTAGCTGAAGAGAAGCCCTTGCCTGCTCAGCCCAGACTTTCAAGAGCCCCTTCAGGTGGCTGCTACTTTGCTGGCCCCCATGGGGACCGCTGCTGTGTCTCTTCGAGCTCTGGGGTTCCCAGCGGGAGCGCACGTCCTGGATCACATGGGGAGCACTTTGTGTGACACGTAGTGCATCAGGGAGACCTAACCCCCCCTGACTCTGGAGGTTGGTGCAGTGACAGATGGGCCGTCCCCCAGCAGCTCTTGCTTTGCAAGGTGTGTAGAGGACTCTTGGGGCGGGCGGAGCTGAATGTTGTATTGTTTCCGTGTTGGTGAGCCTTACATGTGCTATCTGGGGATGTCCCACAGCCTAGCTAGGAGGCCAGGCACTGAAGACTGTAAAATCCTAGAAAAGCCCCTTTGGCTTAAGGGTGAAACTTGGCCAAACAAAACGCTTCTTGTTGAGAAGAGTAGTGCTGTCCCCTCCCTGGCCCCTGCCGGACATGAGCCTGGCCCCGCCCCCAGCCCCACCGCTGCTCACTCTGGCAGCCTGTCTGTTGCAATCCAGGTGGCTTGGCTGCCTTAGGCTGGTCGGGAAGGCCGAGCTCATCTGCCCCAGGCAGCTTTAAGCTTTTAATCTTGGTTTTGCCATAGTGCGGTTGAATCCTGCACCATGAATGAAATACTCCTTGTCTCACTGCTGCTCCTCATTTTGAAGTAGGTGAACTGGGAGCTGTGCTAAAGGAAAACCCCTCGTTTTACAGTCACCCCAATATGGTCTGGGCATGAACACAAATATTGGCTACTGGCCTCCCAGTGCCACCCTGAGCCTGCCTGATGTCCCAGCAGCATGGCAGGGAAAGCACTGCTCTTCCAGGCTGCGAGTTGGCCTTGATGCAGCTGGCTCTTCTCAGCCTCTGATGGAAATTGACATGAGCTGCTTCCATTCAGTGCCTCCACTCTGCCACTACTAGCATACGGTCACCTCCTCTTTCTCCCCGATAACTGGGCTTTCCATCCAGGGCTGAGGGGTTTTGCTGCTGGTGAAATATGCACTAAAAAGTCTCACTGCAGCTTGGTGAGACCAGGCCTGTCCGAGAAACCGTTCGGATCCTGGGCTCATTGCACAAGGGTCAGTACGTCTGTGTGCAGGGGCTCCATGACACTCAGTGCTGGGAATATGGTGGGCAAGGGACGGCTAGTCCCGACCCACTTCCGGTTCGTTCACATGAAGCCAGGTTATGTTGTTGGGGTGGGGTTCATGTGGTCATGTTGCTGTCCACATGCATGGACTCGCCCAGCGACTGATTGTTTTAACACTGGGTTCCGTTGTAATAACCACTCGCTGCTGTCGGGGGGGCCTATCCCTCCACCACTGGATCACTGTCTGCATGCAGTGCTGCCTTCCTCCCTTCTGTGTACCTCGGCCTGGAGCCAGCCTTTGCACAGGGGCTGCTTGCATGTCACCGTGTCCTGTTAGTGGTGTAGGTGTGATGTGAAAAGGGGCAGTTCTCTCTTCCTCACCCAGAAACCTGATGCCAGCATTTGTACATAGTCCCTTTGTGTTTCTGAAGGACCTACATCTGGCTGCTGTAACCAGGAGTTTGGAAGCATGCTGGCAAAGGAAGGTCAAAGGGTTTATTGGCTGGTGGAGACTTTAGCCATGCTTGGGAAAGAGAGCTCTGATCTCTACAAATGTTGTGCTGCCTTTCAGGGAGGGTTAGTTATTTCCTACCTCAGTGACTGCTGTTTGAATGAGTTCTTGCTTTCTGTAGGTCCTGCTGAGTCGTTCATAATACAGATGCCGAGGGGGGGAGAATACGGGAACATGTACAGATAGAATCTCCGGGGACCTGGTTACAACACTTTGTCCCTGACACTGTTCCATTCTGTAGTGTAAACAGGCCTGGAGCTGTGCGCTCAATGTGGACAAGGCTTGGCTGGCCCGTGTCTTGTTAAACTCAACACAATGCACCAGAGCCATGTTCTCCCCTTGTCCTAGTCAACCACGTCTAACTGGATCTCGTGCCCTTGTTACAGTGACAGTAAAACCAGGCCCTGCCAGCTCCTCCTGCCCGTCAAGCCATCTCTGGGTGCAGTAACCAGGGCTGGGCTGGGGAGAAGGGCTGGGCTGAGGGAATTCCCAGACTCCTCAGAGGAACCTGCCCTTTGAGGGAGGAAGGTTTAGATTCAGAATGTCCCTTACAACTCCTGTCCTGGTGGCAGGTCCTGGATTCCCGATGGCTCCGCATCCCAGGGTGGCCATGGCCTAGCTAATTAAAGAACATAGTTATTGGCCAAGACTTTCAAAAGGGACTTGTGACTTTTGTTTTTTCCTTTTTAAGTGCCTCAGTTTTTGGGAGCCCACCTGGAGACACCTTAAAGAGCCTCCCTGTTTGGAGCAGGGCGCCCAGCTCCTTGTGAAAACCAGGCCCCTTTCAGGGGTCTCCGGCTGGGCACCCAAAATCCCCAATTGCTTTTGAAAGTCTTGGCTATTGATTTGTATGTAAACCCTGCTCTGCAGGCGGCCAGCCAGTGGCACTGGGACAGGCTGGGTCACCAGCATTGCTCCTGGAGCTGTGCTAACAGGGGGCAGCGCTGCTGGCACATGGCCCAGACTGGCCGCAGATGAAGCCACCATCATAGCTGGTGCTCGGCAGAGAGCAGAGGCGTTGTTAACCGAAGGGTTCCTGAGCTCTGCTGGTGGTGTGCCCTGTTTGCCAGGAGCCACCACTACGGGTGTCCAGATGGATGCTGCAATCTGTAGCCTTAATTCGATGGACGTTACAGTGGCATGAGACCTGATCAGCAGAGGTGCAGGTGAGAATCTGTGTGCTCTTTGCCCTGGTACCTGGCGGACTTGATGTGAGGATGAAATAGGGCAGGGGGAAGCCCTACTCCAGCTGTCCCAGTATGGTAAACCTTGCAGCTCCTGTGCTGATAGGATAATGTGGCCTTATTGAAGTGTGGAGTGGCTGCAGGCCACATCTTGGTGCCCCTGCTCTAGATGTTGGTTCTAAACACCAGGCCATGTTGAAATGATCCCTGCTTGTGTATCTTTGAGTTCCAGCCTTCAAGGCCTTTGACTTGTCCATCTGCACTATTTCCCCTCCCAACGCAGTTCAGAGCCTTGGGAAATCAGTGATGAGGCTTGGAGAGGTGCTGCCTTCCTTCCTCTGCAGAAAGTATCTGGCCAAGATATGCAGTCATGGGAGAAAACGTATCTAAGCCCCCTGTTCTGACAGTGGCAAACTGGCATTTGCTGTAGCAGGGGGGTTTGGTCTGGTAGGATGGCTCTGGGGTAGGGGGAGATTTTTACATGTGGCAAAGCAATAGGGCAGCCTGAAAGCGTTGAGTCTGTTCTTGCCTCTTTTAAAATATTTTACCTGATCAACAGAACTGTCTGTACGTGTGCCTGTTTCTGCAAGTGTAATTTGTGTCCTGGAAATAAACACACAAATGTCCACCAGTGTGGGTCTGCACTGCACTTAATCCCAGGGTGCTGCCCTCTTCTGCTTGCCCCAGGATGAAGGGGTTTTGATTGCCTTGTAGCTATAAAGCTCAACACTAGGTCAGTCCATGCATGTCTTCACTCCTGGAAGGCGTTTCATGGGGACCGCGGGAGTAAGAGCTGCACTTTCAGATGCTCTCCTGAGCCTGCTGCTGGTAGGTACAGTACTGCCTCAGTCACCTCATCTCAGTCACTGAAGTGACTAAGTGTGAAATGGGGAAAAATCCCACTCCCACCATGACTAATTCCTCCCCAGAGCAGGGCCAGCCTAGTGCTACTGGCACTGCTGGGCGGGACACTGGGCTTGGAGTCCCTTACCTGAGCAGTTCTAAGCCACCCCGCCAAGTGCTAGCGGGCGCTCATGCTTTGCCCTTTTATACAATGAAGATAAACCTCCTGCCGCTGGGCCAGCGGGTGCATAAATAACCTAGAACAACCAGGGGACGTGTTTTGATAATTATAGATAAAACCTAATTCCCCAGAAGAGAATCAGGCAGAGATGTGCCTGGAGGATACTGGCGTAGTGTGTGTCTCTAGGAGCCCGGTTATGCTCAACTCAATCCCTCTAGAGTGATGGGTCACTGGTATTTCATACTCCCTGCTGGTGGTAGCATGGAAATACAGCTCTCTCCTTGGGCAGATGAAAGGGTGCTGGAGGCAGCTTTGCTTCTGCTGGGACTTGCTTCTCCCAGCCCCTGCAGCGCTGGCCCTAACAAGACTCGGTGTTGCGGGCGCAAAGAGCCCAGAAGACTGACCAGGAACTGCTTCAGGAGGCAAGGAGAGAAGCTGAGGGTTCTCCCAGCAGGCTGGGTGGGAAATAGTTAGTGGCCAGGAGCTGGAGCTCAGGGTTTCATCTCTGGATGCAGCTTCTGTGCACCACCCCAGGCACCTTGAGCGAGGCACTAAAGAAAATCTTTCTGGCACTCGAGCCAAGGTGAAGGGCCTCCTTTCCATGCCTTTATTGGGGAATACTGTTCCTGAAGGCTTTTGGCCCAGAGAATGACTCGCCTGGGAGTAGGGCTGCTTTCTAGCCGATGAGCTAGTCTCAGCCTCACTGGCCTGCGGTCAGGGGCCCTTGGCCCCCAGGGGGAGGAGCAGGAGGAGCGCAGGCCAGCAGAGCCTGTGCTGGAAGGGAGCGGTAGGACTGGTGGCTGCTCCCTGGGTTCAGAGAAGATCCGGGTGACCTGGAGGCAGTGGGTGGTGAATTGGAAAGGGGTGCTGCTGCCCAACTCCCCAGGCTGGGGGGCAGGGCCAGGTCTCCCTGTGCTAGGAGACAGCAGGCGGTGTCTGTCTGCAGGACATGGAGCTGGGCTGGGTGTGCTGCTGCTGGCCTGTTGCCTACGGGCTCCCGCTGCTCCCCGCCAGAGGATTGAGGCTCCCGAAGGAATGGAGACTGCGGAAGGGGTTTATCAGCTTCATGGCCAAGTAGCGCTGGGGAGAGGAAGGGAGAGGGAGTCAGGCCCTGCAGCAGCACCATATCCTCTAGCCAGCCTGGGGTCTGCCTCTTCAGCTGGCTCCAGGGGCCAGCACCCTGCAGTGAGCAGGGCTGGATTAACCTTTCATGGGCCCCCATGGAGCATGGCGTGGGACAGGGGGTGTCAGTCCCCGGAGTGAGGGGCTGGCCAGGGGCAATAGGGCAGGAGCGGCCCCACTTCACCCAGCGCAGTGCAGGGCATTAGTTACAAACCGGCAGTTGCCAGATGCACAGTGGCCTGCCCTGCCCTGTGCTGGCAGTGTCCCCCTTCCCTGGGGGGCGGGGAGGGGAGACCCAGGTCGTGCCACACAGCCCCCCCCCCCGCCCAACATCCCCTCCTGGAACCCCTCCACAAATGCCCATCCCCCTGCCCCCACAGCCCAGCTTTGGCTCCCCCTCCCCTTGCTCTGCCCAGCACTCAGCCCCAGGGAGCAGAGCCGTGGGGCTGGGCTGAGGCCCTTCCAGGGCAGGGTGGCGCCGCTGCCCCAGGCAGACTCAGTGTTTCTCCCTCCGTGCCTACGGCCCTACCCAGGGCTCGTGGCAGGGGGCCCCCATCCCTGCTGGCTCCCGGGTCCCCCGCAGGCACACGCACCGGGGTGGCGTAGATGAAGGCTGCAAGCAGGAGCAGCAGCAGGAACAGCACGACCCCCAGGATGATCTTGCACTTGTGCGGCTGCCAGAGGATGTAGCGCAGGCTCTTGAGGGGGGCCGTGAACCACAGGAACGAGGCTTCTGGGCGCCTGCAGGGAGGAGACGGTCCCAGGGCAGCCGTTCCCAGCGTGCCCTAGGGTATCCCAGCCCCTGGCCCAGCCGGGACCCTGGGCTGCCCTGGGACTGGGCAATGGGCCGGACTCTTTCTGGGGCTTCCAGCTCCCCCCCAGCAAGGCCTTGGGAACGGCCCAGTGCTGTGTCCGAGCAGTGGGGAGGGGACTGCAGGCCCTGGGTCAGAGCAAGTGGCGGTCCCTCCCCACCCCTTCTGCCTGCGGTCCTGCCCCCGCCCTGCCCCTTGGTTATGCAGCCCTGCTCCTTTCTGCCCCTTCCCTGGGGCTGCCCCTCTTCCACCCAGGCTCCCTCCCCTCCCACCTCCCCCACTGCAGCCCCCCAACCCATTTGCTCCTTTCTGCCCCCTCTCCCCCTGCAGCCCCAAGACTGGAGAAGCTCTGTCCCTGCGCCAAGCCCTGGGGCCGCAGTGGGGACTGAGAGCTCACCCAATCCCAGGGCTGGAGCAGGGGTCTGGGTGCTGGGGCTTCCCCTGCCACCACCACCCCTGCTTCTGTGGGGGACCAGGGTCAGGTGCTGGGGCTTCCTGACAGGGTCAGGAGCCGCTGGGGGCTTCCCCCACCTGCCCGGAGACCACGGCTCCGGCCTTCCACTGGCCGGTGGCAGATTTTTTCCGGGGCCCCTGGGCACAGGCCCGGTGGCTAATCCACCCCTGCTCCTGCGGAGGCTGGGCATGGGGGTGCTGGGACGCAGAGCTGTTTGCAGCCCCGGGGTTGGGTCAGAACCTCTCCGCAGGCAAAAGGTGGCAGGGAAGGGTTTGGCACTGGCTGCTCCGTGGGTACCAACCCGCTCACACCGGTTTGTGAGGTGGGAAGCTGTTGGGTTGAAGCAGGAAGTCGCTGGGAATGTTCTACGTTATTTATCCTCCTGGCACAAGTTGGGGGTTTTCCCTTATAAAGTTCTACATTTTTAAAATCACCCCTTTTGTCTCGGTCCCCATTAGCACCGCCGAGCTGGCTCCCCCCACTTACACGGGTGGGTGCAGGGTGGGGTTCATGTTTGGCTCCTCCCTTCCCTTCCCAGCAGGCCGCTCTTCTGCCTCCTTGTCCGTCAGCAGCTCCAGCGTCAGCTCAATCTTGCCCTTGAGAAGCAAGGCGGGAATTGGGCCGTGGTGGCAGAAGGCAGGCGCCCCCCTCCAGAGGTGCTGGGGGCTCTCTGGCGCCTGCCTAAAGCTAGAGGAGGATCGGGCCTCTAACCACACCCACAAACCTCTGATTCTCCAACCCCCCGGGACACCCAAGCCCCTGCCTCCCCCTCGGGTACCTCCGTGTTCTTGCTACCAGCCCCCAGCTGTGCTCCTACCGACAGCCGCTGTCTGCCCTCCTCCTGCACCACGCACGGCCACCAGCCTCGGGCGAGCCTCTGCTTGAAGAGGGAGGTTCTCCTGGGGCAGCGGGGTGGGGTGGGGGAGTCACTCTCATCCTGCAGCATTTTCAGGGTGCAGGCCCGGGGGCGCCTGGCTGGGCAAGGCATGCTGAGCAGTTTGATTTCCAGAACCCCTGCAAGCAGCAAAAGAAAACTGTAGGGCCCAGGGGACAGCCCGGGGACCAGGCTGCAGGCGGTGGCGCATGCAGGAGGGCAATGGAGCCCTTCACGCTGCCCAAGGGTGCCCCAGGGAGGACCTTACAGAGGCCCTGCCTGCCCTAGAGGGATGGGGACAATCCCAGGGTGCTGCGCCTCACTGCACGGGAGCCATTCAGCGCCCTCTGCCAACATGGCTGCTCTTACCCCTTTGTGCAGGGACCGGGACATGGTTTTGCACCCCAGAAGTGGCTGCATTTCATTGGCCCTGCAGCATCTGGGCTGCTCTTGGGGACAGAAACGTACAAGATCATTAGCGAGGTGGGGACGTGCCTACAGCAACCTGTGGGCAGGGCCAACGTAACACTCTGTGGCCGCCTGGGCTGCAGGGGAAACACTCGACGGGGGGAAAGGCCTCACCGAGAAAATCGTCAGCCGAGAACTTGTCGTTGTCCCACACCTGGAGGATGAGCTTGGGGGGCACCTTCAGCACCGTCTCATCCAGGCTCCAGAGATGTTGCTGTAAGCAGAGTGGGGCCCCTCAGGCTGGGGGCAGGGCAGCTGCTGAGAGGCTGGGGTCTGTGGCCAGCACATACCAGCTGGGGACAGGGTGACCCCGCTGGGTGGGGAAAGGGCAGCCCCAGCATGTGGCCTGCCAAGGGGATGCAGCGTGGGCGGAAGCGCCAGGCTGCTGGGGCACTTTCCAAGTTGCCAGCCAAATGAATGGCTGGTTATAGGTCTGCAGACTTTGAAGGGTTAATGCCCCAGCAGAGGCTCAGGATGCTGCGGTCAGGGCTGAGGCGGGTTTGCAGGTGGAAACTCCCCCACATTAGTGGACAGCTGCAGCCTGCCAGCCTGGGGCAGGGGCAGGACCTGGGGCTCCCCAGGGGAGGTCGTGATGTGAGGGCGCAGATCAGGCCACATGATGCTGGCACTCCAGAAGCAGAGGTGCTTGTGGGGGTAGGGCCAGCTGCTGCAATGCCCTCTCCCTGCACCAGGTGGCAGCACTGACAATCCCCTTTCCCCCAGCCTGGCCAGTGCTCTGCCCAGCAGCCCAGCCCCAAAGCCAGTCAGCTGGGTCACCGCTCCGGCCAGGAGGGGAGAGGACAAACCTGGAGCAGGAGACAGGCTGGAGGACCCGGCCGCAGAGGGGCAGGGCATCCAGCAGCCTCTGCTGATTTAGGGCCGGAGGTCGTGCCCCGGGCAGATAGTGGAGGATGCTGGGAGTCCAGCCAGGGGCACGACAGGAATCGGGTTCAAACTGCTGGGGGGACTGGCCAGTCTGAAACACAGCCAGGGCCCCACCTGCCCCTCGGAACAGCTGCGTCAGTGGGTGGGACCCAGAGCAGGGCAGAGCAGGCAGTCCTGCCGTAGGGAAGCGGATGCCCAAGGCGAACAGCACCCACCTTCTCAGGCAGGACGCAGACCTGCTCCATGGGCAGGAACTCGAAGGGGAAGATGAACCTCCAGTTGAAGTTGCCCTCTCCTCCCAGGGACCTGTAGTGGACATCGGTTCTCTGCCTCTCCTCCTCCAGGCCATCCAGCCACCTGCAACAAGGAGCCCGAGGCTGGGGTGTGAATGGAGGTGAGGCTGTAGGGCATGCGGGTCCCACAGCACCCTGCCCCACCGTGCGACACTGCACCCCGCCCTGCCTCACCGTGCGACACTGCACCTGCTCCGCCTCACCCACCATCCAACACTGCACCCACCCTGCCCCACCGTGTGACACTGCACCCCGCCCTGCCTCACCGTGCGACACTGCACCTGCTCCGCCTCACCCACCATCCAACACTGCACCCACCCTGCCCCACCGTGTGACACTGCACCCCGCCCTGCCTCACCGTGCGACACTGCACCTGCTCCGCCTCACCCACCATCCAACACTGCACCCACCCTGCC
>NC_048299.1:141651521-141653593 GCF_013100865.1 Trachemys scripta elegans
CCCACTGTGCGACACTGCACCCTGCCTCACTGTGTGACACTGCACCCGCCCTGCCCCGCCATGCGACACTGCACCCTGCAGCACCGTGCGACACTGCACCCCACCCTGCCTCACCGTGTGACACTGCACCTGCCCTGCCTCACCCACAGTGCGACACTGCACCCGCCCTGCCCCAAAATGTGACACTGCACCACCATGTAACACTGCACCCTGCCTCACCATGTGACACTGCACCTGCCCTGTCCCACCGTACGACACGGCACCCTGCCTCACCGCGCAACACTGCACCCTCCTGCCTGACCATGCGACACTGCACCCCATAGAGTGGGACTGGGGCTCTCTTCCCTTCCCCCACTGTGGGCTTCAGTCATCCTCCCCCCATCAGCCCTCCCCTATTTTTAGTACCAGTCACGGACGGGTCACGGGCTTCCGTGAAGTTTGTTTATTGTCTGTGACCCGTCTCTGACTGTTACTATAAATAGTCGTGACAAAATCGGAAGTTGATTTATGACAAAGCTCATTCTCCGAGCTCCAGAACAATGCAGGATCCGGCTCTCAGGGTGCTCTGACGCCGGCCCTCTCCGCTCGGTGGCCAGTGCCCTCCGGGGGCTTGCTCGGTCTCGGAGCCCCAGCCCTGCCCCCAGAGCTTGTCACCCACCAGCCAGCGCTGGCCCCACTCGCTCCTCAGGCTTGCAGGGCCTGGCAGGCGGCTCTGGCTGGAAACTGTACCTGGTTAACGCAGACCCTGCCAGAGCCTCCCTGCACGCCCAGCGACTGCCAACATTTGCCCGGGCCTGCCCGAAGAGGCAGCATTTATACCGGCCCCTTCGCCCAGCTCATCCCCAACTCTGCAAGGCTCCTGGGCCCAGGCCCTTAAAGAAACATTACCAGGTTCCCTCCCTACTTACCATATCACCCAGGTCCTCGTGTCATAATCTGAAAGAGCCATGCCAAGGGTGGGCTGGACTGACCAGTAGGCAGTACTGCCCCTAAGGGGCAGACTACTCCATCACACATGCCCGTACTCCATTCCCTTCCCAGCCAGCCCATGCCTGGTGGGGAGTGCATAGCTGATGGGAAGAGCCATGTGCAGGAGCTGGGGGTTGGGAGGAGCTGGGGGGTTGGAACAAGGCAGAATCCTCCACCGCTCCTGGATCAGGCCTCTCAGCTCGGGACCTCCTGCCTTTCCCCCTTTCTAGCTCAGTGCTCAACGGGCCAGCTCTGCTCAGGAGGGGCCCAGAGTGGCTGGAGCTCGGGAGAAAACCAGAGACATCCTGCGCCCATAGGGGCTAACTTCTGGCATTCCCGGGGGGTGCTTGACCCCCCACTCTGCCTCAGGCCCCACTTCTGCTCTCTACCAGTGCAGTCCCAGGAACTGATGGCTGCCTACAACCAACACAGACCTTGGGGGCTTGCTCTGAAGTCGTTTCTTATGCTGGTGGTTGTTGGCTCAGGGCCCTTGATAGCATCTCTGCCACTGCCAGCCTGCCAGGGGCTGGTTGCAGAAGGTCCCAACAGCAGACTGGCTGGGCCCCAGGGCACTCAGCTAACGTCCCGATTCAACACCCACAGAACAAAGGAAGTCTCAGAGAAAGGAACCAAGATCTATATTGATACTGAGCAGCCAGCAATTCCCACACCTGCCAGCATCAACCCATTAGAGACCCACTGAGCTATGCAGAGAGACTTACCTTCAGTGCTACTGGGGGTCAGCACTGGGGACACTGGCAGAGTGGGCAGCCCACGTCTGGGACAGCAGCGGGCTGCGGGTCGGGATTGAGGGGCACCAGTGGGGTGGGGAGCCCCAGGAGCCACAGGCTGGAATTGAGGGGCCCAAGCACCAGCCGAGGTTTGTGTGACGAGAGCGTAGAACAGGAGCTGCTGCTCTCAGCCTGTCTGTTTTCTCAGCGTTCATGTCACTGGCTCCAGCCCCGTTTCATCCCCACTGGGCGTCGGCTGCTTCCCAGGAATGCCTGGCAGGGGGCCGTGGTGCGGTCCCCTGGAAGGCCCGTGGCTTGGGATCCCTGGGGCCCAAGGGTGCAGGCTGCAGGCCCTCACCCTTTCACATAGAT
>NC_048299.1:141668202-141748488 GCF_013100865.1 Trachemys scripta elegans
GTTCCGCTCCGGCCGCCCTGTAGGGGGCGGCGGAGCGGAACAAGAAAAAAAAAAAAAAAAAGCGGCCGTGCCGCCCTAGGGTTGGGCGGAATGCCGCCTCCAACAATCTGCCGCCCCAAGCACCAGCTTGCTCAGCTGGTGCCTGGAGCCGGCCCTGACTGTAAGTGATTCTAAAGGACAGCAAACAGATCAAAGCAGATTACCTAGCAAATAAAGCCAACACGCAATCTAAGCTTAATATACTATAGAAACTGGTTATAAGCAGCACATTCTCACCCTAAATGTTGTTTTAGGCAGATTTGCAGAGACTTGCTTGCAGCTTAAAACTCCAGATATTCCTTTCACAGGCCAGACACCCTCTGGCCTGGGCTCAGTCCCCCCTCCCCCCTCCCCCGTCTCTTTATTTCTCAGGTGTTTCCAGCAGCCTTCTTCCTTGGGTGGGGAGTTGGGTGAAGAAGGAACCAAGATGATGTCACTCCCCTGCCTGAAATAGCTTTTGCACATGGTGGGAACCCTTTGTTCCCATGCCAGACAGTGGAAAAACACTGGTGTTCCAAGATGGATTCCATTACCAGGTGACTTGGTCACATGTCTCTGTAGGGCCATAGCAGCCATGAGTCAGAGGCTGGTTGTTCCTTAGGAAGGTGCCCCAGTGGGAGATTAGCATCTTCTAAGACCTATTGTTCTCCCTAATGGCTCTTCCTCACAGCCAGCCATCTAGACTGATTGCATTCTGTCTGGTGGGCGTTCCCCAGGTGTAAACACACTTGTAATAGATACCCAGACAACATTCCTAACTTCAGATACAGACATGATACATGCACACAAATAGGATAATCGCATTCAGTAAATCACAACCTTTCCAATGATCTCTCACAGGACTTATTTTGTATAAAATACACCAGAGTTATGCCATAATCCTATCATAACAATCTCTCTGTGAAGCATATGGGGGCGTAATGCCACAGCAGGCACTGGGAGCGTTGTACTCTGTAGATGGCACACACAGTGCTGCATGAAGGCTGAGAATTTGTCACTAGACCTCAGCTCACCAGCCCCTTTGCTCCCCTGTGTCCAGCTCCTCTGATGTCTAGACTGGGCTGCTGAGGGGGAGCTGCTGAGGGTGGGACCTTGTTGATACACTCTGGGAGCTTCGCAATGAAACCCACAAAAGGCCAAACACCTGGCGCCTGGTTCTCACCTTGAATTCCCCGACCACCAGGGGGTCTTCGCTGGCCTCCTCCCGCACCCGCCCACGGTACAGCCTGAAGGTCTGGCAGAAATCCTGCAGGCCCTGGAACTCCGGCACAGCCTCCAACTCACAGTTATAGACCTGCCAAGGAACCACAGGCTCAGGCTTTGGACACTAACATCTCAGTCGTGCGGAGTCTGGGCCGTGGGGTCAGCGAGGGCTGGTACTGAGCCAGGGAGGAAAAGGACGTGCCCGCAGGGTGGATCCCCCAGAGGCAGATTTCTACAGCAGCAGGAGCCTGGACTGTCCTCCACTGGCACCATTGTGATTGACCAGGCTAGCAGGGGGTGCCCAACTACCCTCAGTTGGATCCAATCAGAACTGGCCAGCTGTGACTACGTCATACGCCCCATCCCGCCGACGAGAGATCCATGGTTAGCTGTGCTTGTAGGGCAGGGGCTCTGCATTCTCTCCATGAGGCTGCTGAGAAGCCCGGAGAGCAGCACAGTCATGGAATCATAGACTATCAGGGTTGGAAGGGCCCCAGGAGGTCATCTAGTCCAACCCCCTGCTCAAAACAGGACCAATCCCCAACTAAATCATCCCAGCCAGGGCGTTGTCAAGCCTGACCTTAAAAACCTCTAAGGAAGGAGATTCCACCACCTCCCTAGGGAACCCATTCCAGTGCTTCACCACCCTGCTAGTGAAACAGTGTTTCCTAATATCCAACCTAAACCTCCCCCACTGCAACTTGAGACCATTGCTCCTTGTTCTGTCACGAGG
Organism: Trachemys scripta elegans; assembly: GCF_013100865.1. Lineage (NCBI taxonomy): Eukaryota > Metazoa > Chordata > Testudines > Emydidae > Trachemys > Trachemys scripta. Next base: position 141,670,178 of record NC_048299.1, read on the forward strand.
ACACGTATTTGTTACAATATTTTACAGTCTTACAGAGCCCAACCTACCAGTCTGGGAATTACTGGTCCCTAAACCACTTCACCCATCACAGAAATGCAGCCACTTCTGGGGTGGAGCGTGGCAGCTGTATAAAGGCAATGTACAGTTCTGGACAGGGAATGAGGAAGGACATGGCATCCTGTTTGTGTGCCAAGGCCTGCCTGGCTAAGAGCAACACAGCCTCTCCACCGTGACTACTGTGGAGTCTAGCTAATGAGGGAAAGCCCTTGTGGCCAGCCAGGAAAAGCCCAGCTCTGATTCCCCACAGAGCTCCCGGGACAAGGGGAGAAATAGCCTCCTTGTCCATCTGTCTGAGGGCCAGACCGGGGCCAGCCTGGCTGGCTGTGGGGAACTCTCTGGCCTGCAGAAGGCAGATTCCACCTGGGTCAGGACAGTCGTCATCCCCAGAACAGAGGGGAGACCCCTCTCTGCAACCCCTGGTCCAGGTTCTACCACGTGCGACCGCCAGCCAGGTGCACACCTTTAGGCTGTCCAGCCCTGTCTGCAGGTAGCCGCCGCTCTTTGCCAGATCCCCCGTGGCAGCATAGAACTTGCTCCACCAGTCGACACACTCCTCCTCCTGGGGAAGAACGGAAGGAAGAGCAGCGTGAGCCTTGCTAACCAGTGGGAAATGCAGGCGTCTCTGTCGCACTGCTGCTGAGAGCTGCTATCCCACTGGGCAGGGGGGCTGCTGCTCCAATTTCCTCCCTGACCCCTCTGTGAAACCCACCTTCTCTGCTCTCAGTGTGGTTCGAAGCCACGACTCGGCAGCCATCCTGCCCAGCATCTGCGGAGATGAGGGGAGACAAATGTGTCATTCCCAAGGAGTTTAATACACCTTATGACACTGCCCCCCATATTCCTCACAGTGATGTTATTATGATATGATTATGGCATAATTATGACGCATTTTATACAGGATGGGTCACGTGAGGTGTCACTGGAAAAGTTACAATTTCCTGAATATGATTATCCTATTTGTATGCATGGATCATTTTTGTATCTGAAGGTATGAATATTGACTGTGCATCTGTATTTCAAATGTGCTGACTCTGGGTGAGACCCACAATTAGCCTTTCAGGTACAACAATGAAAAAGCCAGACCGTGCTGATGGCCCATCAGCAAAGACAATGGGCCCTGGAAGAACGTAACCTTCCTGGAAACGTTCCAGACAGCCTGTAAGCAATGGCTGCTGTGATTCAGCAAAGTATGCAAGGGCATGTGACCAGACCACATGACTCTGGGCTCCATTTGGGATGCCTGTATTTTTCCACACACTGGTCTGGGAACCAAGTTTAAAACTTATATAAGGCAGGGAGTGGCATCACCTGTTCTTCACTCCCCCCCCTGGAAACACCTGAGGAACAAATGCTGAACTGGGGGAAGTACTGGAGCCAGGCACAAAATGGGCAATGGCTGCCTAGGAAGGAGTACTGCGGAAAGGGATCGGAGTCATAGTGGATCACAAGCTAAATATGAATCAAAAGTGCCACACTGATGCCAAAAAAAGCAAACATCATTCTGGGCTGTATTAGCAGGAGTGTTGTAAGCAAGACATGAGAAGTAATTCTTCTGCTCCATTCCGCACTGATTAGGCCTCAACTGAAGTAGTGTGTCCAGTTCTGGGCGCCACATTTTAGGAAAGATGTGGACAAATTGGAGAGAGTCAGCAAAAATGATTAAAGGTCTAGAAAACACGACCTACAAGGGAAGAATGAAAAAAATTGGGTTTGTTTAGTCTGAAGAAGAGAAGACTGAGAAGGGACCTGATAACAGTTTTCAGTTACATAAAAGGTTGTTGCAAGGAGGAGGGAGAAAAATTGTTCTCTTTTACCTCTGAGGACAGGACAAGAAGCAATGGGCTTAAATTGCAGCAAGGGAGGTTTAAGTTGGACATTAGGAAAAACTTCTGAACTGTCAGGGTGGTTAAGCACTGGAATAAATTACCCAGGGAAGTTGTGAAATCTCCATCATTGGAGATTTTTAAGAGCAGGTTAGACAAACACCTGTCAGGGATGGTCTAGATCAGTGGTCTCCAAATTTTTTGATCGCGCACCCCATCAGTAAAAAAATTTTGAGCATGCACCCCCTGCCGCGCCAAAGCAAAAAAAAAAAAGCCACTCGGACTCCCCCACTTTGGAGACCACTGGTCTAGATACTTAGTCCTGACTTGAGTGCAGGGGACTGGACTAGAAGACCACTCCAGGTCCCTTCCAGTCCTATGATTCTATCTTCTTCTATCTTTTAAAGGGATTTTTAGCCCATGTATGAAAACCTGTGGAACCCAAGATGCAAAGCAAATACAGCTTGTGCCTTAAGACTCTGCAAGCCTGCTTGTACCATCACTCAGGGTGAGAAACCGCTAACTCATATCCAATCTATCTAGTATGTTAAGCTCAGTTTGTGTTTTTGTTTTATTTCTTATGGTAATCTACTTTGATCTGTTTGCGATCACTTATAATGACTTAAAATCTATCTTTTAGTGGCTAATAAACTTGTTTTATGTTTTAATCAAAGCCAGTGTGCCTTGGGGGAAATCTCAGCTTGGTTAACACAAGTGTGCATTGTTCTCTTCACATTGAGGGAGAGGCAGACTGGGTATTAAGCCCATATACTGGCCAAAACGTGAGCAGGGCAGGACGGTCCAGCTCTGGGGTCCTAGGCTGGGGAGCTGGGGGTGAGGGGGGTTGGGCTGCAGTCTCTCTACTGTCAGTTCATGCAGCGGCCAGCCAGAACCTGCATGTAACTGCAGCTGGGTGTGTCCCTGCCTGTGTGAATGCTGGTGGGAGTGTAGGATCAGGAGCAATCTGCAGCTTGTCACTGCAGCACAGTGCGAGAGGGAGCTCAGGCTGGACAGACAGAGGGCTTAGTGGCATCCCAGTTCCCGGTTGCACCCAGGGGGATCCGTCATACACCTGATCAGCTCCTGCCCGGCCCACTACATGCTGCCCCTCTGCTGGGCTCCTGATGGCTCAGGACGTGACCCCCAGAGTTCCATGGAGGGCTTCGGAGACATTTTAGGACAGTGGTTCCCAAACTGGGGTTGGGTTCACGAAGTGTTACAGGGGGTTCTTGGGAAAAAATTCCCTAATGGCGGACAGAGCTGTCCATAGGGACCTCGGACCGCACGGGGCAAGCAGCCCGGAGCCTCTGGATTTCCAAGAGCTAAGTAGATCAAAGCAAGCGCATCTATCACACTGAGGAGATTTAAACTTCAAAACTCCTTATAAGAAATGGAAAGGGAGGTGGATATTTTTTGCTGTTTTTAAAATAAATAAGCAGCTAGTATTGTTTTTAAAATTATTATGAAGAACTAGTTTGAGCTTTGTTGTAACGTGCGTTGTTTGCCTGGACTGCTCAAGACCTGAATGCTTGTGTAGGAGGAACTCTTTGAGTTGGCTTCTTAAATCCCTTCCTGCTTTTCACAGCTGATACTCCTTGATGAAACATAGGAGCATTGACTTATAACAGGCTTATTCAAAGTGATACAAGCTACGAAAGTGAGATCTTGGAAGAGTGTTGCTGTTTTCATAATGTAATACAAATACTGTAATGATAAATAACAATTAATAATAAATAGTGTGTAATAAGCATGTCATAAAAACACATTTTATATTTCCAAGATCACTTCTTTTTATAATTTATACTCAGGTAAAGGAGAAAATCCCTGGAAATATTCATTTTTGGGAGGGGGTTCGTGAGACTTGACATTTTAGTGAAAGGGGTTCACAGGTTGTTAAAGTTTGGGAACCACTGTTTTAGGAGCCATCTCACATCTCTCTGGTAAGTGGAGGACTGGCCAGGCCAGCTGGAAAGTCTGCAGGGCCCTTGTGGGGAGTGGTAACCCAAGGGAGGCATGTGGGTATAGGGTACCTTTTCCTGCAGCTGGCGTTCTGCTCGTTAGCTTTGGCAGGGCGCTACCAATGATCCAGGCTGAGCAATGCACATATGAAGGCCTGGCAATATTGTAGAGGAGAGCTCTGTAGATAGTCACTCCTGCTCATCCACACTTGGCTCCTGAGCCATGCGGGCCCCAGCAGCAGTGACTTGCTGCTGGAGGAGGGACATCTGAGCAGCTGCTCTGGCTAGAGGCTGAGTGGAGACCATCCCCTTCCAGCTGTCAGCTGAAGTCCAGGTGAAATTTGCTGATTTGATCAGCTAAATACCTGACCTGGATCCCAGCCTCCCTCCCCTCTAGCATCCATGGATTGGATTTTTATTGGTAAATGTCAGTAAATGCCCATTCCACTGTACACATGCAAACTGATGAAAAAATGTTTCCAGGGATAGCAATTGAAATGTGCAGCTAGGCAAAGTAAGGGAAACGCTGCTTGGGGCCGTGTTGAGTTTGATTTCAGGAGATTGACGTGGTATATTTTGACTGGAGATGTTGACAATTTGTGTTTTATTGGCTATAAAGCTTTAATTTTTGGAATTTCACAATTCAATTACAATCGATTCTGTCAAGCCTATACCCAGACAACCCCTTTCTCCTGTCCAAGCAGCTCACAGTGCTTGACGAGCATTAATTCGTGACGCCTCACAAACCTCCCCCTCCCATGAGGTAGGTCAGTAGTATCGTAGTTTTACAGGTGGGGAAACTGAGGCACAGAGCGTGGACGGCACAGGTCCAAAGTTGGACAGCAAGTCTGTGGCAGAGCTGGGTATACACCCCAGATCGCCTGACTTCTGTCCCCCTGCCCTAACCCCTAGATGATACTGTCTCATAGGGCCCTTTAGGGAGAGCCCCTCAGACCAGTTAAGAGCCGGCTATGCGAGCACAAAGCCAATGCACCTTGGAGTGAGGTGCAGATGTGATCTCATGGGATGCAGCATTGAACTGCACTGAGAGGACCCCTAAGGGTTAAAGCAGGGCAGAGGCCTGGGTCACCCCGCGCTGTATCTGCACTGAGGTCAGTGGTGCCCATGGCACCGGGTGCCACCCCCTGTGGGAGCAGGACATGAGTGCTGCAGAGAGAGGGGGCCCAGCATGCAGGTGGCTCTGGGTTACTGGAGAGTAGCACTCACCTTCGCGATCTTCCCCTTGGGAGCTACTGTGCAGGGCAGGGAAGGGAGGGGAAGAAAAGAGACATGGAATTAATGACAATATTGAAATATCCCCAGGTCCTCCCAGCTCGGAAAGCAGGAATGGCTGGGGGAGGCTCTCTGGCCTGGCTAGGCCGGACCGGACCGGCTGCCTGATCACACTGGACCCATCTGGCCTGAATGTCTAGGAATCAGCCACTGGTGACTGCGTAACCTTGCCACCACCTGAGGGCAGGAGTCAAAGTGGACTCCCGCAAGGGCTCAGTGTGGTTATTCAGAACCCAGGTCCTAGGCAGCATTTCTTTACATTGCAAAAGTAACCCAGCATTTAGCAACTGACAGGCCCGGCTCATGGGAAGGCACGGTTGGTTTCTCACAGGCAGGCTGTTCAAGGCGAGGATTGATTGGCATCGGCACCGCTGTGTGTGGGGAGCTCAGGGCTGGGCTAGCCGGGGGCTGGGGCTTGGAAGTGAGGGCCACTGGCAGAGCTGTGGGGTGGTGGGTGGGCCCCCCACGACCGGAATAGCAGGGGACTGCAGATCCCAGCTATATCCTCACTAGGAATACATCTTTCTTTAGTTTTAATGTTGGGGGATGTGCAGTCCTCGCACCCCAGGGTGAAAAGATTCCATGGGCAATGGGGGGCGGGGTCTGCAGCATTTCTGTTAGAGCACACGGGCACCATGCTGGACCCCGGCCCGGCAGAGCCAATGGTGCCAGATGGCTGGCTCCAGTGAAACGTGGGGTTTGGCCTAATAGTTCCACAGGAGAGGGTCTGGCAGGTCCCTGCCAGCAATGGGAGAAAGACAGTGTTCCCCAGAGGTCCTGGGAGCTGGGCTGGTGAATGGGGGATGGTGAGTGGGATTCATTGGTTGGCCTGTACCTGGGGGTGGCAGGCTGGGATGGTGCCCCTCTGCGGATGGCTCGCACATGTACTGGCGCAGGGATCTCACGCTGGCCTGGCCCACCACTGGCTTGTACCCAAACTCCCGGTTGTCCACGACCTTCAGCTCGATGGGGGGCATTAAATCTTCTTCCATGGGCAGGTGCTGCGGGGCGGCAAGCAGGTCCATGAGCTCCATGGGGAGGCAACAGAAGGAGCAGGCAACTGGGCCAGCACCTAGACACTCAGCCATGGAGCACTGTATGGACAGACAGACAACGCCGGCCACGGGGCTAGAGGTGATGTGGGTCGGTGGGATCAAGTGGTCCCTGGAACTCTCCAACCATCTCCGACTCCCAACCCAGCCATGTAGGCAGGCAGGAAAGGAAGTGGCTGAGAAGCAGTGGGTGGAGCCGCCCTGCCCCATGCTTCTGCCTTGCTCACCACTCTCATGAGGAAGACATTGATTGGGAAGTTGGGGTTCTCGTGGAGGTCTCTGATGGGAGCCGTCTGGATGGCCTCTCCTCCACACTCCACCACCAGGCTTGGTGCCATGACACTCAGCAGGTTGTAGCTCTGCAGGCCCCGCAGGCCCCAGGCCAGGATCTGGAGGGGAGGAAGAGGTGAATGGTGTGGTTGTACCATGGACGGACGTCACGAAGGAGGGGTGGGCTGGGCCCAGCTGGGCCAAGTTTGCGCTCATGGATTCAGCACCAGTCCCACTGGCAAAGATGCCAGGGGTGAAGCTGCTGATGTGGCTCTGTTTCAGAATCAGAACAGAGCTTAGAAGCCAGCCGGGCCAGAAAAACTCACCTGGCCACCCCCTGAGTGTATTGGACGCCCAGCAGGGAGATGAATGGGCTGGACTGCTCTGGGGCACAGAGGGCAATGGAGGGGCTGGTGACAGTGGCTCCCCAGCACAAACTCCCACCAATGTCCTGCCTGGCCAGCCAAGGTGGTGGGTGGGAAGAGGGAGACGCTGCAGCCTGTGTTTGTGCCAGGCGGAAGGGATGGTTCTGGGTGACAGGAGAGTTACAGTCAGGAATGAGGGGCTGGGGTTAACCAAAGAGAGAAGCAGGGTGGAGGGAAGTGACACGGTGACTAGACTGGAGGGGCAACCACGCCCCGGCCCCCAGGCGATGAGCAGGGCGGGACTTCCTGGGCGTCTCCATCCCCATGCTGATGAGGAGCAGCAGCCTTTCCCCTCAGGAGGGGAAGCGCCTGCAGGTCATTGGGGGCTATCGACCTCTGCCCAACCTGCTGGTCTGATCTTCGTAGCTCTGCCTGCAGCAGTTCCCATGCAGGGGGCCTCCCAGCTCCATCCCCGCTGTCCCCCAGTCCCTGCTGGCAAGGCCCTCCTGTGGGGTAGATAGTGGTTGACGCCAATGGCATGGCAGGATCTGTGGCAGTAACAGGCATCGCCTCTGGCAACGCATCGTGCCCTCCGCAGCAGATGCTTGTTTCCTCCTCCCACCAAACAAGCTGCTTCTGCCCTGGAGTCTGCGTGAGCAGAGGGGCCCTGGCTGTCACCCTCACCTCAATGGCCATCAGTCTCAGCGTGGGCCGGATGTCGCTAGGGATGACGTAGACCCCGTTCTTCCAGGAGGGGGTGGGAAGGCGGCCTGGGGCACCATCCTGGGAGGGGAAGGACAAGGCTGTTGTGTGATGCTCTGGCTTGGCTGCACTTTGTACAAAACGGACAGAGGACTTTCGTGCCGGGGAAGGACCAGGACTGGCAGCCAAGGGCAATTCCTCTGGCTTCCACATCGTGCCCCGTGCTAAAGTGACCCCTCCAGCCCTCAGGGACCCTGCTACATGGGCCAAGGGGCTCAGTCGCTGTTGCTCACCATTCCTGGGAGTGCCAGCAAAGAGGCTGAGGTAGAGCTTAACTTTTGTGTTGGAGACACCTGTTCGGTTGGAACTCTCCTGAGATTCTCCATCAGGATGAGTGATGTGATGTCTGCCAGTCCCGGGGCATCTCGTCCGTCCCCCTCACTGGGGCAGGACCCAGTAAACCTAGACCAGGCCTGACAGTGTTTGCCCACCTGGTCTTCAAAACCTCCAGTGACGGGGATTCTACAACCTCCCTTGGAAGCCTGTTCCAGAGCTCAACTCCCCTCAGAGTTAGAAAGTTTTTCCTAATATCGAACCTAAATCTCGCTTGCTGCAAACTAAGCCAATTCCTTCTTGTCCTACCCTTGGTGGCCGTGTAAAACAGCTGTATACAGTGTTGTTGCAGCTGTGTCGGTCCCAGGATATTAGAGAGACAAGGTGGGTGAGGTCATATCTTCTATTGTACCCATTCCTGTTGATGAGAGAGAAGCTTTCAAGCCCAGAGCTTCAGCACTGGGAAAGGTTCTCCGAGTGTCACAGCCAAAGACAAGATTGAACAGATAGTTTAGCATAAATAGCACATATTATAAGGGACCCCTGTAGTCACAGGACAAAAAGGGGGTAAGTGGGTTACAGATTGTAGAGTTAGAAGGGACAGATTGTCATAGAATTGTAGGGTTAGAAGGGACTCAAGGGTCATCTAGTGTAACCCCCAATAAACCATTAATCCAGCATTTTATTAAGTCTTAATAAAGACACTGGATTTATCGTTTATTACAACAATCTGTAACCCACTGATCCCCCTATTTGTCCTGTGACTTCAGGGGTGTTAACAGGCCACTTCACCTAGAATGGTCCATTGGAACGTGTGCTAACTACTTACGCTGAACTATCCGTTCAAACCTGTGTTTAGCTGGGACACTCGGGGTGCCTTTTCCACACCCGAGGATGAGCTCTGTGCGGCTCAACAACTTGGCTCTCTCGCCAACAGAAGTTGGTCCAATAAAAGTTATTACCTCCCCCACCTTGTGTCTCTAATGGAAGACAGTTAATCACCATCTTCCTTATAACAACTTTTTACATATTTAAAGACGTGCCACACTTAAGGAAAGATGTGGACAAATTGGAAGCATCTGGAGGAGAGCAACAAAAATGATACAAGATTTAGAAAACCTTATCTAGGAGGAAAGGTTAAAGAAAATGGGCACGTTTAGCATTGAGAAAAGCAGACTGAGGGGGGACCTGATAACAGTCTTCAAATATGTTAAGGGCTGTTATTAATATTCATGGATTCCAAGGCCAGAAGGAACCATTGTGATAATCTAGTCTGAACTCCTGTTTCGCACAGGCCAGAGGCCTGCGCCACAGTCATTCCTAGAGCAGATCTGTTAGAAAACATCCACTCTTGATTTTAAAATGGTCAGTGATGGAGAATCCACCACAACCCTTGGTAATTTGTTCCAATGGTTAATTACTCTCGCTGTTAAAAATTTACACCTTATTTCATAGAATCATAGAAGATTAGGGTTGGAAGAGACCTCAGGAGGTCATCTAGTCCAACCCCCTGCTCAAAGCAGGACCAACACCAACTAAATCATCCCAGCCAGGGCTTTGTCAAGTCGGGCCTTAAAAACCTCTAAGGATGGAGATTCCACCACCTCCCTAGGTAACCCATTCCAGTGCTTCACCACCCACCTAGTGAAACAGTGTTTCCTAATATCTAACCTAGATCTCCCCCACTGCAACTTGAGACCATTGCTCCTTGTTCTGTCATCTGCCACCACTGAGAACAGCCGAGCTCCATCCTCTTTGGAACTCCCTTCAGGTAGTTGAAGGCTGCTATCAAATCCTAACTCACTCTTCTCTTCTGCAGACTAAACAAGCCCAGTTCCCTCAGCCTCTCCTCATAAGTCATGTGCCCCAGCCCCCTGATCATTTATGTTGCCCCCCACTGGACTTCCTCCAATTTGTTCACATCCTTCTTGTAGTGGGGGGCCCAAAACTGGACACAATACTCCAGATGTGGCCTCACCAATGCCGAATACAGGGGAATAATCACTTCCCTTGATCTGCTGGCAATGCTCCTACTAATGCAGCCCAATGTGCCATTAGCCTTCTTGCAACTAGGGCACACTGCTGACTCATATCCAGATTCTCGTCCTCTGTAATCCCCAGGTCCTTTTCTGCAGAACTGCCGCTTAGCCAGTCAGTCCCCAGCCTGTAGCAGTGCATGGGATTCTTCCTTCATAAGTGCAGGACTCTGCACTTGTCCTTGTTGAACCTCATCAGATTTCTTTTGGCTCAATCTTCCAATTTGTCTAGGTCACTCTGGATCCTATCCCTACCCTCCAGTGTATTTACCTATCCCCCCAGCTTAGTGTCATCTGTGAACTTGCTGAGGGTGCAGTCCACGCCATACTCCAGTTCATTAATGAAGATGTTGAACAAAACTGGCCCCAGGACCAACCCCTGGGGCACCCCACTAGATACTGGCTGCCAACTAGACATGGAGCTATTGATCACTACCTGTTGAGCCCAACAATCTAGCCATCTTTCTATCCACTTTCTAGTCCATTCATCCAATCCATACTTCTTTAACTTGCCGGCAAGAATACTGTGGGGGACCGTATCAAAAGTCAAGGTATATCACGTCCACTGCTTTCCCCATATCCACAGAGCCAGTTATGTCATCATAGAAGGCAATCAGGTTCATCAGGCATGACTTGCCCTTGGTGAATCCATGATCACCTTCCCCTCCTCCAAGTGCTTAAAAATGGATTCCTTCAGCACCTGCTCCAGGATTTTTCCAGGGACTGAGGTGAGTCCCCAGATTCTCCTTCTTCCCTTTTTTAAAGATGGGCACTACATTATCCTTTTTCCAATCGTCCGGGACCTCCCCTGATTGCCACTAATTTTCAAAGATAATGGCCAATGGCTCTGCAATCACATCCGCCAACTCCCTGAGCATCCTCAGATGCATTAGATCTGGCCCCATGGACTTGGGCATGTCCAGCTTTTCTAAATAGTTCTTAACCTGTTCTTTCACCAAGGCCGGCTCCAGGCACCAGCTTAACAAGCAGGTGGTTGGGGCAGCCAAGGAAGAGGGGCGGCACCTGCGGCAATTCGGGGGTGGCAGGTCCCTCACTCCCTCTAGGAGCGAAGGACCTGCCGCTGAACTGCCGCCGCCGATCACAGCTTTTTTTTTTTTCCAATTGCCGCCGCCGATCGCGGCATTTTTTTTTTGCTTGGGGCGGCGGAAATGCTGGAGGCGGCCCTGTCTTTTACCATTGAGGGCAGCTCACTTCCTCCCCATACTGTGCTGCCCAGTGCAGCAGTCTGGGAGCTGACCTTGTCTGTGACGACCGAGGCAAAAAAAGCATTGAGTACTTCAGCTTTTTCCATATCCTCTGTCACTAGGTTGCCTCCCCCATTCAGTAAGGGGCCCACACTTTCCCTGACCACCTTCTTGTTGCTAACATACCTGTAGCAACCCTTCTTGTTACCCTTCAAACCCTTGCTAACTGCAACTCCAGCTGTGCTTTGGCCTTCCTGATTACTCCCCTACATGCTGGAGCAATATTTTAATACTCCTTCCTAGTCATCTGTCCAAGCTTCCACTTCTTTGCAGTCTGAATTTGTCTAGCTTCAACTTCCAGCCATTGGATTGTGTTAGACCTTCCTCTGCTAGAATGAGAAGCCCAATTATTAAACATTTGTTCCCCATATAGGTACTTTTAGACTGCAATTAAGTCATCTTCTCTTTGACAAGCTAAAAAGATTGAGCTCCTTGAGTCTATCACTCTCAGGCAGGTTTTTTAATCCTTTAATAATTTTCATGGCTCTTCTCTGCACCCTCTCCAATTTATCAACATCCTTCTTGAATTGTGGGCTTCAGAACTGAACACAGGATCCCAGCAGCGGTTGCACCAGTGCCAAATACAGAGGTGAAATAACCTCTCTGCTCCTACTTGAGATTCCCCTGTTTATCCATCCAAGGAGCGCATTAGCCCTTTCGGCCACATCATCACACTGGGAGCTCATGTTCCACTGATTATCCACCGTGACCCCCCCAATCTTTTTCAGAGTCCCTGGTTCCCAGGACAGAGTCCCCCAGCCTGTAAGTATGGCCTACGTTCTTCGTTCCCAGATGTGCACATTTACATTTAGCTGTATTAAAACACATATTGTTTGTTTGCGTCCAGCTTACCAAGTGATTCAGGTCGCTCTATATCAGTGACCTGTCTTTTTTGTGATTTACTACTCCCCCAGTTTGTGTGTCATCTGCAAACTTTATCAGGGATGATTTTATGTTTTCTTCCAGGTCATTCAAAACATGTTAAATAGCGTAGGGCCAAGAACTGATCCCTGCAGGGCCCCACTAAAAATACACCCGGTCAATGATGATTCCCCATTTACAATTACATTTTGAGACCTATCACTTAGTCGGTTTTTAATCCATTTACTGAGTGCCATGTTAATTTTATATTGTTTTAGTTTTTTAATCAAAATGTTATGCAGTACCAAGTCAATGATTTACAAAAGTCTAAGTATATTATATCAACACTATTACCTTTAGCAACCAAATTTATAATCGCATCAGAAAAGGATATCAAGTTAGTTTGACAGTATCTATTTTCCATAAACCCATGTTGATTGGCATGAAGTATATTACCCTCCATTAATTCTTTATTAATCGAGTCCCATATCAACAGCTCCATTATCTTGCCCGGGATTGGTCCCAGACTGACAGGCCTACAATTACCTGGGTCATACTCTTTTTAAATATTGGCACAACTTTAGCTTTCTTCCATGGAACATGCCTGGTATTCCAAGACTTATTGAAAATCAACATGAACAGTCAAGCGAGCTCCTCAGCCAGCTCTTTTAAAACTCTTGGATGCAAATGTGACCCCAAAACCCCTTAATGCCAACAGGCAAGGGGGTTACAGGAATGTCCTGATTCTGTTATATACATTCTGGTTTGCCACAGAATGTCTTGTGAGGTCGCAAATGAAAGCCTGTGTCACACTGGTCATTAATATCACTGTGAAATGTATGTACATAAGGAGTTATGTACATAGATTGAAGATATGTTCTTAGAGTCTGTATCAAGGTCTGAGTCACCGGCAGAGGTGAAAAAAGCAGGTTTTCTGTCAGACAAGAGATGTTTATTCCCCTGTCTCTCTGCCAGGATGGAAACGAAGCATTGTATGCTAACACACTGTACTCTAGCCTACTTAAATATGCAGTCAACAGGGAAGCAGTGCATGGAAAAATAAACCAGGGGTGGTTATTGTGTCTCTGAGCACAGGCAATGAACTTTGGAGATTATAAGTAGAAGGCAAAGACGACACCCCTTTACCCTTCACCTAGGAAGTAAACGGATAGTGCGTCTGTATTCGTGAAAATGGGATCTCAGCCAACCTTGACTGAAAAGCTGCAAAGCACTTTGGGGTGAGATGAACTTCTTTGGACAGGTGGTTAACTTGTTAGTTAAGTTTAGTCTCTAGAAGGCATGTTCTGATTTAGCTTTATATGTAACCATTTGTTTCCAATATTCGTACTATCACTTGAACCTTGAATCTTTGATAATAAACTTATTCTTGTTTTCACTATTAATATATCTCAGTGCTGTGATGTTAAGCAAGGTGCTGAGTGTCAGCTGAATCAGACAGGCTGGTGTGTACATTGGTCCTTCCCTGGTATTTCTGTGAGTGTTCAGGGGATGGGGCTATAGGCTCGGCCGGGGAATGCTTCAAAGGGCGTTGGGATCTGGGGTTATTAACCTGTAAGGCCAAGTAAGGTCTAGTATAGCCCAGAGGAGAATGCTAACAGGCTGGTGGTATCGGGAGATGACACCCAGTGAAGCACAAGCAAGACTCCTTCTCACTGAAGACAGGGGGGGCCACAAGGTGACTCACAGTCCGGGGTACCCTGAGAACGGTCACAGAAAGTTATCTGGATTTGCTGATTTAAAAATGTCTAACTTTAGTAGTTGCTGTTTAACACCCTCATGAGATACTAGTGGAATGGAAAGAGTGTTCTCACATGATGACACTACATCTGGTTTTTTCCCAAATAGAGAACAGAAATAGTTATTGAACACTTCTGCCTTTTCTGCATTATTATTGATGGTTGTACCATTTCCATCTAGTAAGGGACCAATACAATTGTCAGGATACTTTTTTGTTCCTAAAATACTTAAAAAGCTCCTTCTTATTGTCCTTAACTCTGCTGGTCATAGACGTCTCCTTCTGTCCCTTTGCTTCCCTTATCAATTTTCTACAATTTATAGCTTCTGATTTATATTCACTTGTTATCAACTTCTCCTTTCTTCCATTTATTTATTTTATTTTTTTATAACTGCCTTAATTTCCCCTCTAAACCAGGTCATTTTTTTAAAACCAGTATGGCCTTCTTCTTCAATTTTGGGATTGTGCCTTTTTGGGCATCTAGTAATGTGTTCTTAAACAATTCCCACTTACCATCCACATTTTTTGGATGAAATACTTGCAGATGATTGTTTTCAGTTTTGTGAATTTGGCCATTTTACAATACCAAGTATATATATCACTGGTCTGGACTTCATTCTGTTTGTACATTATAAAGGTGATCAAGTCATGATCATAAGTTACCATTAATATTTAGTTCTGTGATCAGTTTTTCTTTATCTGTCAAGACCAGGTCTAATATAGAATTCTCTGTCTTGGATGCAGCACTTTTTGAGTTAGGAAATTGTCATCTCTAATATTTAGAAATTTCAAGGATGTTCTAGTTCTGGCAGCATGAGACTTTCAGCATGTGCCATTCAGATTGAAGTCCCCCATGATGATATAGTTTCCCCCTACACATTGTAGATAGGTGCGTAAGGAAGCAGTTATCCTGTTCATTTGTGGGATTTGGTGGTTGGTTGCAGACACCAACTAATACCTCATCTTGTGCTTTAGCCATTAGAACATTGATCCATAAGCATTCAAGAATGTTCTCTTCCAAATAATCAGCAACTCAGAAGCAGATAATGCCATTTCTGACATACATTTTTTGCCCACTTACTCCTTCCTAAATAGGTTATAACCATTGATTTTAACATTCCAGTCATGGGAATCAGCCCACCAGATTTCAGTAATAAAGAGGACGGTGACCAATTGTTCGCCATGTCCACTGAAGGCAGGACAAGAAGTAATGGGCTCAATCTACAAGGGAGAGCCTTTTTTGCACTATCACACTGTTGACTCATATTCAATGTGTGAGCCACTATAACCCCCAGATCCTTTTCACCTAGCCAGTACTACCACCTAACCAGTTATTCCCCGTTTGTATTTGTGCATTTGAGTTTTCCTTCTACACGCAGTATTTTGCCCTGATCGCTACTGAATTTCAGCATGTTGATTGCAGACCAGCTCTCCAATTTGTCAAGGTCATTTTGAATTCTAGTCCTGTCCTCCAAAGTGCTTGTGACCCCTCCCCTCAGCTTGTGCAAACACCTCCCCCCCCAATAAAACACACACCCCTTTTACCTTGGGATCCAATAGGAGCTCAAAGGCAGCTAAGAGCTCGCCCGCTTCCTTCTGTTGCTTTGTGATTGGATACAACTGGAGGCGGGGGACGTGTCGGGATCCGAGATCCAGACATACCAGTGGGGAACACATGCTCCTCCCCAGGAAGTCATCCTTGTCCTAATATAAAGAGGAGACGTGATCAGATCATGCGAGTCATGGGCCTGCAGATCCCCTTCACCTGCTTCTCCTTTACCCCCTTCCCTGGGATCTCGCACTTACAATGATATCCCGGTCAAACAACTCCAAAACCACCAGTGGCGGGTCCTGCCGGGTGGCCTGGGGGTCTCCATAAATCAGCACATGGTCGAAGATGAGGGTCTGGTCCCAGCTGGGGCTCAAGGTGGCAGTCAAGGTCTGTGTGCGCTGGCTCCTGTGCAGGAAGGACACGTGGGCATAGGGATCTGGGGGAAGGAGACGGGAGAGACGAGCTGTTCAGTCATAGATTCATAGAATCTCAGGGTTGGAAGAGACCTCTGGAGGTCATCTAGTCCAACCTCCTGCTCAAAGCAGGACCAATCCCCAACTAAATCATCTCAGTCAGGGCTTTCTCAAGCTGGGCCTCAAAAACCTCTAAGGATGGAGATTCCACCACCTCCCTAGGTAACCCATTCCAGTGCTTCACCACCCTCCTAGTGAAATAGTCTTTCCTAATATCCAACCAAGACCTCCCCCACTGCAACTTGAGACCATTACTCCTTGTTCTGTCATCTGGTACCACTGAGAAAAGTCTAGGGCTAGGTCTACACTACCCGCCTGAATCGGCGGGTAGAAATCGATCTCTCGGGGATCGAATTATCGCGTCTCGTCGGGACGTGACAATTGATCCCCGAATCGACACTCTTACTCCACCAGCAGAGGTGGGAGTAAGCGCCGTCGACAGGGAGCCGCGGAGATCGATTTTGCCGCCGTCCTCACACCGGGGTAAGTCGGCTCCGATAGGTCGAATTCGTATCTTAAATGGACCCCCCACGTAGTGAAAACCTGCCCTAGATCCATCCTCTTTGGAACCCCCTTTCAGGTAGTTGAAAGCAGCTACCAAATCCCCCCTCATTCTTCTCTTCTGCAGACTAAACAATCCCAGTTCCCTCAGCCTCTCCTCATAAGTCATGTGCTCCTGGTCCCTAATAATTTTTGTTGCCCTCCGCTGGACTCTTTCCAATTTTTTCACATCCTTCTTGTAGTGTGGGGCCCAAAACTGGACACAGTACTCCAGATGAGGCCTCACCAATGCTGAATAGAGGGGAATGATCACATCCCTCGATCTGCTGGCAATGCCCCTACTTATATAGCCCAAAATGCCGTTAGCCTTCTTGGCAACAAGGGCACACTGTCGACTCATATCCAGCTTCTTGTCCACTGTAACCCCTAGGTCCTTTTCTGCAGAACTGCTGCCTAGCCATTCGGTCCTTAGTCTGTAGCAGTGCATGGGATTCTTCTGTCCTAAGTGCAGGACTCTGCACTTGTCCTTGTTGAACCTCATCAGGTTTCTTTTGGCCCAATCCTCTAATTTGTCTAGGTCCCTCTGTATCCTATACCTACCCTCCAATGTATCTACCACTCCTCCCAGTTTAGTGTCATCTGCAAACTTGCTGAGAGTGCAGTCCATGCCATCCTCCAGATCATTAATGAAGATATTGAACAAAACCGGCCCCAGGACCGACCCCTNATACCAGCTGCCAACTAGACATGGAGCCATTGATCACTACCCGTTGAGCCCGACGATCTAGCCAGCTTTCTATCCAACTTATAGTCCATTCATCCAGCCCATACTTCTTTAACTTGCTGGAAAGAATACTGTGGGAGACCGTATCAAAAGCTTTGCTAAAGTCAAGGAATAACACGTCCACTCCAGTCCTGTAGGAATCCGTCAGAGCGGGCAGCGTCTCAGTATTCCCGTCTGGACATAGCGGCGTGGGAGAGATGTAGAATTGGCCTATCTGAGGGGCACCATGCAGCCCGTTGGACAGTGTACATCCAGCAGCAGGGAACCCATAGGGCCACTGTTTGTACAGCGTAGGCCATTCAGAGCTCCCATGCCCAACAGGGGGAACCTGTCTGGCCTTGGAGGGTTATACCAGGGGTTATTTGTGTTAGGCTCCCAGGCGTTATGATCTGGGGGTGCCAGGAGATGGGTGGGGTAGAGCAGGGAAGGTCTGAGGCGGCATGTGTTGAGGGTGGTGGGGTTTGCCTCATGTCACCTACCGGAGGAGCTCCTGCCATCGCTCGGTGTCAGATCCCTGGCTTGGTAGATGTAGCAGTGCAGCTGGTAGTAATTGGGCTCTGGAATATGAAGAGTTCACAGGTCTCACCCACACTCCTCCTCACCTGTTATGCAGAGGTGCCCGGCGGTGTCCCCCCATTCCTGCCACCATCCAGGGCCCAGCTGCAGAGGCTTCAATCCCTCACTCTGTCCATGGAGAGGGGCCCAGGAGGAGCCAATGATCGCAGGGGCCCTGAAACCAGTGGATGGAGGGACAGATGTGGGGGGCTCTGGGGCCGGGTGTGATCCCCTCCATGCCAGTGACTCACGCTGGAAGACACAGGTGATCAGAGGAGTGTTCAGCTGCAGGATGTTCTGGGCTGGGGACCTCTTCTCTCTCTCTCCCCCTTCCAGGATCTTTTTCTCTCGCTCCTTCTGTTTCTCTTTCTCCTCCTCCTCTCCTTCCTCCTTCTCTTGATCTTCAAACTCCACACCCTGAGCAGAGAGCAGCCCTCAGCCCCTGGGCACCCTCAGCTGCAGGATCTCCGGGTGGAGCTTTCACTGCCAGGATGCCCTCAGCACCCCCTTCCGGCTGCAGATCCTGCTTCCTGTTTCCAACTCCACTGGAGTCTATAGCCCCCGCCCCGGCTATACATCCTCACTAACACAACCACCACTTCCTCCCCCCTCTGCTGTAACCACCCCCATCATCCCTCTCTATGGCTGCGTCTCCCTGGGGCTCAGAAGCAGCCTGCCTTGGGGCTGTGAGCTACCTCGGGGCAAGCTGACCCTTCTGTGTCAATCAGTCCTCTCTGGCCTATGGGGACCCTGCTTTGGGCCAGGGGTTTGTGCTAGTGGCTGGGCAGGTGCTTTCTGGGAGAGGAAAGAAGAGAGGCTCCAACTGGAGACAATGGGCCAGGGGCTGCATGCACAGCTCCTACTGGATCAGCCGTGGCCAGGGGGTTTCCAGCTGAGATCTGCCTGCCTTGGGGAAGCCTCCTGTTGGCTCACTCTGCAAGGCTGCTGCCTACGAGCCTCCCAGTTCCCGTCATGCCGAGTGCATGGGTCTGCGTGGGTCTGGCCAGGCGATGGGGGGAGGGGTTCCAGCCATTCTAGCGTTTGGCCAGCCAGGGACAGGATCTTGCTTAGAACAGTGGCCAAATGAACAGCCAAAGGCGATGCCCCTTTGCTGCCTGGCCTCTTACCAGGGAGCCCTCCAAGAGGAAAATGGGAGCCACCCTGGTGGGCTGCACGGGCACGAGCTTCCTGCGCCAGCAGCGCCGCCGGTAAGTGTCATGCGGCCGGGGCTGCAGGTGGAACTTCCAGCCAAAAAAGGAGGCATATTCCCAGGTGTCCTCTTCCGCCGGCTTCCCTGTAGAGTGCTGCAAAAATGGGACAGGCCTGAGAAAGGGGGAAGAGCTGCACCGCAAGGATCCAGCTCAGATTCAATCCTGACCCTCCCTAAGATTCCCCCGAAGCAATTCCCCTCCCCGGCCACCAGCTTTCACCCCGAGGCACTTTGGAGCTTCCCAGCTCCATTCTGCAGACTCCAGAGGCTCAGGTACAATCCATGAACCTGGTGGGGCATCTCCAAACAGCTCAGTTGACTTCGGTGGAACCCCAGTGATTTGCAGAGGAGTCAGGCTGCCTTACACCCGCTGAGGGTTTGTCCTCGCAGTGCGGTGTGTGTCTGACGCTCTCTCACCCCTAGGGTGCTGGGAGCAGCCCCTTCCGAGCCAGCCCCACAGGCACCATGAGCACAGCCCCTGACCTCGGCCACTCCCACCACTTACCAGCTGGAGAAAGGAGGCGATTTCCTGCTCCTGGGTCTGAGCGTTCAGGTCCCGACAGCGTCTCCGCAGCCAGCGCCGACGCCGGTGCGTGTGGTACGTCTTCTCTGTTGCATTCCAGGACTGGGGTGTTCCGGTGGGGGGGATGCCAATGCCGTACTCCCAGCCTGAGAGAGGAGCCGTGCTGCCATCAGGACCTGGGAGGAGGCCCCAGGCAGGCGTGCTCACATCCTGGTGATCAGATCCTCCCTCATGAAACCAGGAAACCTCCTGCCTGGCCTCTCCTGCTGCCTGGGCTCACTCCCCACCCGCCTGGGCTGGACAAGGTGCTGATCCTGTGACTGAGGCTGGCAGGGAGAAGCTGCACCCAGTACAGGTGTTCATGCACCAGCCCTCCCTGTCCGACAGCAGGGACAGCCTAGGAAACTCTCCTCATGCCCCCCATGTGCCCACCAGCCCAGGTCTGGAGCTGCCTCCTCCAAGGATGGGGGAGCGCAGTGTCCATGGCCTATCTGCTGAGGCTGCCAGCAAGATGGGCAGCTTGTGCCGGGGGGGTGTGATCCTTGAGGCACACTTGTCTGCTGGGAACCCGCTAAACTCATTACTCTGGGCTGCTGAATGGCCCTCGCAGAGATTGCCCCACAGACCCTTCAGGACGTGCCCAGGGCAACACAGTCAGCACTGAGCCCCACAAGTCAGGGTGGGCAGCAGCTTGGTCCTGGCTCTCTGATCGCTCCACATCACAGCCTCAGCAGCCACACCGATTCCCCTGGAAACCACTTACCAGACTCATCCACAGCTCGGTTCACCTCCACCCTCCAGCCTTCCTCAAAGTGCCAGCCCTTAGGGCACACGATCCCTTCCTTTGGGGAGACGGCGGCTCCGCCCTGGAACCGAGACAACGGGGGAAATGTGGAGCTGAGCATGTTTGCTGGAGGTGCCCCGGAACTTTTAGAAGGGTCCAGCAGCCACGGTTGGGGCCAGCCTCTCTGGAGAGCCCAGCCCATTGGGGGCCGAGCCCTTTGACGCATCCAGCCCTGAGTGTCACAGTGGGAGCTGCTGGGGGCTGAGCCCCTTTGCAAATCATGTCCTCAGAGACCAGGGCCCAGGGAAAGTGTCAGCACCACGGAGACCAAAGCCTCTGGGCATCCCCGGGAAGAGGGGGACGCAAACCAGGGCGGGCAGGAAAGCCAGGCTCAGGCTGCAGCTGGTATATATTCCAGACAAGGGCTGGAGAGGTTCTGGTTTAATGGCACAGATGAATGAAAAACAACCTCCAAGATGACACCTCCCACCAGCCAGTGCTGCCCGCACCCCTCACCGCATCCGTGTTGGGAGAAGGGGCTGGGGCCCACTCTTCCCCTGGCTGCCGACTCTCGTTCTCATACACCTCCTCCAGCACCTCACTGTGGTTGGTCTCAGTATCCAGCAGCAGCCTGCATGGGAGGCCAGGGCAAAGTCAGGAACGCAGGAGTCTCATCTCATGGCTTTTCCAAAGGGTTGGCTGGAAAAGCGCTGCGTGAATCCTCCTGTCATCTCCTATTCTCTCCCATCAAACCTCAGGGAGCTGAGTGCCTAGAGGTCCCTCTAGTTCAGTACCTGGCACCTCCCTCTGGAACTCTCCTCCAGTGAGGAAGGATGTTCCTCCTGACCCCAGCTGGAAATCCTCTCACACCTTGAGGCCTGATACAAGCTCTGAGATCCCTGGGGCAATAGTCCTCGCTAGTGTGACTGAGACACGATCCTGACTGGGACATGTCTAATCTCTCTAATCTCTCCTGGAAACTCATCTATTTACTTCAATAATATCCTGCAGCAGTGAGTTCCACAGTTTAATTGTGCACTCAGCTCTCCAGACCCTTCACTAGCTCCGCTCTTCCCATCCTACTCAAACACTGATGTGGGGAACTCAGCGGGAGGCACATTTAACCCTTTACCCACCTTCCCTCAACAGGAGCCTGTGCTAGCCAGTGTCACAGGTTAACTATCTGCTGCATACCAGAATGTTTCCCAAAGCCATCTAGTGCTGTTTCCTCCTTTGGTCAGAGAAAGGTGTAACCTCACCTCATAGCACCCCTCACGGTACAGTACTATACACATGGGAGATCTCTCTCAGAGCCCCTGAAACTCCTCCCCCCATAATGGTTTTTGGGCTTCTTCCTGGCCTGGTTCTCATCGGCAGGAGACAGCCCCTGTCTCAGCAGGACAGCATGTCCCACGACTCACCTCCTCTGTGGCTCCACCGCCCAGTCGCCATCCCAGTGCCAGCCCTTGGGCAGCTGGAACTTGTCCCTTGGGACACCAATCTTCCCGGTTATGTCTGAGAAGCTGGGGTGCTGCATCAGCCCTTTGGGCCCCCACTTCCCAAAGATCTTCACCTGGTTCTCATACTGAGCAGGGCACAGAGGAGCGACAGACACAGACGGAAGCGGGTCAGAGCAGGTGCAATTCCACGGACACAGGGCGAGCTCCGGGGGTGGGGTGAGCGCTGGGCAGCTCCACCCAGTGCGGGGTGGCAGAGGGGCTGAGAGGAGCTGCTGTGGAAGGGGCGTGCGAGGTGCATGAGCTCTGACGGGCTGGGCTTTGGGGTCACAATCGATTGGCCTGCTGGGGGTGTGCCCCGTGTACGCAGCATTCCCTGTCTGCGCCAGCATCGTCCTCGTCCAGCAAACCTCCCTCCCCACATGGAAGCCCCGGCAGATTATCCCTGCCCCAGTAACCAGAGGCCTCTTGCCCCAAAGCTGCCCTCCTCCTGCTCACCGTCTCTGCATAGACCCCGATCTTCCCCTCGCAGTGCCTCATGAACTCCTGGCTGTCGGACACCAGACTCAGCCACATTCGCATGCGCAGCTGGCCATGGATGGTGTCCTTCCCATCTCGCTGAGGGCTCTGCAGGAGAAAGGCAAAGGGGCCATGCTGCACCCACTCCAAAAGCAGCCACCATGTGTGGGCAGAGCCCGCTCCGCCCCTGCTTGGCTCTCCGGCTCCCCACAGCCCGAGGTGAGCGAGAGATCCTGGCACATCTCCTACCTTCAGGAAGAGGGTGTGGGTTTTCCCGCACAGCTTGCCACAGGCGCAGGGACCGGCCTTGGAGAACATGATGGTGTGAGCCTTCACGCGGGCATAGGCCACCCGCTTCTCCTTGCACAGCATCCAGATCACCACGTCGGGCATGCCGGCTTGGGGCTGTGGTGGCCGCACATCAGGAGAGAGAAGAGATTTCACAGATGCTATTGCAGGAGCAAGCACAGGGCGAGATACCTCCTGGGCTGCTCTCCTTCCCATGGCAGGGGCTGTGCCAACTCATGCCAGCCTGGCCCCCTTGCTAGGCCTGTCGGCAGGCGCAGCCCCTAGGGTGACCAAAGAGCCCCTTCCGAGCTAGGCAGCACTGACTCAGCATCACTCCTAGCTCCCAGTGACCCAGGGAATGAACAGTGAGGTCAGAGACTGGAGAGTGAGGGCCCCCTGGCTGAGCATGTCTCCATTCTCCTCCAGGACTGGTCTGAAAGGTGCTCAGCCCGGCACTAGAAGAGATGACGCTAGTAGCAGGGCTGGCTCCAGGCACCAGCAAAGGAAGCAGGTGCTTGGGGCGGCCAATTGGAAAGGGGCGGCACGTCCGGGTCTTCGGTGGCACTTCCTAGTCCCTCTCTTCCTCTTTGAGTTGCCGCTGAAGTGCCGCCGAAGAGGAAGAGATGGAGCAAGCGAAGGACCCACCGCCAAATTGCTGCAGAAGAATGAAGCTGCGCGATTGAGCTGCTGCCGAAGTGCCGCCGATGGGCTTTATCTTTTTTTTTTTGCTTCGCCGCTTAGGGCAGCAAAAAAGCTAGAGCCAGCCCTGACTCGAGGAGATGCTGGTGGGCAAGGCAGCTTGGGGATGGTGTCTGGGGAAGGGGTGCAAGGCCTTGGCCTACCTCCGGAGTGACGGAGTTGATCCTCTGCAGCCAGTCCTCTACCTTGAGGATCAGGGTCTTTGGGTTCGTCCCAGCGCTCAGCCTTTCTGCAGACCTGGCTACTTGGTGGAGGAGCCGACCACGCAGGTCCCTCAGCTGCTGATCCAGGCCTGTGGCTGTCACTCGACCTTCCAAACTGGGCAGCGGCCTGCTGCAAGGAGCATCAACAGGGAGAGGTCAGAGCTCCCTCACTGCCACCAGCTACCCAGGGCAGAGAGAAGGGGGGTCTGAGAACTGACCTGCCCCTTGGCTCACGGGTGGAGAGATGAAAAATGTGGAACTGACCCATGGCATCATGTAGGTCAGAACTGGAAAAGACATGGCCAGTCCCTCTTCTGGCCAAGCAGGATTGCTCCCTGCAGCACTTTTGCCAGTGCTTTGTCCAGTCCAGTTTTACATGTCCCAAGCAATGGAGATCCCACCCCAGTCCCACATCCTCATAGATCTCACTGGCAAGAAGCTTTCCCTGAGAGTCAGCCTTCGGTTTCCATTTCTCAAGTCCATCCCATCACTCCTAATTACCCTGCGTTTCCCACCCTAAACAATCCCCCTTTCTCCTTGGGGATTGCACCACTCAGACTTTTGCAGACTATGATCACGTTCCCCACGCCCCAGACACTGCTTAGCTAAAATGTAACCCTGTTAGCTCGCCAGCCCCCTGTTTCTCCTAACTCCTCCCAGCTGGAAAATCCCCTTCTGGAGATGAAGCCATGTCATGAAGGCACAGCCTGCTCTGTAACCTCCATGCTAGGCTAGGAAGCCAATAGCTGGTGAGGACATGGACAGACACTGGAGATCCAGCCTGGGAGAAAGGCAGTGAGAAAGCTGGCACGGTAGTCTGGCAATCAAAAGTCCAGAGTAGCCAACCTCTGGAGACAGGGGGACCCATGCAGTATTCTACGATATAGCCTTTTTGTACAGTCCGGCAGCCCCTTTGGTAAGAAATGATACTTTGCCCTTCTATAGCATCTTTCCCGTGACGATCTCAAGGCCAGGTGCTCACAGATTGTGATCTCAGTCACACCGGTGAAAATCTGGAGTGACTTCACTGAGGTCAACGTTGCTACTTGGGTAACTGAGATCTGAGTCTGGTCCTTTAGGGTTAATTACATGAGGTATAATTCCCATTCGACACAGTGAGAGAATCTAAATCACAGTGAGATAAAGGCCCAGGTTTTCAAGTATCAGGGGGTCACCGTGTTAGTCTGTATCCACAAAAACAACATGGAGTCCAGTGGCACCTTAAAGAATCTTTCAGGTGCCACCAGACTCCTTCAGGTTTTCAAAGGTGCTCAGCACATTGGGGGCATGTAGGGTGCTGCACACTTGGAGATCTGGCTCTGAGGTCTGATTTAAGGCTGGCCCCTGCTGGGGGCAAGGTCACCCAGAGCCAGTGGCAGAGTGGGGAATGGAACCCAGGAGTCCTGTTTTACAGTCCTGTGACCATCAGTAAAGCCCTGTGAGTTCCTGCAGAGCTGCAGGAGTGCAAAGCAATTTATTGCTTTATTATTCATCCCCAGAGAGGAAAGCTGTGCAGGTCACACTCCTGAGCTGCCCACAGGGTATGTCTACACTGTGATTAAATGCCGGCGACTGGCCTTTGCCAGCTGACTTGGGCTCACGGGCTCAGGCTTGCGGGGCTGTTTAACTGCAGTATAGAGGGTCGGCTCAGGCTGCAGCCTAAGCTCTGGGACCCGTCCCATCTCGCAGGGTCCTAGAGCCTGGGCTCCAGCCCGATCCTGAATGTCTACACTGCAACTGAACAGCCCCTCAGCCTGAGCCCTGCGAGCCCGAGTCAGCCGTGGGGGTCTCATTACAGTGTAGACGTACCCAGGGAGACCAACGCTTAGCGTCCTGGCTCACTTGCAGTCCTCCAGCAGCTCTTTCAGCAGCTTCTTCCAGACGTCACCCAAAGATGGATCCTCGGCGGTTCGGACGGATCTCAGAGCATCCAGATTCAAGGTCTGATGGAGAAGGAAATCAAGTCAGACTTTATCTGCGGCTCATCCTCCAACCGGTGGGCCAGGGCACAGAGCTACAGTGCAACTGACTCAGCTTCCAGTCAAGTCAACAGGGGGTCTTTCCATTCCCTTTAAGGGTCGGGGCCCACATTCCTCCCTCAGGACAGAGCCAGTATTTGGTGCATCTCAAGCTGTGAAGGGGAGGCACTTCAAGATGAGCCACAGGAAGAGCCTGTGTCCGAGGGGTTTGGGTGTGCCTGCGCAGGAGCTACAATGAAGTTATAATAGTCATTAGAGGTAGAAAAGGCCCGTTAGTGCCCATCCAGACCGTCTGCTGCCAATGCCGGATTGTTCTCTACCGTGCACATGCCAGGGTTTGGTCTAGTCTAGTTTTTAGTGTCTTCCATCCATAGGTGCTGGAACTTGGGGGGCGAGGGGGCGCTGTGCACCCCTGGCTTGAAGTGGTTTCCATCACAGACAGTTTGGTTCACTGGCTCCCAGCTCCCTGCTTCCATCCCTTTCCTTGGGAGACAGACGATTCTACAGTCTAATACATCCTGCTGTTTAACTCCACCTCTCACTCCTCACTGCCCCTCCTTGTGCCCCAACCAGCCCTTCTCCTCCTGGCATTTTACCCTTACCACACTTGCAGACTATTATATTCCTGCCCGTAGTCACCACTTAGCCAAGCGAGGGCCAGGTAATCAGTTGAGTCGTCCCCTGCAGGCTCACCCCTCCAGCCCCTTCACCGTTTTAGTTGCTCCTCTCTGAGCTCTCTCCAGTCTGCCAATACCTCTCTGGCGTTGAGCTGCCCACAGCATTCCAGATGTGCTCGCATCGGAGCTGTCCCCTGCGGGCTCTGTGAAGGGCGCCCCTCTGCGTGCACAGCCCCTGTCTGCTGCTGTCCCTCAGCCCAGATTCATGCCTAGCTTTGCAGCCTGTTCTCGGTGATTTGCCTGGCTCCCTGCACAGCCAGGATCTGCACTCACCAGCCTGTCCCGTGTGGAGTGCAGGATGTTCAGGGTGTCCATGTAGTAGCTAGCGTCCTCCCAGAAAGAGGTGATGGCCACCATTGGCTTGGTGTCGTACCATGGCAGATAGTGATAATGGTTTCCTGGAGAGCAGGAAGGAAGCGGGGTGAACCACTTGGCTCAGGGGAGCTCAGGCATGTTCCTTAGGGAGATGACGGGTGGGGAAGGCTGGGTGGGTTAATATCAGCAGTGTGCACTCTATGGAGCTTCTCTCCCCTGCTGCTGGCCCTGGGTTTGTAGGGCCTGAGGCAGATCACTCTGTGAGGGCCCTATGACAGCTTGAGGAGTAAGGTTGTGTCCAGTTCCGAATTCCACCTGGTTTTATGAACACTCTTCGAAACTGTGACCATCACTGGGTATTAGATCGCAGGAACTGGACAGGGAGAGGGGGCTTGTCTGCACATAGCCCCTGCACTGTCAATTCACAGCCTGCCTTAAGGACAGACAAGCCCCGAGGAAGCTCTGTTGGGAAAGGCATGATAAGGTCATCAAGAGCTATCACCACAGAATGGCTCTCACCTAGTGACTCTCTACACAGAAACCTGTCTGGAGCAGGGGGCAGGAATCCCGCAGTCTGGGATGGCGGAGAGTGGCAGCATCTCCACTTCATTCCCTGCCCCAGAGGGGCTGCGAGTGCTGAAAAAGGAGTGCTTCTCCAAGCCAAAAGAGCAATCGGGGAGTGTGGGTGGGGGGTGGGGCTGGGGCACTGGTGTAAGGGTCTGGCTGGACTGTGGGTTCCCACTGCCAAGGGGGATGTCAGACACAGGGTCTGCACCTGGGACTATGCCCGAGGGACCCAGAGCAGGGACACTGACCAGTCACCACTCAGACCCAGGTGATTAGCAACACGTGGGATGCAATGGTTGGATCTCCTCACAACGGACTGGTGTGTGTCCAGAGACAGGGACCGGCCCCTGCCCAGACAGAAGGGCCTCATGGTGATATGTCCCCCAGGAAGAAAACTGGTCAAACATTTTTCAATAACGTTTTTCTATTGGAAACTGCCACTTTGTCATAGAGTCATAGAATATCAGGGTTGGAAGGGACCTCAGGAGGTATCTAGTCCAACCCCCTGCTCAAAGCAGGACTAATCCCCAGACAGATTTTTACCCCAGTTCACTAAATGGCCCCCTCAAGGATTGAACTCACAACCCTGGGTTTAGCAGGCCAATGCTCAAACTACTTGTCAAAACTGAACCTTTCTGTGAGAATGGGGTGATTTTGACATAATTTCGTTTAGGAAAAAAATTGACAAGAAGTGTTTCAAGAAGCTCAAACCAGAACACTCTGAACTTTTGGGAGCAGAACTTTTGGTTTCAAAATGGATATTTTTGTAATATACAATTAAAGCAGTCGAAATCGGAAGGGAACGTTTCCATTTGATCAAACCGGAACGCTTCGACTGACCCCAAGGACATTTTCTGGAAAATTTCACTTCACAGGAAAATTTGGATTTTTTTTGTTGTTTTCATTTTGACTTGGAAAGGGAACAACCATCGGAATGTCAGGATTTCCTGCAGAACGGAAATTCGGCTCTCTCGGAATCTGGCTCTTCACGTCCCTCCATCTCTACAGAGCTCTTCCGTCTCCTGACTTCCTCCCTGATTTCCTACCCCTTCCACCCCATCGTGCGCCTCCTGGCCAGCCTGTCTCCTCTCCCCCAGCCTTGCCTTGCTCCTACCGTCAAACACAGCTTGGCTGTACTGCGTGGTTGAGGCACAGGGCTTGCAGGTCACGTCAAACTTGTTGCCATAGTTCCCGATGCTGACCTCAAACTGGATCAGCTCCTTGATAGCGGGCAGCATGGTGGCTGAATAGAAGATGGCACACAGGCCGTACTTGCGCCGTGACAAGTATCGCTGGCAAAGGAAAGACCCAACAGGCAGGGTTAGGACGGGGATGGTGTCTTGGTCACTATCACCTGTCCTGGCAGGTCATCAGCAAGGACCCAACCTGAGACCTGCTGCAGCAAAGCACCAGCCTTTGCTGTTTGAGCTAAAGGAGTGACAGCCCTAGCTGATGGCAGTAGCAGGCTTTTATCCTCTGTGTGGGCCAGTCACCAGCAGGGGATGTGATCATACTGTGACTTTTATAGCTTGGGGGAGCATCCTGGAACCCCCATAGTCCTCATTTTCACCTAATCGTGATCTTACATATAAAGCAGGCCTTGTAAGGTATCAGGGAAAGGTTATGATCTGCTGAAAGTCATTTCTCTAGCCATACATGTGTGTCATTGATGCATATGACGTTATGAGAATTGTGTAGTATGATGGTCACTGAAGCATGCTGTAAGTGGAGTCAAGTATCAGGGGGTAGCCGTGTTAGTCTGTATCTTCAAAAACAACAAGGAGTCTGGTGGCACCTTAAAGACTAACAGATTTATTTGGGCATAAGCTTTCGTGGGTAAAAACCTCACTTCTTGCATCTGAAGAAGTGAGGCTTTTACCCATGAAAGCTTATGCCCAAATAAATCTGTTAGTCTTTAAGGTGCCACCAGATTCCTTGTTGTTTTTGTAAGTGGAGGAACCAGCCAGATATTTGCTCCCCAGAGGCAACAGCAAGGAAAGAACCAACACCCGGGCGGGGTGTGAAACAGCCCATCACCAGCCATTGTCCAGCAAGGGAGCTACAATGTGATGACTCACCTACATGTGACCACACCAGGGCAATTGCTCAACCTTGCACAGTTGCCAACTTTCGCCCGGTAAATAAGCACCTTGACTTTCACAATAAGCCAAAAATCAAGCGAATCCCATTTCAAAACAAGGCCAAAACAAGCCGGTCCCTAAGAACCCCAACACTCTATGTGACTAGATCCCTCCAGCATGCAGTCTGGGACTGCAGTGGGCCTGCTCTGCACCCCTGACTCTCTCCCCCACTTGCCCCTGCTTGCCCTCCCCCCCGCCCTTTGCCGGGAGCTAATAAAACAAAGGAAGCAACAAGCAACAAGCTACAAGCCCAAAACTAGCCAACAAGCAACTCACAAGCCAATTAAGCCAAAACCAAGCCCAATTTCTGCATTTTTTTCATGGGTTTGGCATGTCTGCAACCTTGCTGGGTGACTCAGCAATGCCCCCAGACATGCCTGGATTTGTGCTCCTCAAACATATGGACTGAAGGTATAAAACAGGCAGAGTGGACACATACTGGACCTTCTCCTGCCCCCACCTATGCTGCAAGCAACCAAGACACTGAGAAGAAGACTGAAGACTCCAACAGGGGAGACTGACCCAGGTTTAAGGAACAAACCTGTATGTTAAGGACTGCAACATCCAGTGGGGTGAGAAAAACTGCTTAGTCTAGGTGCTGCCCAGTCTATAGGGTTGAGAGATTAGACTGCGAGCTTAGATTTTATTTCTTTCGGTAACTAACTCTGACTTTTTGCCTGTCACTTAATATCACTTACAATCTACCTGTTACAGTCAATACATTTGTTTAATTGTTTATCTTTACCAGTGAGTTTGTATGAAGTGTGGGGCAAATCTGCTCAGGTTTGCCAAAGGCTGGTGTCTGTCCACTTTCCATTGATGAAGTGGTGACGGTATATTCCTGGGGTACAGTGCTGGGAGCTGGGGGAATTTGGCTCTGGTGCCTTTCTCTGGGTGATTCACGAGTGGCTCTTGGAGCATTCATGCAATCCAGCTGGGTGTGGGGTCTCCACATGCGGTTGTGCTGAGTGATCACAGTGCCTGGAGGGGTTTGCTGCTGGTCACTAGCCAGGCACTGTGAGAGACAGCCCAGGCTGGGGAGAGTTCAGGGGGCACAGCGGTTCCACAGTCCCAGGCTGCACCCCGGGGAGCCCGCTACAGAGGCGCAGCGAGCAGCGTGACATACACAGCTTGTTGTACTGAGCAAGATTTACACTTCATACACTGGTGTAAAGATTTTAAGTGTGGTGGCTAAGGACAGTCAGGAGGAAGCTACCGGTTTGTTATTTTCTGTTTGCTTATTTCGGGAAAGGGAAGTGGGGACAGAAAAGCAGGAACATGAGTGAAAGCAATGAAGCGATTGCGAAGTTGGAGCTTTTTAGGCTGCAGGTTGCAGAAAAGGAGAGGGAGCACCAGAGAATATTGCTACTAAAGAAACTGGCCATGGAGGAGAAGGAAGGAGAGTGGGAGGAAGGAGAGAGAGAGAGAAAATGCAAACTGGACTTGCTAGAGAAGTAGAACCAGAAACCACCAACCCCAACCATTCCCATCACTCCAAAAATCCACAACTGGGAACACCTATGCCCTGCACACAATAAGACCAGCTCCTGCACTGCAGCTGGAGGCAACACCACATCGGGAAGGGATGGGGGTGTGGTGCTGGCCAGGGAGAGAGCTGTCCAGGTTGTTAGCTGCCAGCAGGTCACAGCTGAACCAGAGGCAAACACGGCTCTAGGGAGCAGAGAGAAATGTGTCCCAGAGGAGAGCCCAGAGAAGAGCCAGGGAATCTCGGAAACCACTGAGGTGGGTGAGGATTCCTGTGACTCTGTAACACAGGGAAGCAGGATGCTTCCAAGTGTGGAAGGGGCTGAGATTAGCTCCTTTCCAGCAGAAGGCAACATGCCCTCAGGCGCAGGGGCAGGAGAGGGGTTGTCAGTGATTAAGGAAACTGCCCCAGTTGTTAGCTGGCAGAGTTCTGCAGATGAACAAGAGACAGACCCCTCCCTAGGGAGCACAGAGGAATGTGTTTTAGAGGGGGGCCCAGAGGAGGAAACTGGGGAAGAAATAGTGGGGGTACAGGAATGTCTCTGCACTCAGGTGGTGGTTTGTGAGAATGCAAATGACCCAATGGGCAGAGATGGGGGTGTTTTTCCCCAGGCTGGTGAGACACAGGGAGCAGTTATAGGAGAGCTGCTGGGAAAAGGTGCATCTGATCAAAGGGTAAACCCACCTCGCCCACAGAGCACAGATCACAGCCCTTTAGGGGGCAGGGAAGGAACCAGTGCTGGGAGGGGGAAACACCGGGTAACCCCAAAGGGGAGGTGGATTTTCTGCATATGTACAGTCCTGGGGTTGGGGGACCGCTCCCCAAGGGGCCAGCCAATGTGCAGGATCCCCTGAACACCCATCTTGCCAGACCCTGAGGCACCAAAATTCCAGAAACATGATTAAATTAAGAACCCAGGCAGAGGGGAACCCTGGAGGGAAAGAAAAGTCAGTAACTGATTCCATGGGAAAGAGTCAAATGACACCCTGGGGTTCCTGTTCTCTAAGCCATGTATCCACCAGGAACACACACGGCCTCGGATCCTGGTGGGGAAAGAACCAGACTCACGGGATCACCAATGATGTGACCTTTGGAGGGAAGCTTTGCCCTTCTGTACTTTCCTAGGTACACTGGGATTGCCAGATGGGATCAGGCCCCATCTAGCCTCATGTCCCACAAGGGCCACCACCAACAGCTTCAGCAGAAGGTGCAAAAACCTCACAATAGCAGATGTGGGATAATCTGCCCCCATGATGGTCTCTTTCTCACCCTGGAAAGTTAGTAGCTAAACCCTGACGCTTGGGAGGTTTTATCTCCCTTCCAAAAAGTGACAGCATTAACTATTACAGCACTTTATTTTGTCACTCCCCATCTACATTTCCTCTGAATGAGGTCAAAGGTTCTGTCTCAGATGTCCCTGGTAACAGAGGCTACAGAGCTTCTCCGGGGTGCATTGGTGGGGAGGGACCAGGGATGATTGCGATGTGATCAGCGTAAGTGGGTGAGATGTGTTCCAACCTCTTTCCGATATTCTCCCGGCACCAAGAGGACAGATTCTGGGGCCCTGCCTTTCTCACGGCTCCAGGACCTGTTTTGTTGTCAAGTGCAATTCTGCTCTGAGCTGTGACTGTAAGAACTGCACAGGGAGTTTATTATGGTTCCTATCTCAAATGGGCTCAGGGGCCAAGTGAACGTGTGTTTCTGTCTAACTGCCAATCCCTGCAATTGGAGGAGAAAGCCGCGGACTCCTGGAAGAGCCACTGGGAGCTCCCAGGGCAATCACAGCTCATACGGGGCTGGCTGGGATGCTCACACAGCATTACAATTCATAGATGATGTGCAGCTTCCCTTCTGCTGGAACTGCTTCCTGAGAAGCTCTGCTCCCCTTCCCCGTTCACTGTTAGGCCATGGCTGGCCTGGGGTGTTGGGGTCACACCCTCAATCATGGCTAGTTACCTCCACCTTGGCAACAGCCTCTGCAGGGATCTCCTCTATTTCCTGCTGGGGGGTCCTATCCATACTGGTGTTTAATTCCACTAGAATCCGACCTCGATAGGCCACCCCTTCCTCCTGGAAGACAAATGGGTCCAGTGAAGAGGGGCAGGAAGGGGATAGAAGAGCGAGGAAATGGGAGACCCTGGAAGAGGGGTAAGAGAAGAGAGGGAGGAGCACGGAGAAACTTTCCCCACTCTTTTTCCAGGCCTGATGTCAAGTGCAAGCAGCCCAAACAACTGTCTGAGCCCCTCACCGCAATGTTTACAGGCTCCAGGCAGGCTCTGCAGCTCCTGGGACAACTCAGGGCAGTAAGAGGCAACTTATGGGCCGTGCAGGAGGAGAAAGGTCTCTGCCAGATTTCTTCCTGTTGCAGATTGCCCCCCACAAACCCAGATCTTTCCCTGCTCCTCCAGATCCCTTCTCCTCCCCTCCTAACTTCCCCTTCAACAACAGTCAGAGGTCGCTGACGATGCAGGCTGGGAGCACTGCTTAGTGCTGGAAGTGGCCTGCTACCCCAGGAGCGACCATGCCTCTGTGCGTTGGGCTCAGAGGGGAAGGCAGACAGACACTGTGTGTTTGGGGAGATGGGCTGTCACCTACTGGTCACCCTCTCTCATCCTCCCTGTACAATTCACCCGTCTCTGGAGCAGCTTGGGGAACTGTAGGGTGCTTCCCCGTCAGTGAGGGGCCAGAGTCAACCCAATGCTGTGGTGGGAATGCCAGATGCCATGCTACGAGCCTAGTGGCACGGACTCATGGCAATCCCAGGTCTTGGGAGTCATGAGGACCTCGCCCCCAGGACATGCTCTCCCTGGGATCCGGGCCATGAACAGAAGGGAGATACTTACGCTCCCAGAGTTGAGTTTCTCATATGGGTCGTGGAGGCTGGTGAATTCCCTGGGGCTCCCATAGAGGGTCAGGAAGCTGGGTCCAAAGCATGGCAGGAACCCGGAGAAATCCCCTGGAACCAAGAGAGGAACCTGAGAGGACGAAAGGGCCCAGAATGAAGCCAGCTCTCGGTGAGCAGTCAGAGCCCCTTACCTTCTATCTCAGCCCCCGTGGAGGACACCTGGGACAGGCTGATGTAGGTGGTCCCAAGGACGTCCCTCTTTCCTGCTCGGTCCCTGGAAATGCAGAGCAGACAGCAAAAGGGCCTTTCTGGGTCATTGGAGCGGGATGGGGGTGCTGCTGAGCAAAAGGTCCACCAAGTCCTGGGGTCTATGGACACTGGCTTCTGCCAAGGGGCTCCACGGCCTGGGATCAGGATATTTAAAACTTGGCCAAAGCTCTGCTCAACCCCTGCACTGCTGCGGCCCAAGGGAACTGTCTGCTGTAAGGATCGTCAGGGCAGGAGATAGAGCTTCCTTTGGGGCCAGTTGCAGAATGAACTCCCCCAGAACTAAGGACCATCCAGAACCTCCACCTTCACAGACCTGCCTTCTCTAACGTAACCCAGAGCAACATGTCTATTTATTAACCCCTCGTAGGTCCCTTCCCTTCCACCCACCACAGTGTCCCTGCTGGCTCTTCCCTCATCCCACTGGCCAGCCTCACCCTCAGCTACTCCCCTTACTCTGGGGGTAACGCCAGGATTGCCGGCTCCGGGCGGGGACTGTCCAAAGTGCTGCTTACCCGTTCAGTACGGTGAGCTTGATCTTATCACACACGGCCGGTAACTGCAATGGGAAGGTGGCAGGTTAGAAGGGCATACGTCCCAGGGGCCAGCCCCAGTGAGACATTAAATGACACAGCAAGGCTCTTCCTTCCCATGGTTCATATGGCAGGGCTGCCCTGCCTGTTGGCATGCTAGGAAGGATGCTGCCGTGTGGACTGGTGACAAAGCCATTGGATGCCCCATCTGGCTCTTCAGCAGTGGGAGCTGGGCATGGTCAGTGGACGGAGAAGCTGAAGCAATGTCTAGGGGGAGCAGAGGGAGGCAACCGTTATGGGGAACTCCCCCTCTTGAAGGGGTAGTAGCTCCACAGAGCAGGTGCCTTCCTTCCTTCCCCTCCCTACAGACAGCGCTTCCATTCTCTTCCTCTGCTGCAGCGCTGGCTCCACTCCAGCACTCCCTATGTTCCTGTGAGGAAGTGGGGATTTTCCATTCTTATGCTGTATGTGAGTCTTACTGTTTTGCTTGAACGCTGTGTGCGCCTCCGTTTCCCTGTGTGTTGCACCAGTGTCTAGGTGGTGGGAATAAGCGTGGGTGACCTTTGTGGGGGCTGCTCCAGTTCCCTGCATAGATGCTATGGCTGCCCCTTCGTAACCTGAGACCCAGGATGGGGACGTGACCAGGTGACTCTTGGCCCAGGAAGCGAGACAAAGGGTGGAGGAGGAGCAACGGGCAGGGCAGGGGCCAGGCAGCTGGAAGTGAGTGAGTTTGGAGCTGGTTGGGGAGACGGGGGAGGACCAGACCTACGTCCGCGCTCCCCACCCTCCAAGATGGACCTGACTGAGGGGTCCTGTTTTCTGTACCTACAAGCTCTGATTTGGATTGTGTTTCTGTCATCTAATAAACCTTCTGTTTTATGCTGGCTGAGAGTCACGTCTGACTGCAGAGGTGGGGTGCAGGGCCCTCTGGCTGCCCCAGGAGCCCCGCCCAAGAGCAGACTCACTGTGGGAAGCGCACGGTGGGGCTCGGGATGCTGAATGCTCCGAGGTCAGACCCAGGAAGGTGGAAGCTGTGTTAGCTTCTTGCCCTGGAGACAGTCTGCTCACAGAGAGGAGACTTCCCCAGAGTCCTGACTGGCTTCGAAGGGAGCAGTTCCAGAGCATTGCCTGGTGACTCTGTGACAGTTCCCCCAGTGTCAGGAACATGTGCAGGGGAGAAATCCAGCCCCCACAAGAGGGAAAGGACATGACCTTCCACAAGCTCTGTGTGTCACTTCTCCTGCCCCCTGTCAATACTCCTTGGACTCTGTGCTGCAAATGCCGGCCCTCCCAGGGAGAGACTCTATTAGGGTATCTATGGCAAGAACTCCCTTGATCCTCTTTCAGGAAATGAGAATTTGGGTAATACGTGGGAGAAAGAAGGGATGCAGGGCAGATGTTCAATGCAGATTGTCGGGGCTCTGACAACATCCCCTTCCTACCGAGTCATCCATCTCACCTGGGCAGGAAAGAACAGAACCTGGTTCCACTCCGGGTTGGCATTTCTTGGCATCACTCTGGTGCAGCGCTGAGAACATTAAATGACACTATTAGAAACCAGAGATCAACACCTCTCCTTCCAGCTACACCCTCTGCAGGTCAATCACTTCCTTCACCCACCTTAGTTCCCCATATTTCCCCCCAGCAAACAAGAGTTTGCAACACTGCAGAGCCTTAGATGAGGTTCGGTACTGTCCCATGCACAGTCAGCACCATCACCAGTTGCTTTCCCATCGTGGGATCATCAGGACTGGCTGGTATGAGTTTGCCAGGCCTCAGAGTGCCTGTGCCTATGTTTTTCCAGCAGGGAGGTTACATGTGAGAGTCTCACCCGAGACAGAAGCTGCATTTTCTACCTTCCCTGTTCTTTTCTCTCCCCTTTTGTGTGTGTTTTTCTTGGTGTGTCTTCTTAAGAAACAGGATCAGACTTTAACAGCAGCAGCAGCAAGGACAGCTCCAACCCATCTCAACTAGCTCCTTCTCTTTTCCCCCAAAAGGACACTTATTACCATCTGAGAGACTGTCAAACAACGGTGCTTTTCCTTTGAAAACTGACTTCAACAACAACAGTGACATCTCCAGCCTATCTCAACTAACTCTGGGTTTGTCTTCAAGCATAGCACTACAGCTGCACCCTGTAGCGGTTTAATGAAGACGCTACTATGCGGATGGGAGAGCTTCTCCCAAGGGTGTAGTTAATCTCGTCCTCGAGAGGCGTAGCACTGTCTACACAAGGGGCGAGGTCGGTGTAACTACGTTGCTCAGGGGTGTGGATTTTTCACACCCCTGAGTGACGCTGTTATACTGATATAGGTCTGTAGTATAGCCCAGAGACAATTTTGGACTTTAACCAACAGCAGCAACAACGACTCCAGCTCATCTCAACTACTTTCTTCTCTTTTACCCCTCCCCCCACAGACCCCCCAAAACAGTTATTACCATCTTTAAAACCATATAAGAGACTGTTTGCAGTGATGTTATAACTGTGTCGGTCACAGGATATTAGAGAAACTAGGTGGGTGAGCCAGTGATATCTTTCATTGGCCCAACTTCCGATGGTGAAAGAGACAAGCTTTCGAGCTTAGACAGAGCTCCTCTTCAGTACAGAAGAGCTCTGTGCAGCTTGAAAGCTTGTCTCTTTCACCAACAGAAGTTGGGCCAATGAAATATATCACCTCCCCCACCTTGACTCTTTAAGAGACCATCAGACAAGATGGATTTTCCTTCTAAAAACTTTCTCCAGTTAAAGGGAAAGGGAACAAGGATTGTTGTTAAAATTAAAGCCTTACTTAATACTTTATATTTCAGATGCTTTAATTGTGTTTCCTTCTCTTCTGTATCTTTAATAAAAAGTTAAAAGAATTTGTAATCGTGTGT
Organism: Trachemys scripta elegans; assembly: GCF_013100865.1. NCBI lineage: Eukaryota > Metazoa > Chordata > Testudines > Emydidae > Trachemys > Trachemys scripta. Next base: position 141,707,187 of record NC_048299.1, read on the forward strand.
TTGCCAGGCTGAGGTCTCTGTGTACCAAACCTTGGACCTTGTTTAACACTGCTTAATGTTGGACAGTGACTGGCTTATATTAACACCTTTGGCCTATGTATTCCATCCAAATGAATACAACAGGGCCCAGTTTGACTCTCAGCCCTCAGGGATGGAAGTTGCTTGGCTGTGCTGCTGCAAACAAATCTTGCTTGGACTCGAATAGAGCAAGTTCGCTATGGAAACTGCCGCAGGATAATAACTACCAGCCTGGCCGTGGTAACAGGAGTGAACTGGGTGACTCTAGAGCACTCATGTGTTACTATACTAATGGGATGGGGATTCAGTCCGTGGTGTTGTGTAGAAATTCCTACTGCCAGGCTTACTCTACGTGTGTATTCATGTCTGCTAGATGGCACTGCGTCATCTGTAATGAACAGGCTAGCATGTGTCTGCCGTCTACTGGATGCAATCCGTCCTGCTCAGCTGTGTGTAACAGGCTGTATACTGCACTCCCAACAGCTAATGGGGATTCTCCTTTAGCTCTGGGGGGGGGGGGGGGGGGGGGAATCTGAATTCTATCGCCTCTGTTGCCATGGCATTTTTAGGGGCCACACATCTGTTACTACACGTGTTAGTGTTTAGAGTACAAGACTGGCTGTTGGTGAAGAGATTGACGTTGCCTGGTGCTGTAAACACACCCCTCTCCCAAGAGGTCACTTTTCTGAGCAGAGCTGCATGTTACCTACCGTTTTCCCTGCAAAACTAACTTCCACAGAAGGGTCAGCGCAGATCCTTTTGTCGACATGCATCTGGAACATGGACCTAAAGTAATGCAGGCAAGAGTCCTCCACTGGAGAGGGAAGAGAGACGCGTTCGTGTCAGATAGCTCTTGGCTGGCACAGTTTACTCCTGCTGACCATCTGTGCTTCAGGGGGAGACCCAAAACCTCCCCTCGGCTGAGGGTAACAAGGGTCTGAAAGGGCAGAGGAAGCTGGTGACACTGGACAGCAGGCAGGCGACATGGCAGGCCACCCTACAATAGTGGGCAAAGATCCTAATGTATTTGGGAGGGATAGCTCAGTGGTTTGAGCATTGGCCTGCTAAACCTAGGGTTGTGAGTTCAATCCTTGAGGGGGCCATTTAGGGAACTGGGGTAAAAATCTGTCAGGGGATTGGTCCTGCTTTGAGCAGGGGGTTGGACTAGATGAGCTCCTGAGGTCCCTTCCAACCCTGATATTCTATATTTGTAGGATTTGCCTCCAGCCCCTCTAGGAGCTGTCACTGTAGAGGGGTGAGCAACAGGGACTGTCAAACCCTTGTGCTTCCTGTGTTCTGGTAGCAGCCAGAAGTGTGCTAGGTGCTGCATAAACATCAGAAGGCCCAGTCCCCATCCAAGGAGCTAAAATGACTGAGGAACAGTCCCTGGAGTCCTGGCTCCCATCCCCCTGCTCTGACTACCAGGCCATGGAGGGGTATCCTCTGCACTATATGACACATACTTTGGGGCATATCCTCAGCTCTGTATATGCGGAGCTGAAAGGTGGCCATGCATACGGGCATCGCTGCTGGCTTGAGAAGGTTGGACTCTACGTCCTCACTCTCCGCAGGCTTGTCCAGCTCCTGAGAGGAGAGAAGAGTGCTGAGAATGTTTACAGGCACAGAACAACTGCAAGACAGCCCCACCAGCAGAGCACTGGTAAGAACCAGAGGATGGGGTGTGGTGTGTCTGAGACCAGGTGTTTCACTGCTCTAGAGAGAGCCAAAGGCACGTGGTGAGCAGGTTATTTTGCAGCCTGTGCAGTGTTAGGGTCAGATCCTGATGCCTTTGGAGCAATGAGGGCTCTGCCAGGTGCTCCAGTGGGAGGAAGATTGGGCCCTTGTGCTGCAACCGGGAGTCATCTTAGGGCTGTGTATGAATGGTGGCCTGCAGGGGCCAGAGAGAATGGCCTGTGGATGGGCAGAGCATGAAGCCAGGTATGGAAGTGTGAGAGTGCAGACGCTAACCATGAGTTGCGCCAGGGCCTGATCTGCAGAGACGCTGAGCACCCACAGCTGCCTTGACCTGCAGTGGGAGCTCAGCACTTCTGACAACGCAGGGCTCTTCTGCTGAATCCCCCTCGACTCGTGTTCAAACCCGGCACTGAGATTCAGGCTAATCACTGCTGAATCTTGCTGGTAGGTGGGTTCACTAAGTTCCAACAAGGGCCTGAAGCATGGGCGGCCGTTGGGGGACCTGGCTGCTAGGGGAGGCTCCCTCCCCTTGTGCCCAAGGCCCTGCCCCTCCCCATCTGCCCCCCTTCTGTTCCCCCTCCCCCGCAGGAGCCCAGAGCACCCTCACTGTGGCCCCTGGCCCCAGTGCCAAGTGGCCAGGGGGCGAGGGCCCAGCCCTGGTGTGCCAGGCAGCACTCCTGGCCCCCCGTGCTCCGAGTGGTGCCACCCCAGCACCAGTCACCCTGACTCCCTGTGGGAGGCAGGCCAGCCAGCCTGGGGCAGCCAAAGCAGAGCACTCTGGGAACCGCAGGAGGGGGCCTGGCCTGGGGGCCGAGTGTGGGCAGGGTCACACTAGGCTGTTTGGGAAGGCACCGCCTCCCCCTGCCTATGATACTCGCTGCCCATGGCCTGAAGGGGGTCCCGGAAGGAAGCCCTGGAACAGCCAAGTGCAGGTTTTTCGTGTTTCGCAGATATCAGGAAACCCAAGACCTCGGTATGGAGCTGCGGTGGTTTGGGCAGTGACTCAGGATGGGGCAGGAACTCAGCGGGATCACTGCCGGTATCATGTCCCTTTCACAGGCGGTGTTTACCGGTGCCTGGTCCCCGGCTCCAAGCACACAAAGGCTGACTTTCAAGTAGCCTCTCAAGCCAGCATTCAGATGAGTCGGGTGGTAAAGGCTGAGCCATTTCCAGCTGAGAGCATGACCTGGGAGAGAAGGACGGCAGGGTCTGCGATTTGTGCAACTCACTGTATTCCTCCCACCCCGCACTCAGCTTTTATACAGTCACAGGGACCATCATGATCCAGAAAAGCTGGATGAGAGTCAACAGTGTGCCCATGTTCCCAAGAAGGCTAACAACCTATTGGGCTGCAGTAGTAGGAGCATTGCCAGGAGATCGAGGGAAGTGATTATTCCCCTCTGTTCGGCACTGGTGAGGCCTCATCTGGAGTATTGTGTCCAGTTTTGTGCCCCCCACTACAGAAAGGATGTGGACAAATTGGAGAGAGTCCAGCGGAGGGCAATGAAAATGATTAGGGGGCTGGGGCACATGACTTATGAGGAGAGGCTGAGGGAACTGGGGTTATTTACTCTGCAGAAGAGAAGAGTGAGGCGGGATTTGATAGCACCCGTCAACTACCTGAAGAGGGATATGATCTTTCACTCCATATTCTTTATGAAAATATGCTTATGGATATGAACATGTCATAACTGAGATGTACTTTATGCAAGATGGGTCGTGTAGGATATCACTGGAATTTAGCTGTATGCATTGGAAAGGTTATAATTTACTGAATGCCATTATCCTATTTGTGTGCCTGTACCATTTCTGTATCTGAAGTTAGTAATAGTGACTATGGGTACATCCACACTACCTACCGGATTGGCGGGTAGCGATCGATCTATCGGGGATTGATTTATCGCGTCTCATCTAGACACAATAAATCGATCCCCTAACGCGCTCCCCTTTGACTCCGGAACTCCACCAGGGTGAGAGGCGGTAGCAGAGTTGACGGGGGAGCCACGGCCGTCGCTCCCGCGCCGTGAGGATGGGAGGTAAGTTGATCTAAGATACGTCGACTTCAGCTATGCTATTCTCATAGCTGAAGTTGCGTATCTTAGATCAACCCCCTCCCCTAGTGTAGACCAGACCTAGGTATCTGTAGTTCAACTCTGCTATTTTGGATGACGCCCCGTGCTAACACTTCAGGTACAACAATGGAAAAGCCAGATGGGGCGGATGGCCCATCAGCGAGGACAATGGGCTGTGAAAAGTTTTGGCCTTCCTGCAGACCCTCCATACTCATGGAAGCTGTGATACTACAGAGTCAGGTGGTCTTGTCACCTGATACTAAACATTACCTGGGACTTCTCATAACTTTCCATGGGAAGGAAAGGGAAGGGTGGGAGGAAGGCAAATGGGACTCCTCTCCATGGCCTGTCTGCCCAAGAAGAAAGACTGCAAACACCACCTGAAGGGGAGCCCAGACTGAGATGGGGTCCAGTCTGAAAAGGAATATAACTGGAACTCTGAACCACAGAAACTTTGCAACCTGCCTAAAATAACATTTAGGGTGAGAATTTATATTTTGTAATCTGTTTCTTATTCTATTGAGCTTAGCTTGTGTACTTTGTTTTATTTGCTCAGTAATCTGCTTTGTTCTGTCTGTTATCTCTTATAGTCACTTAAAATTCGCCTTTTGTAGTTAATACACTTATTTCTTGTTTATAATATAACCCAGTTTATGTAATTTCTAACTGAGAGTGGGGGGGGGAAGACATTTTGCATATCTCACTCCACACTGAGGGAGGAGGCGAATTTCATAAAACCTTTGGGTTTGTCCCCCTTAAAGGGAGTGGACACCAGAGTGTTGGGGGAACCCCTAAGGCTGAATCTTCCCAGAGCGGGTCCCTGTCTCTGTGCAGCTGGGTGTGGCCCTGCCTGTGTGCTTGGCTGGAAGAGGCTTGTGAGCCTAGCCCAGCAAGGCAGGGTAAAGGGGACCCAGGCTGGCAGAATAGGCTGACTCAGTGGCACCCCAACACATCAAGTGACACCCCAAAGGGTCCAAACCCGTCACAGGGGGTTCCAAAGAGGATGAAGCTCGGCTGTTCTCAGTGGTGGCAGATGACAGAACAAGGAGCAATGGTCTCAAGTTGCAGTGGGGGGGTTCAGGTTGGATATTAGGAAACACTATTTCACTAGGAGGGTGGTGAAGTACTGGAATGGGTTACCTAGGGAGGTGGTGGAATCTCCTTTCTTAGAGGTTTTTAAGGTCAGGCTTGACAAAGCCCTGGCTGGGATGATTTAGTTGGTGTTGGTCCTGCTTTGAGCAGGGGGTTGGACTAGATGACCTGAGGTCCCTTCCAACCCTGATATTCTATGATTCTATGGTCTTGTCTGACCCCCTGGAGAGTACAGGCCAGAAACCTGCCCCACAATAATTCCTGCAGCAGATCTTTTAGAAAAACATCCAATCTTGGTTTAAAAATAGTCAGTCATGGAGAATCCATCACGACCCTTGGTAAATTGTAACTGTTAATTACTCCCTCCATTAAAAAATGACACCTTATTTCCAGTCAATTTGTCTAGCTTCAACTCCCAGCCATTGGGTCATGTTAGACCTTCCTCTGTTAGACTGAAGAGCCCATTACCAGATCTTTGTTCCTGTGACAGGGTGCTGGCTAAGAAAATCTGAGCCAGGCTCTGTCACACCAGCTCCAATCAAGAAAGGGGAATTGGAGCTGGCTGGCTAAGTCCAGGCCTGATTGGCAAACAGGGAACAGCTGCCGGCCTCGTTAGCCAGGGGCTACATAAAGGCTGGCAAGAAAGAAGTCAAGGGGGAAAGAAGGAAAGGGGGTGGGAATGCTCCTCTCCTGGCTGCAGGAGCTAGCCGTCCCTGAGGCTGTAATGCTGAGGCTGTTTGTAGCTAGAAGGTGGTGGGAAAGTATACTGGAAATAAAGAGCATGTGTGATTGCACCAGTGCAGAGGTCTCTGGCTGGTTTGTGGGTGCAGCAAGGGGCAGAAGTGAGGAGGGCCCAGTGGCACCTCACCACAGTTCCCCATGTAGATACTTATAGGCTGTTATCAAGTCACACCCTTAACCTTCTTTTTGTTAAACTGAATAGATTGAGCTCCTTGAATTTATGACTATAAGGGGTGTTTTCTAATCTTGTGATGCCGTGTCCACCCCGTATGGGACTGGAAGGGGCTATGGCCAGGCAGGCCTATTAACTCCACAGGCTGCACCTGAAGGAAGAACCAGGGAGCAGGGAATTGATTGCAAGAAGGTTCAGCTAGGCAGGAATAGGGGGTCTCTAAAGCCAGGAAGCTGGCAACAGAAGGGGGCTGCTGCTGGGAAAGGGCAGTCACTCCCGGGGAAGAGGGAGGGAGGAAGGTTTGGAACTGGTACACCCACAGCAAGGAGAGGAACCAGGAGTTGTAGGAAGCGGTCCAGGGAAGGAGCAGTGAGGGCTGGGAGAGGAAAGTCCAGAACTGCTGGGTTGAAGGTCCCTGGGCTGGAAGGAACCTGGAGAAGAGGGTGGGCCCAGGTTCCCCTACCAGCTACTGGGAAAATGGCACCACTGGGACAGTGAATGGAAAGTCTGCCTAGGTCACTGTAGGAGTGACAGAGACTTTGAAGGATGGACCCCAGAAGCCGGGGCCACTGAGTGGCCTGGCTGGAGGGATGCGTCACGCAGCAACTCCTGGAGCAAGAAAGGGGCTGAAGACCTGAGAGAGAGACAGTGTGATGGTATGTGACCATGGGAAGGGACATCAATCTCAAGAGCTAATCTCCAGAGTGACCAGGAGGAGGCGGCACTAGCAGTGACTGGACCCTGTGACAAATCCTTTAATCATTTTCATGCCTCTTGTCTGAATCCTCTCCAATTTATCCACACCCTTCAGAACTGGACACAGGATCCCAGCAGCCGTCACACCAGTGCCAAATACAGAGGTGAAATAACCTCTCTGCTCCTATGCGAGATTCCCCGGCTTATGTACCACAGGATCGCATTAGCTCTTTTGGCCACAGTGTCACACTGGGAACTCCTGTTCACCTGATTATTCTACACAACCTCCAAATCTTGTTCAGATCCCCTGCTTCCCAGAACAGAGTCCCCCAGCCTGCGTTCTTTGTCCCAGAGGTATACCTTTACATTTAACTGTATTAAAAAGTGTAGTGTTTGCTTGTGCCCAGTTTACCAAGTGATTCAGATCTCTCTGAATCAGGGATCTGTCCTCTCCACTATTTACCACTCCCCCAGTTTGTGTGTCATCAAGGGAGTTTGGCACTGGTGGATGGTGCTGGCTCAGTAATCCTGAAAGTGGAGTCCTACCTCTGCAGAAACGAATGTGTCCCAGGTGGCAGCAATATAAGCCATATAAGTAACTAACAGAGGATAAGTCCTTATTAGTGCCTGCTCCCCAGTCCTGAGTTCATAGAGGCTAAATTTCCAAGGAGCGATAACCATGCAGGTAACCAGGTATGTGACTACCATGCAGGGAGGCAAGGGTCCCAGACACCGTACATATTGTGGGCAAGGGGCGTTACAGCGTTGTCATGGTGACAGGTGGCACGGAGACAAGCTGGTGTATGGAGTGGGGGGATCCCTTGTAAAGTGTTCTGGGAATGAGATGGAGCTATGAACGTGCCCCCTGCATGAGGCAGTAAGAGATAAACAGCCTTACTAGGCTAGCACCTGGTGGGGTGTGAGGGACGGGTGTGGAGTCCCAAGGGTAAGAATAAATGCAGGGCAACTGGGATTGGTTTGAAATCCTGGTTTGTATCTTCCTTGGTACCCAGGCACTAGGAACAGCCCAGCCCATCTAATTGTCTAACGGCGCCACAAACAGCCTTCACCTACCAGGAGAGTCGTACACACGGCCAACCTCAAGCTGTGGAGAGGGAAATGGAGCATGTTAGGGGATCTGCCCTAGAAGAACAATAACACCACCTGGCATTCCTCTAACACTCTCCCTCTTAGGATCCTCCATGCTTCAAACTGTGCAGCCCCCCTTCAGGTAACTGGGATCCCCGTACAGGTGGGGAAAGTGAGGCACAGAGTGGCAAAACGATGTCCCCAAACTTAACCACAGAGCCTGGAATAGACCCTGGCCCGCTTGACTCCTTGTTCTGTACTTAAAAGCACAGCACAAGGCCATGCTGACGCTAGACGTACAATGCTGCAGCGTTTCACTGGCAGCGGCGCTGCTGTAGCACTTCATGAAGATGTGACTACACTGATTGGAGAATGTAGGCGGTAGCTATGGTGACAGGAAAAGCCCTCCCACTGACATAGCGCTGTCTATGCCGGGGGTTAGGTCAGTATAACTGCGTCGCTCCGGGGTGTGTTATACCGACATAAGTTGGTAGTGTAGATCCAGGCTATGGCAACCTTATGGCACAGCTGTACCAATGCAGCTGCATGCTGTAGTGCAGCTGGTCTAAGCCCAGAGGAGAGAGCTCTCCCGGTGACTTAATTACTCCAGCCCCGTGCGCGACAGTAGCTATGTCCCCACCGGCTCTGAGGTCGGCGTAACTTATGTCAGTCACGGGGTGACTCATTCACACCACGGAGTGACATCACTTATACCGATGTAAGTGATAGCGTGTACACAGGCCAAGCCTAAGAGAAGCTAAATCAAAGGCAAAGTAGAGCTAAGCTGGCCGCTGTTGTTCTGGTTCTGCTCATTCCTATTGTGACACGACGCTCCGTATTCTTTATAGAACTATGCTTATGAGATGAATATGGCATAACTACGATATACTTTGTGCAAGATGGCTCATGTGAAATCATTGGCAAGGTTGTGATTTACTGAATGTGATTATCCAAGTTGTGTGCCTGTATCATTTCTGTATCTGAAGTTAGGAATATTGACTATGGAACAATTACAAGTGTGTGTGTACAGATGCTCCCCGGGATATGCAAGACCCGACTTATGCGAAATCGCACTTACGGAAAAAGTTCCATAAGCCAAAAATAGGATTTTTGAGTTGCGGAAGTTTTTGCGTAATGTACAGGTATACGTTTCTGACACTCGCAAAATTCGAGTTACACAAGGCTTTCCGGAACGGATCGATTGCATAAGTCGGGGGGCGTCTGTACTTGGGGAAACACCCACCAGACAGCAGGCAATCTTCCTGAATGAGCCATTTAAGAAGGACAATAGAACTCCGAAGATACTAATCTCCCACCTCCCTGAGGAGCTTCCTAGGATGCTGCACTGACACTACAAGGCCCGGTGATAATGTCACCTGATGAAAAATACCCCCTTAGACACGGTTGGTACTTTCCCACTGGAAACAAAGGCTTCCTGCCTTATGTCAATTCTATTTAAGGCTGGGAGGCAAGGCCATTGGGACTCTCCTCCATTGCCTACCCAAGAAGAAAGACTGCTGAAAGTACCTGAAGAGACAAAGGAACTGAGCTGTGGGAAAGGCAAGGGCCGAGTCCAGACTGAGACAGAGGAGACTAGTCTGTAAAGAGAAATAACTGGGAACTCTGAGCTACAGAAACTCTGCCTCCTGCCTAAGTCAATATTTAGGGTGAGAAATTACATTTTGTAACATGTTTCTTTAGCGAATCAAGCTTGATTTGCATGTTTTGTTTTATTTGCTTAGTAATCTGCTTTGTTCTGTTTGCTATCCCTTACAGTCACTTACAATCTGCCTTTTATAGTTAATAAACTTGGTTTATTATTAAACCCAGTTTGTGCAATTTCTAACTGGGGACAGGGGTAAGAAGTTGTGCATCTCTTCCTCCACGTTGAGGGAGGGGGCAAATTTATGAACTTACATTATATAGATTTCTCTACAGCGCAAGACAATATTATCTGGGGTTTACCTCTTCACAGGGGGCGTGCACATGAGTGCTGGGTGAATCCTTTCATACACATCTGACTGCAGTCGTGTCTGCAGCTGGGTGTGGTCTTGCCTGGGTGTGTGCTGGAAAGGGGTTTGAGAGCCTGGCACAGCAACCCAGCGCAAGGGAAACCCAGGCTGGCAGGGCTGGAGGGCTGAGTGGGACCCCAGCACATCAGGTGGCATCCCGGATTGAGGGGGTCTAACCCGTCACACCTATCATGTGTGGAACTGGGAACTGGGATGGGGGAGTTGGACTGGCCCCAAAAGAAGATTTAATGAAAAATCTTGATGTTTCAACATTTGCTTCCATTCCAATGCAGAACAAAATTAAGACCTTGTGAACTGGGGAGAGGGACTGACCAGCTCATCCCAGAATGGCGAATAGCTGGCCGTCTAAGGCATTTCCTTCATTCAGGCTAGGGACTTGAACCTTAGGGCAGGTCTCGACTATGGGGCTAAGTCGACCTAAGTTACGCAACTCCTGCTACATGAATAACGTAGCTGGAGTTGACGTACCTTAGGCTGACTTATTGCGGTGTCTGCACCATGCTGGGTCGACGGGAGAAACTCTCCCGTTTACTTACCTTATTCTTCTCGTTCCTGTGGAGTACTGAAGTCGATGGGAGAGCGATCGGCAGTCGAATTAGTGGGTCTTCTCTAGACCCACTAAATCGACCCTTGGTGGATCGATCGCCATGTGTCGATCCCCTGGTAAGGGGAGACAAGCCCTTAGACTCCTACATGCCAGGCGTGCTCTAGACAAGTAGCTATTCTGGCAGTCTCTTGGTCTGGTTTTGATCAGAAATCCCATCCTGGACCTGAGAAACCTTTCTGGCAAAATTTTAGTCAAAATAGATGTGTTTCTGTGAAAACGTCCAGTTTCAGAAAACCAAGATTTTGTCAAAAAGTGCCTGACCAGCTTCAGTCAGCAGTAGCTGAGGTAATTCCTGGCTGCCTAGAAAAGTGGTGACTGACTTGGAAAGAGACGGACAAAAATCTAGGAACATACGTTACAGTGGACAAGACAGACAATTTCATCCCCACGTTACCACAATGTGCCAGAGGCAGGAGCAAGGTGTGGGGGGGAGTGTTCATAGGTAGAATTTTAATGAATGTCTGGAGTAAGGATAAGTTATTGACCCACTTGAGAACTGTAACCAGTTGTGGAGATCGCTACTCGGAGACAACAGATGATTCCTAAAGAGCCTCTTGGGAGCAGGGCTGGCCAGAAAACAAGAATCCCGTTTCACACATTTTCAAAGTTTTGGCCTTTGTTTTGTTTTGCACTGGGACAAGCAGAGCCCTTTGAAACCTTTCACAAAAAAACAGAGAGCATGAGTGCACGCCACTAGAACAGCCCACTGGCTAGGGCACTCAGCTGTGATGGAGGAGAAAGTAGCTCAGGTCCCTGTTCTGCCTGATTCAGAGGAAGGACATGAAGTTGGGTCTCCCATACCCTAGGTGAGGGACCTAACCACCTGGCTATTGGCTATTCTGAGATGGGCTGGTCTCTCTCTCTCTCCCTCCCTCCTAGGAAATTCTCAACCAGCTCTACTTGGGAGTGAGCATTGCCTGTACGCAGGTTCCCACATCCATGCATGCAACATCACCAGGAAAATATCTGCTGGCGTGGTCCAGTCACCTGGCTCTGCCAAGGTGATTACATCCACTGTCACTCACCTTGAACACTCCAATGATGGAATCCGCTCGCACCGCCCTTGAGTTCAGCACCTAGAAAACAAACCCAAGACTTTGGTTCACTGTTCCTGTGCTAGGAGGTGAAGCCCCCATCTTAGCCCCCACCCACCTGAGGGACAGCATGATGGCTCTATTACCCACAATTCCCAGCTCTGCAATGCTGACATGAAGGGTCTGTAGGCCTGATTCTTCAATGCCTGGCACCTGTCTCATCACTTACACCGGTGTAAAATGCTACACAATCAGAATTCTCCACGCACCTTGCACAGCAGAAATGACTGCATAAAGTGCAAAGCAGAGAAGAATTGGACTTCAAGTCTTGAAAGCTCTAAATAGCAACTAGGCTCTGTGAATATAAAGTTCATCAATTCATAAATCTAAAGGCCAGAAGGAACCATTGTGATCATCTCGTCCTGCAGAACACAGGCCACCGGATTTCCCGGCATTAATGCCTTCTTTGAGTCCAATAGCTGTGGTTGAAGTAGAGCAGATGTTTTTTCTAAAACATCCAATCTCGATTTAAAAATGGTCAGCGATGGAGAATCCACCATGACCTTTGATAAGTTGTTCCAATGGTTAATTACACTCGGGGTTAAAAATTTGCCCCTGTATTTACCTGGCTTCAACTTTCATCTGTTGGATTTTGTTATACCTTTGGCTGCTAGATTGAAGAGCTCTCTATTCTCTAATTTCATTTCCTCATGTGCAGGAACTTATAGATCGTGATCAAGTCACCGGATACGTCACATGCCCCTTAACCTACCCTTTTGATAAGCGAAATAGATTGAGGCCCTGGAGTCTCTCACTATAAGACAGGTTTTCTACTCCTTAAACATTCTCGTGGCTCTTCTCTGAACCTTCTCCAATTTACCAACATCTATTTTAAACTGCAGGACAAAAGTGGACATAGTATTCTAGTATTGGTCTCACTGATAAGAGAGATTTTGAGCTGCTCTATTTTCCTAAGCACAGCACTGAAAACATTACTTTGCCATCATTAACTGAAAATAGGGGAAGAGCGAAAATAAAATGAACGAAATTGGAAAGGAATATGGTGGCAACAGTAGAGCTTAACATTAAGATGCATAAATTAACAATTGGGTACATAGTGAAAGGGATGAGGTAATTGTTTACAGTTTAATAGTTTGGTAAAGTGTTGGCACATAGCCAAGGAGAGTGAGAAATCAGTTTCAATGTAGCCTATAGAGAGTATGTTGGCAGACAAGTGTAGCCTGGGGTAAAGGTCACTCCCCCTCTGCAGGGAGGGGTCACTCCAAAACTAGGTGAGGGTCACCAGACCATAATAGTAAACAGACCATAATACTACAACTTGTTATGCAACAGCTTTGACTGACCGCCAGATTTAGCAGTTGTGATTGGACTACAAGTATGGACCAATCAGAGAGGGTTTAAAGGTGATTGGAAGATAGAGTATGCTCATATCAGGATTGAGAAACAAGCCAATCTGAAAGGGTCTAGTGGCTGGTAAAACTGAATAAAAGGCAGGCAGTCAGCAGGCAAAAGTCAGTCAAGATGGGGAACCAGGAGAAGATCAGATCAGAAGAAAGAAACCTAAAAGAGCAAAGAACAGCAGAGAAGAAGACCTGAAAGAAGCAGCAGCTGCTGCAGCAGCACCAGTGACAGAACAGAACAGAATGAGCTGTAGACAGAGCAGGGGGAGAGAAGCCTAAGGAGAGGAAGCATGCTAGTTACAGGATAGGATACAGGACAGAAATAGGATTAATGAGGGAGTATGTTTGCTAGAATAAAGTTGGGTGTCTGGGGTGTGTGTTTGTTACTATGTATAAAGTTTAGAGTTTATTCAATGTTGCATAGGACTGAGCACCATGTGCAGAACATAATCACCTAAGCCGTTCCAACGGTCTGACTTTACAGGGTACTTTCACTTGTATACCCTGTGCTGTAGGATGTGCTGATAATTTGTTTAACCTATGCAATTTATATCCAGTGCTTAATAGGGATTTAGATTTAACAATTCAATTATTGCTGAACCTGTTGTCAGTAATAATAAAAATATTTTTGTTTTGGAAAAATACTGCCTGTGTGCTAATCCTTTGAATGGAAATCTGTATCTGTGTCCTCCCAGGGGTAAACAGATCAAGTCTATCCTGGGGAATTTCCTGAAGGGCATGGGGAGATCCTTGGTAAACCCTGAGAATTCTACTAGGGTGGGCCCCTCCTTTCATCTTGCTGGAACAGATTAATAGGTTAACATCTAGGGAACCCAGAAGTAAGCAACAGGAGAGCTACTTGGGGATTAATCTGTTCTTGGGGTAACAATTAATGGAGGTAAAACACCTCCGTACTCTCCTGTTTAAGCACACAAGGATTGCATTAGCCCTTGGGGCCACAGCATGACACTGGGAGCTCACATTCAGCTGATTATCCACCACAAACCCCAAGTGTCACTGCTTCCAAGAACAGAGTCTCTCATCCTGTAAACATGGCCTCCATTTTGTTCCCAGATGGATACATTTATATTTAGCCATATTAAAACACATTGTTAGCTTGCACACAGCTAACCTAGTGACCCAGATCGCTCTGTATCACTGACCTGTCCTCTTCATTACTTACCCGTCACCCAATTTTTTGCGTCACCTGCAAACTTTATCAGTGATGATTTTGTTTTCTTTGAGGTCATTGATGAAAATGTTAAACAGCACAGGGCCAAAAATCCCACTAGCAATACACCCGCTTGATGATGATTCCCTTTTTACAATTACATTTTGAGACCTATCAGTTAGCCAGTTTTTAATCTACATAATGTGTGTCATGTTGATTTTGTGCCGTTCTAATTTCTTAAACAAAATATTGTGCAATAAAAAGTCAAATGCCTTACTACTGTCTAAGTATATTACATCAATCTTATTACCTTTATCAACAAAACTTGTAATCTCATAAAAAAAAGACATGAAATTAGTTTGACAGGATCTACTTTTGTGCTCACATCATCAGAAAGAACTCCAATTAAACAGGAAAGCTCCTGGCCTTCTCTACTTTGACCCAATGATGTATTTACTTTAGGGCCAAGTCCTGGGGCCAAGGGCGGTTCTGTGTTTTTTGCCGCCCCAAGCACGGCAGGCAAGTGGCTTTTGGCGGTGCGCCTGCGGGTGGTCCACTGGTCACGCGGATTCGGCGGCATGCCTGTGGGAGGTCCACTGGTGCCAGGCCATTGGCGTTCCCACCGCCAAATTGCCACCAAAGCCGCGGGACCGGCGGACCTCCTGCAGGGATGCCACCGAATCCGCGGGACCAGCAGACTGCCCGCAGGCACGCTGACGAAAGCCGCCTGCCTGTTGCCCTCACAGTGACCGGCAGGCCGCCCCCCGCGGCTTGCTGCCCCAGGCATGCGCTTGCTGTGCTGGTGCCTGGAGCCGCCCCTGCCTGGGACCCCCTTGTGACAGAGGCCCCTTGGCAAACAGCCTGCTGTTCTTTGCAAACAACTCTCATCTCAGGCCTGACAAACTCACTACACCAAACACGACTTGCAGGGTATTTATCCACAAGGAGTAACATGTAATGCATCTACAGAAAACTCACAACTTGTCAAGACTCATAATCATTATGAAATGTATGTACAGGAATACTTCAGGAATAATGTATTTCAGAAATAATGTAACTATATTGACGGTATGCTTTATGGACTTGGAGTAAAAGTTAGTCACCAGGGATAATGTGTCTTGGTGATGGCCCATTCTGGCAGGAGAGAGCGGTCACCCCTCCCAGGTTAGCCAGTGAGGTATGCAAGGTATCCAGCCTTGCTCCATCTCAAGACTATCAATGGAAAACCATCACATACTACTGCAAACAGTTGAAACACTTGGCGGTGAAAAAGAGACATTACAACAGACAGAAGATCTCCCTGTCTGTGAATAGAGTCAAAAGACTGTTTCAGTATAACGCCTAGTGGGGAGAGGTCCTCTGTATCCATTCACTGAGAAGACAGTGAGGCAGGGGAGTTTTCAGGAAGGTTTGGATCCTGGTTCCAATCACCGACTGAACTTTTGGGGAAAACCTCCTTTATTAGCTAGGAAAGGGAACTGTTAATAAACATAGGTCCTAGTGCATGGTTTATGATTTTGGTTTATATTGTGATCATTTGTTTCCACCGCTCTCTTGTTTCTAGTGGAATCTTTATTCTTTCTTAAATGAACTTTTTTGTTTTCTTAGAAGTGCTCACAAGTGCTGTGCATTGTACAGGTGCAGTGATTTAAGGTCAAACTGGGGCAGAAGTTACAGGATTTGCGTGAGTAGCTGGTGTCAGGGGCTGGATATCAGGAATACTTCAAAGGGACTTGGGGACTAGGGGCACCTCTTGTTAACCCGCAAGGCAAAGACAGGGCTGGCCTAGCCCAGAGGAGAGGGCTTAAGTGTCTGAAAGGCTGGTGATTTCAGGAAGCTGTCACCCACCCACCATTGGCAAGGTTCCCTCATGCCGGAGGCAGGGGGTAATAAGATGATTCACTGTCACACAGTGACTCATTGTGTCACAGGGTAGTTTTGCGAGGGAGTTTAGAGGGGGAGTGTGTGTGTGTGCCTAGATACACTTAACATTCTTTAAACTTAAAACCAAAACCACCCCCTGATAAAAACAAAACAACAACAAAGAAACATGCTTCAGATGTAAAAAGAGAATGCAGGCAGACGTCCATCAACAGAGTGGGGCTACCCAGTTTATTGCAGCATGTATGATTACCTGTCCTATGGGAGGGTGGCGTATGTGTGCATTCGGTGCAAGGAGCCCCTGGCCCTCGCAGACCATGTATGGGCTTTGGAGACCAGAGTGGCTGAACTGGAGGAGCTAAGGGAGTCAGAGAGGTACACAGATGAGACTTTCCGGGACTCAGTAGAACGGCCCCACCCCTGGTCTGACAGCCTCTGTGCTGTTGAGGAGGATGAAAGTCTCAAGGAAGGAGAATATCCAACTGAAGCAGACAGAAACGATCCCATAGTTGGAACCCTCCTTCCAGATGATGTTGGGATATCCTCTCGCACTGAGGATAGCTCTTCAGGGGAGGGAACTCCAGTTATTAGGAAGAGACAGGTAATAGTTATGGGGGATTCGATCATTAGAAACATAGATAGCTGGGTTTGTGATGACCAAGAGAACCGCATGGTGACTTGCCTGCTTGGTGTGAAGGTTGCGGATCTCTCGAGACATCTAGACAGACTTATGTGTAGTGCTGGGGAGGAGCTGGTGGTCGTAGTACATGTAGGTACCAATGACATAGGGAAGGGTAGGAGAGAGGTCCCGGAGGCCAAATTTAGGCTGTTAGGCAAGAGATTGACATCCAAATTAAAAAGGTCATAGAGTGGTTTTTAAACTAAGGCTGGGGGAAAGTTGACAGGTGCGGAGGAGCATGTGGTTCGGACAGAGACACCCCTTAGAGGAGGATCTATTAATGGAGATTCTCTATGTCCTAGTAAGGAGGAGAGGAGCAAGATGATAAAATACGGGTAGGATCTGATGAGAAACAGCCAAATGAAAAAAGTCCCATTCAATTAGATCATGTAATGGCAGACAGCTAAAAAGTGACAAGTTTGTAAAGTACTTATATACCAATGCTAGAAGTCTAAATAGTAAGATGGGTGAACTAGAGTGCCTCGTATTAAATGAGGATATTGATGTAATAGGTATCACAGAAACTTGGTGGAATGAGGAAAATCAATGGGACACAGTAATACCAGGGTACAAAATATATTGGAAGGACAGAACAGGTTGTAGTGGTGGGGGAGGGGCACTATATGTGAAAGAAAGCATAGAATCAAATGAAGTAAAAATCTTAAATGAACCAAATTGTACCACAGAATCTCTATGGATAGTAATTCCATGCTCAAATAATAATAATATATCAGTAGGGATATATGACCGACCACCTGACCAGGATGGTGATAGTGACTGTGAAATGCTCAAGGAGATTAGAGAGGCTATAAAAATTAGATTAGAGAAGCAGTGAGAGACAAAAAGGCATCCTTTAAAAGTGGAAGTTAAATCCTAGTGAGGAAAATAGAAAGGAGCATAAACTCTGGCAAATGAAGTGTAAAAATATAATTAGAAGACCAAAAAAGATTGTGAAGAACAGCTAGCCAAAGACTCAAAAAGTAATAGCAATTTTTTTTTTTAAAGTACATCAGAAGCAGGAAGCTGCTAAACAACCAGTGGGGCCACTGGACGATCGAGATGCTAAAGGAGCACTCAAGGACGATAAGGCCATGGCAGAGAAACTAAATGAATTCTTTGCATCAGTCTTCATGGCTGAGGATGTGAGGGAGATTCCCAAACCTGAGTGTAGCAGATCTCGAAGACTCACTGGTGTGGCACCTCCTGCTGGTCATCTGGGAATTAGCTCTTTTCCAGGCTCAGAGCACCCTCTGCTGGCTGGTGTCTAACCTGCCTCAGGCCCTGTGTCCCTCCTGGACCCCGGTACCCTTTTACCTTGGGGTTCTGAGACCAGCAGGTTTAAAACGAACAAAAGGAAGTATTTCTGCACACAACACACCATCAACCTGTGGAACTACTTGCCAGGGGAGGTTGTGAAGGCCAAGACTATAACAGGGTGCAAAAAAGAACTAGATAAGCTTATGGAGGGTAGGTCCATCAATGGCTATTAGCCAGGATGGGCAGGGATGGTGTCTCTAGCCTCTGTTTGCCAGAACCTGGGAATGAGTGATAGGGAATGGATGATTTGATGATTACCTGTTCTGTTCATTCCCTGTGAGGCATCTGGCATTGGCCACTGTCAGAAGACACGATACTAGGCTAGATGGATCTTTGGTCTGACCCAATATGGCTGTTCTTATGTTCACCCCAAGAACAGTTCACCCCAAGAACAGTTCACCCCACCAGGGTCAAATAAGAGAAGATTTTTCATGAGTCACTGGTATGTTTTGTTGTGGCCCCCTGGGTACCTTGATCACTCAGATGTTGCTCCTGGCTCAAGTCTCACACCGGTGTCACTTGGGAGTAAACCCATTTAAATCGATGCTAGGATACTATGTCCAATGGACATGCTGGCTGCTCTCTGTTTTCCCGGCACATCACGTCTGAGTTACTCTTTCACAGATTTCAAGGCCAGAAGGGATCATTAGGTCTTTTAGTCTCTGTTATGCAGTGCTAAGTCATATGCCTTACTGTAGCGGGGCGGTCGCCCGCTCCAGCCCTAGAAGGGTTAAAGCCAGCCCTGGGAGAGGGCTGAGGCTGGGAAGGAAAGCCTGGGCTGATTGGGGGAAGGCAGTAACTGCTGGGGCCACGCCCCAATCAGGCCCAGCTGGTCCCTATAAGAGGCTGTGAGCCAGAAGCCCAAACAGTCTCTCTCTGCTGGTAGAGAGGGAAGGCCCTGGCTGCCTGGGAGCCGACCAGGGTACCTGGAGTGGAGCAGGGCTGGGGGAAGGCTAGAGGAGCTAGGGAGCTCCAGCCTGGAAAACCCCCAGGCTGCGGGCTTAGCAGAGGGCCTAAGGCAAGTACTGGGGTTGCAAAGGGGCAGCCCAGCAATAGGTAGAGACAGCAGGTCCAGACCCAACCTTGCCTATGATGGGTGGCTGTCACTGCAGTCTGCCCCAGGGCGCAGGGGTGAGTTGGGGACTGGCAGTAGCCTACGACTGAGGCGAGGTGGGGGTAGTGGGTGGGGGTTCCCCTGAGTGGGGAGACCTGGAGAAACAGTGGGGGTACTGCCAGGGGGCAGCACCCACTGAAAGGGTCACCCGGGGTCCGGGAGGGACATGGGGGGCCAGCGGTAGCGCGACACCAGCCGACAGGGGGTGCTCCGGAGGCTGGAAGCTAATTCCCTGAGACAACCCGCAGGAGGCGCTGCCGGGTGAGTCTGCGCCTGATTACACATACCAAAGGCTAAGTCTATTACATCTACTCAGTTACTTTTACCCACCAACGTGTAACCTCGACAAAGCAAGAAACCAGGTTTGTTTGACAAGCCCTGTTTTCCATAAAACCATGTTGATCAGTATTTATTATATTCCCAGCCTTTAATTCTTTATCAGTTGACTCCCATATCGGCTTTTCTTTTATTTTCCATCCAAGATTGATGTCAGGCTAACTGGCCTATAGTTACCCTGATCCTCCCACTTACTCTTTTTGGGTACATCTACACTGCAAAAACACCCCACAGCAGTGACTCTCGGAGCCTGGATCTACACACTCTGGCTAGGTCTATACTACCCGCCTGAATTGGCGGGTAGAAATCGATCTCTCGGGGATCGATTTATCGCGTCCCGTTGGGACGCGACAATCGATCCCCGAATCGGCGCTCTTACTCCACCAGCGGAGGTGGTAGTAAGAGCCGCCGACAGGAAGCCGCAGAAGTCAATTTTGCCGCCGTCCTCACAACGGGGTAAGTCGGCTGCGATACGCCGAATTCAGCTACGCTATTCACGTAGCTGAATTTGCGTATCTTAAATCGACTCCCCCCTGTAGTGTAGATGTACCCTCTGAATTGCTGGACTTGTGCTACAGTCTAAAACCAGTTGTGGAGACATTCCCAAATGGGCTGGAGCCCAGGGCAGAGGGTGGGCTTCAGAGCCCAAGTGGCAACATCTATGTGACTATTTTTAGTGCCATAGTGCAAGCCCTGTGAGCTTGAGGCTGGAAACCTGGGCTCTGAGACACGCTGCCATGGATTTTTCGCAGGATAGACATAACCTTTGAATGCTGGCACAACATTAGCACTCTTCCAGTTTTTTGGAATTTCTTGAATACAACTGAAGTGTTGTCTGTGGAATTCAGCACCACAAAAACAGCCTATTGTGGGGGCAAGATTTTACTTCCTGTCCTTAGATGGAGTTGGCTTGGGGCAATATGTTTAGTCTCATCTCAGGACAAAAAACCCTTGTTAATCTATAGTTGCTTTGACCCACTCCACCCTTGTACTAAGACTCATGTTCAGTGTCCCGTGATAGCCATGTATGGACCATGATTAATTCTTATGCAGTCAGAAGACACCACTGAGCATGCTCAGGAAATGCATAGTAATGGCCCACTAACGCTGACTGACATCAAGTTTAGCCCATCAGCAAACAGACTCAACACCAACTGTTAGAAGAAAAGAGTTAGAGGGCAGGGTGTTTCAAGGTTCTCCAGTGCCAAGAGAGGAAAAGGGGGGACTCAGGTCAACCAGGTAGAAGAGAAGTGATGCGAGGTGTCTCCTGCCCTTCATCTGGCCTATACCTGGAGTAGCAGGGAAGGTCCTGCCAGTGAGCTGTGAGATGCAAGAAGCCAGCTCCAGCGGTAGAGGGGTTCTAGTATCACTATAGTACCTGTATGTTTATGGTCTCGTCAAAGAGCTGAGTAGGCGTCTCATGGAAGTTCTGGAAAAATATCTGAGAAAAACGGAGAGGTAAATTTAGCGCAGTCCCAAACCTGCCTGCGCTCTCTGGGGAGCTCAGGATTTCGCTCACATGCAGCCAGGGTTGTCAATTTTGTTGGATGTATTCACAGAGGTTTCATCACATGACATAGTCTTATACTCCAGGACATAATCCAGACTCCAGGATTTAGTTGGGGATTGGTCCTGCTTTGAGTAGGGGGTTGGACTAGATACCTCCTGAGGTCCCTTCCAACCCTGATATTCTATGAATCCTGGAGGGTTGGCAAACCTACATGCACCATCCCATACTAGTCCCCTCAGGAGTCCAGTCTAGACACTGCCCTGGGGAAGGAGACTATAACTCACAGGGATGGCTGCATCCCTCCTCAATCTTGCCTCCAACTCCCTCAATAACTGGTGCTCTGGGACCATCCTATGTTGAATTTGGAATTGGCTCACAGACTAGAGGGCCCTCTCCAGCACAGGCTTGATAAGTCCACAAAAGCAGGCGTGGAACCACATGATGCCCACCCACCTCATTAAAATAGGGGTTGTTCCCCGTTTTGATTCTCGTCCTGTACACGTGGTCTCCGATGAAGACCTTCACCACGGGCTTGATGTTGTTTCCCTGAAGCTGGCGGCCTTCAATGATCCTCACACGCACCTGCAGTGAGAAATACAGCGGTACAATTTAAAGGGTCTCAGGGCAGGGATGTTCTGTTAGCCCAGCTGGGCTCCACTGCTAGAACTGGTCCCAACGCCACCCTGACCTGAGGCGCCATTGGAGGCGGGACATGCCAATGACAAAGCAACCCCAGAATAATAATATCCATTTCTGTTATTTCCCATGGCATCAGCTCCATCCAAGGTAGCAGGATGAAGCCCATGGATGAAGGAACATAGAGCTGGGATCCTCATATCCTACCACGGAGAGGGAACTAATTCTGGCACACTAGGTCTATCGCTGTGGGAAAAGGACCGACTTGGCCATTGAGACCCATGTACTGACCACCTTTACCATTGGGCCTAGGCTATATTGGGGGGGAATTTCTCCTTGACGGAGCTCATCTTGCCACGGTTCACAATACCTGGAAGTCCTGTTTTTTGTCTGCGAGTTCTCTTCTGGAATTTATTCTGCCGCTGATTCCTTCCCTCTGATGATCCTTTCCTGTGATACTGTGGATGGCTGTGGTGACCCAACTGTGTGCCCCTGGAGAGGGTCAGAAAGGGAATGGATTGGCCTGGGGTGGATGACCTGAAAGAATAATCCTTTCCCACAGAGCAAGTAGGAACAAACATTCTCTGCTCCTCCTTTGGCAGCTTTGTCAAGGATGGTGTCAGACATGGGAGCTTTAATTTCACTGGTTTGACACAGTGTTCAGGGTCAAAGCAGTTAAGTGAGAATCTAGGACACAGACCATTGGATGTGAGGCGCCTAAGAGCATGTCCCATTATAAATGGCCCATTACATGCAGTCTGCATGATCTCAATACACACATACCACATTGTGCCAATGGGGGGGGGTGAGCTCTGATCTTCAAAGGGATCAATTGTGAGTCCTGCTGTGCACCTGCACAGATGGGTAAGGGCTAAAAGGAGATCCCGTAAATCCCTGAGCAGGCTGCCCATGTTGCTGGAGGCTGCGCAGGGGGTCAGGGGCTGCATCTGGGCAGGGGGAGGACTGAATGAGCCTGGGCACTGCCCCTCACAATTCGTCAGTTCCAAGGCCAGAAGGGACAACTGTGATCATCTCATCTGACTCCTGTATCCCACAGGCCAGAGACCTGCCCCACAATAACCCCTAGCACAGGTCTGAGAGAAAAACAGCCAGTGATGGAAAATCCACCATGACCTTTGGTAAGTTTTTTTTCCAATGGTTAATTACTATTGCTGTTAAAAATGTATGTCTTTGTATGAATTTGACTAGCTTAACCTCCTAGCCATTGGACTGTGTTAGATCTTTCTCCGCTAGACTGAGAGCCCATTATTTAATATTTGTTCCCTAGGTAGATACTGACAGACTGTGATCAAGTCATCTCTTAACCTTCTTTTTGTTAAACTAAATAGACGGAGCTCCTTGAGTCTATCACAATAAGGCAGGTTTTCTAATAATCCGTTGATCATTCTTATGGCTCTTCTATGAATCCTCTCCAATTTATCAACATCTTTCCTGAATTGAGGCCACCAGAACTGGACAAAGTATTCCAGCAGTGGTCACACCAGTGCCAAATACAGAGATAAAATAACCTCTTGACTCCTACTCAAGATCCTACTTTTTACGCATCCAATGATCACATTAGCCATTTTGGCCACAGCATTTTCCTGGGACCTTATGCATGGCCCCCCAGTTATTTGTAGTCACTGTTTCCCAGGATGGAGTCCCCCTGTGCTGTAAGTATGGCCTACATTTTTTGTTTTATATTTAGCCATATTAAAACACATACTGTTTGCTTGTGCCCAGTTTACCAAGTGTATCCAGATCACTCTGTATCAGTGACCGGTTCCTCTTCACTATTTATCACTCCCCCAATTCTTGTGTCATCTGCAAACTTTATCAGGGATGATTTTACGTTTTCTCCCAGGTCATTGATAAACATGTTAAATAGTGTAGGGCCAAGAACAGATCCCTGCAGAACCCCACTAGAAACACACCTGCTTGATGAGAATTGCTTGTGTACAATTATATCTTGAGACCTATCAGTTAGCGAGCTTTACATCCATTTAATGTGTCCCATGTTAATTTTATATCATTCCCATCATAAAATTATACAAAGTTAGTTTGACAGGATGTATTTTCCATAAATCCATGTTGATTGGCACTAATTATATCACCCTCCTTTAATTATTTATTGTCCCATATCAGCTGCTCTATTACCTTGCCCAGGATCGATGTCAGACTGACAGGCCCATAATTACCCAGGTCATCCCATTCACTGTTTTTAAAACTTGGCACAATATGAGCCTTTTTCCAGACTTCTGGAACTTCCCCAGTATTGCAAGACTCATTGAAAAATCAACATTAACAGTCCAGTGAGCTCCCAAGACAGCTCTTTAAAAACTCTTGGATGCAAGTTATCCGGAGTTGCTGATTTAAAAATGGCTAATTTATTTGGTTCCGTTTAAGATCCTCATGGCATACTAGTAGAATGGAAAGCGTGTTATCATCACCATGTGAAGAAATTACATCCCAAATACATTTTTATTTTGTCCCTAATGCATGCCAGAAATATTTATTGAACACGTCTGCCTTTTCTGCTTCATTACTTATAATTCTACCTTTTCCACTGAATAATGGACCAATACCATTATCAGGATTCTTTTTGTTCCTAATATTCTTAAAAATCGCCTTTTTATTGTCCTTCACTCTGCAGGCCATAGATTTCTCCTTCTTCCCTTTGCTTCCCTTTACAATTTTCTACAATTAATAGCTTCTGATTTATATTCATTACTATCAACTTCCCCTGTCTTCCATTTGTTATGTATATATTTTTTATTTTTCATATCCACCTTCACTTCTCCTCTAAATCAGGTTGGTTTTTTTTTTAAACTGGTATGGCCTTCTTTCCTGGTTGTGGGATTGTGGCTTTTGGGACATCTGTTACAGTGTTCTTAAACAATTTCCAATTATGTTTCATATTTTCCTGATTAAATTCTTCCTCACAGATTATTTGGATCATAATTGTTTTCAGTTTTGTGAATTTGGCTCTTTTTCAAGCACCAAGTATCTATCTATCTATCTAGTCAGGACTTTATTCTGTTTGCACATTATATAGGTGATCAAATCATGATCCTCTCTACCTAAGCTACCATTAATTTTTAGTCCTGTGATCAGTTCCTCTTTATCTGTTAAGATGAGGTCTAATATAGAATTCCTCCATGTTGGATGCCACACTTCAGATTTAGGAAATTGCCATCTATAATATTTAGAAATTCCAGGGATGTTCTGGTACTGGCACATGAGATGTTCAACAGGTATCACTCAAATTGAATTCCTGCCCACTGTGTCAGCCCATGTCCAAGTGCTAGAGCAGAGAGGGAAGCAAGCTATGTTAGCCAAAGGGCTGCTACTTCACTTCCCCATGGGAGCAAGGGGGAAGTAGGGACTAGACCATGATTCCCGAAGTCAGTGTGGCCCCAGCCCACAGAGATTAGAGTTGGCAAAGGACCTATCCGATCACCTTGCCCATCCTCTCCTGAGCCAGGTGGTGCTGTCCCATGTGGCTCATTCTCCAGGGCTTTGTCCAGTTCAGTTTTACATGACGCAAGTGATGGGGCCTCTACCACTTCTCTTAGGAGATGATTCCACATGGCACAGGGAGGAAATGGGCATCATAATGGTCTCTGGAACTGGTGGGGACGGTCACATACTCATCATGGGGAGGGGATGTGTGAGATGGAGTCACGTTTCCCCTCCCCCCCATGTTTTTCCCCTCACAGGAAACCAAGGCCAAGTTGATCTGGAAAATGTAAACTTGATAAATTACATTTACAGCACAGGAAGGTCCTATCAGCAGATGCTCACTTACCTTCACCACTGGCTTTTTGTTTTCCTTGCTCCCTTATGGCCTTGAGTCCTGGAGGGGTGTAGGAGGCACTTAAATTGGTAGTACACTGAAATTCAACAACAAATAGAATTAAACCACCTCCATTGGTTTGGGTGTAGGTGGGGTGACACTGTTCAAGGCCCAAGAGCAGAGGGTACCCTCCCAGAGTTCATTCCAGAGTTGCATAAACATCCCATGAAGGCTCTGTTTGTTTCCAATACGGTAATGGCCCCAAACACTATGCGTTACTCTAAGGGTGCATGGGGCTTTTCCTCTGGTGCAGAGATCCTCAAACTGTGGGATGCGCCCCTGTAGGGGGGCACAGAGGAACATGCACGGTGTGTGGCTCGGGCCTGGGCCAGTCCCCATGAGGGGACAGGGAAGGAGTGCCACCCGCTCCGCTCCTGGCCCCAGCTGCCAGCCCCGCGCCTGGGGCTCCACTCCTGACCCTGTGCCTAGGAATAGACTGTCAGTCCCACTAGGCTGTGCCATGCTTGGCCAGAGGGGGCACTGTTACACTGATGCACCGCCTCACAGGGTCCTTAAAGAAAGAGACTTTGGGGAGAAAAATTGGCTACTGAAGTGAGCTTATCATTATGGTTGCCACCCCGCTCATCTCCTGGGATGCAACGATCATGATGCCGAGTGATGTCCTAACCAGACCGGGCCAGAGAGAGGGACCCAGATGACATCACCACTCTGCCGGCTCTGGCTGGATCCCAACCCCTACCTGGGATGAAATGGGATCAGACTAACAGCAGCTCCAGCCAGCTCAACTAACTTCTTCCCCCCATGGACAGTTATTACCATCTTTGATACTATCTAACAGACTGTCAAACACGGGGGGAAGTGGGAGGTTTCCCTTCTAAAAACTCTCTTCAGCTAAAGGGAACGGGAACAAGGGATGTGGTTCAAAGGAACGCCTTACTTAATGTTTTGCATTTCAAAGGCTTTCACTGTTCCCCCCTATTTTCTGTACCTTTAGTAAAAGGTTAAAATGTTGTTTCCTGGTGGGTTTGCCATGGTACAAAGCAGGCTGAGATCTCTGCATACCAAACCCCGGACATTTTTGGACACTGTTTGACCTTGGACAATGACTGGATTACGGTAACAACTTTGGCTCATTTGTTGCATCTATATAAGACCACAGGATACCCCTTCTCTAAAGTGAGGGTTACTCTTCTTACTTACGCCTGTCGGCTGGTGGCCTCTGTCCAGAAGGGGCAGGTCCTTCAGGGTGAGGATGCTGCTTGGTTTTGCAGCAAGAGATGTTAGAAATACAGTAGCAGAGCCCAGATCCCTGGAGGATAGAAACACCTACTTGTCAGTAGCACTAACATTCCCCCCATCAATCCCAGGAAGGGAGTCTCACCCTGATGGACTCAGTGAGGGTCTCAAGGTGTGAGAATGGTAGCCAGTGTTCTGCTTTTAAAGGATGGAGGAGCCCTGTGGCCCAGCGATTAATGCCATACAAAATATTTGGTTAGATTCCTCAGTGCCAGACTCCACTCTTTGCAGGGAGAGGGTCCTGGGCAGGGGCAGGGGCTGGTATATTCCAATTTTGAGGAGGTATTTGGGGGGGAGAGCAGAATTGTTGCTACTTGGAAATGATCATTTAGTCTTTGTCTTGCCCAGGAAAGGCAGCAAAACTTAGGTCAGGGGTAGCTGGCATGTGTTGAATCCAAGCAACATGGATTTAGTTGAGACAAAGCTTTAGAAGAAGGAACAAGGTCTCTGGTCTCCTTGACTGGAAGGAAAATACTGTAGTATGTGTGTGGGGATGGGGGAGTACGTGTGGATACACAAGGCTGCAAAAGGATCAGGAAGGGCCCTCCCCCAAAATTGTCCAAGAGGCTCCGTCTTTACTTGCTGTTGGCGATTCACCTTTCTGTAGCCAAGTGACCCCACTCCCGGAGTTGTATGTCCACAAAGGAAGCGCTGTCCAGGGGCTGATCACCCAGGAACCACACCAGGGTCTGCAGGGGAAGCAATGCAATACACACTTCACCATGCACTGTGGGTCTGATCCTGATCTGACACTGGAGTTACTCCCAATTTACACCAGAGTGACATCTGAATCGAGCCCCGGAGAAGGGCAAGGAGACAAAGGCAAGCCGGTCTAGAATAGTTGCCCAGGTTAAACATAAAAAGTGCCCACAGCACTGCAACCAAGTGGGGATGCTTGTGAGTTTGTATATAGGGGGAAGCCTAGGCTGGCAATCAGGAAAATCCCAGGCCTTGTGAGAAGGCCTCCAAATTAATTGTGCTGCCCCTTGCAATTGCCTGATGAAAAACAGCTGGAAGACCAGCCCCTTGGGGGCTGTTGGTTGGCCCCTGTTGCATGTCTGCTCTCTCTGGGTCACTGCTTCCCTGTGGGCTGTTTTGACCTCTTCTCTTACTAACCCATGTTGCTCTGTTGTCTCCTATTCTGGGTATGTCTACACTGCAAAGAAACACCTGAAGCAGTGAGTCTATAGACCCAGGCTCACCGGGCTCGGGCTACAGGGCTAAAAATAGCCGTGGACATGTTCCCACTCGGGCTGGAACCCGGGCTCTGAAACCCAGTGAAGGGGCAGGTCTCAGAGCCTGAGTGCCAATGTCTACACAACTATTTTTAGCCCTGTAGCCTGGGCCCTGTGAGCCTGCGTCTATAGACCCAGGCTCCAAGACTCGCTGCCATGGGATTTTTTTTTTTTTTTTGCAGGGTAGATGCACTGTGGCCTGGGGGACTTAGACTCATAGACTTTAAGGCCAGAAGGGACCATTGTGATAATCTGCTCTGACCTGCTGCACGTTACAGGACACAGAACCTCACTTACCCGCTCCTGTAACAGACCCCTAACTTCTGGATGAGTTACTGAAGTCCTCAAATTATAGTTTAAAGACCCCAAGTTACAGAGAATCCACCATTTACTCTAGTTCAAAGCAGCAAGTGACCCGTGCCCCATGCTGCAAGGAAGGCAACCCCCCCCCCCGGGTCTCTGCCAATCTGACCCAGGGACAATTCCTTCCTGACCCCAAATATGGCAATCATTTAGATCCTAAGCATGTGGGCAAGGCCCACCAGGCAGATACCTGGGAAATTATTCTCTGTAGTAGCTCAGATCCCACCCCATCTAGTGTCCATCTCCGGCCATTGGAGATATTTGCGGCTAGCACAGATCGGCTATGTGCCATTGTAGGCAGTCCCATCATACCACCCCCTCCATAAACTTATCAAGCTCAGTATTGAAGCCAGGTAGGATTTTGCCCCCACTGCTCCCCTTGGGAGGCTGTTCCAGAACTTCACTCCTCTGATGGTTAGAAACCTTTGTCTAATATTGAGCCTAAACTTGACAAATGTGCTCGCACCATGGAGTCTGCCAGGCTGAAACAGAGGCCTGAGGGGGATGCACTGACCTACTGTGACAGTATGCACCCATGTATTCACACCCTACACACTAGTGTAATAATCCTTGTACAAGGCATGCTTGGAGGTATCACTTGAGAACTGATAATTTGCTGGTCAATATTATCATAGTAAAGTGCACATAGTAACATTATATGTAAAGTTATGAACGGAAGCTGAAATCATGACTGAAGTATGTTTCCCAGATCAATCTGGAGAGTGGTTAAACCAGTTTCTCAAAGACAAAAGGGCAAGCTGACACGCCAGCCAGGTATCAGCAAAGCTAATGGGCCTTTACCTACCCAGTGTCCGGTCTTCGGCAAGGAAGGGAGGCAGGTACAAAGAGATCTGCATCTTAGCAAAGAAACAGCATGAAGTCTCCTTCTTCCTGCAGACTGCCTGTCTCCTGGTTTTTAGCTGGGAATGCTTTTCAAAGGGGGACTAAAAACTATAAAAAGGAGGGGGCAAACATCCCAAGGCACCCCCCTCTCTCTCCCTACCCATCTCATTCTCTGCATCTGAGAAAACAAAGGAAACAGCTATTGGACTCTGGGGGAGGGGAACTGACATGAAGAGTTTGGTCAGTAATGCTGCTGGACGCACGTGGTGAGAAACTTTGCTTTGGAACTAATATAGTTTGTTACATTAGACACTAGAACGTGTTTTATCTTTCTTGTATTTTTCTTGTAAGCCTTTCGGACTTTTATGCCTCATTGCTTGTACTCTCTTAAAATCTCACCCTTTGTAGTTAATACACTTGTTCTATTGTTTTATCTGATATAGTGTGTTTAAGTTAAAGTGCCTAGATAACTCCATTTAGAGTGGTAAGTTGTGTGTATATTATTCCCTTGAAGGAATAATGGACTAAATAGATTTGGACAGTCCAGGAGAGGGCTGGTCAGTACAAGACATACATTTCTGGGGGGAAATTCAGGACTGGGGGTATGCTGGGGTCACCCTGCAGTATAACCATGGCTGGTAAAAGACAGAGGATAATCCAAGTGTGGCTGGCAGGCTGCAGTACGTGCAAACATCTGGGAGTGACTTGCATGCTGGTGGCTGTTTGAGAACAGTCCACATGGGAGGCTACAGCAGCAAGGCACTGCAAAGGCATCCCAGGTTACAGGACGGGGTGACACAGCTGCTCACTGGTCTGGATTGTACCCTAGTATATCCCACCCATTTCAATCTTTTCTTTGACCACCCTGTATTTGTAGGTTTCAGATATTCATATATGGTTCAGGCATGGATTGCAAAGATTTTAGGGACCTATATGATAAAGTCAGGTTATAGGATCTTGTAGAGAGCCATAGGGCTGGTGGCAGGTGCTAGGAATAATTTCTGCTGACTCATCTGACAACCAGATGGGAGAAAGCTTG
This sequence comes from Trachemys scripta elegans, assembly GCF_013100865.1. Taxonomy (NCBI): domain Eukaryota; kingdom Metazoa; phylum Chordata; order Testudines; family Emydidae; genus Trachemys; species Trachemys scripta. The sequence continues at coordinate 141,737,094 of NC_048299.1, forward strand.
GGCTGAGTTTTCTGTTTTGTTATAAAAACCATAATACATGCAAACCCCAGGGAGATGGTAAAGAGTGAGTGAGTGAGTGAGTACATATGTACGTACGTACACACACACACATTTGTGGGAGGGATAGCTCAGTGGTTTCAGAATTGATCTGCTAAACCCAGGGTTATGAGTTCAATCCTTAAGGAAGCAACTTAGGGATCTGGGGCAAAATCAGTACTTGGTCCTGCTAATGAAGGCAGGGGGCTGGACTCAATGACCTTTTGGGGTCCCTTCCAGTTCTATGAGATAGGTAGATCTCTCTCTCTCTCTCTAAAACACCATCTGCTCATAGGGTCTTACCTCATTCCAAGTGGGATTCTGTTCCTTCTGTATCACTCTTGTACTTCTTGTGACATCTAAGAGAAATTAGACATACCATGGATTCCCAGTGTGCAGCTCCATGGAAGTGGCGGTGTCTGAAAGTGTGTGTGAGGAGAGAACACAGCCCATGTTTATGGTGTTCTTTGGGTCAGGTCTCTTTTTCTTATGATATCCAGTGTTGACCCCAGCCTGCTTTTGCAGGGAACAACCTTGCACTGGGAGGGAGATGGACTGGATGAGTGAATAGGTCTTTTCCATCTCCAGGCTATTTCTTAAATTCATAGATTCCAAGGTTAGAATGGACCACTGTGCTCATCTAGTCTGACCCCCTGGATATCACAGGCTAGATGACAGCCCTGGAGGTCAAATGCCATACAGAAGCCTAAACTTTCAAAGGTTTCTAAGGGATTTGGATGGCCAGTTGCCATTAATTTTAATGAAATCTGGGCCTCCAAATCTCCCAGGGGGCTTTGAAATCTCAGCCTTCATATTTACGAATCTACGTTTTCTTCTCTTGCTTTAGTTTTGACCTGCTTTGTGCTTCAGGCAGACCCCTTAAAGATGCTGCTCTGAGCCCCTTCAACTCCTGAAGGCACTTCCCTTGGGGAATCCTTGAGACACTCCCCTCTCCAGCCCGCCTCTACCCCAAAGTCTGTGGATCCCGTCAAAGGGGGAGATTGGCCCTTTCAGAGAGAGCACCTGGGCCTGGGGAAAGAGAGGCCAGGTGAGTGAGAACTCGGAGGCTGCCGGAGGACCCAGGATCCCGCGGCGGAGGTTGGGGGAGGCAGTGAGAACCTGAGAGGAACTGTCTAAAAGAGGGCCTCCAGGAAGAAAAGCTGAGGGGGTTAGTGCTCTTGAAACAGGGCACAGAAGCAGGAATCAGGAGCTGCAGGACTTCCCGGGGAGGGGAGACCATGAGAGTCTGAGAGGGAAAGGGGGAAAATCCCCTGGGAATTGTAGCCAGGGTGAGATTTTGTTTGGTTTTGTTTAAGTTTGGACAATAAACCTGCGGAAAAGGTGGGTGTGGCAGAGTCGGTACCAAGATGGGGAGAACCCTGCCTTATTACAATCCCCAGCTGCATGGAGGGGCTTCTTGTCTTGTCCTTCTATACTTAGTAGATTTGTTTCCCCTCTGCCACCCAGCTAGGAAGAGGAGGCGGCCCTTAATGTCCAGAGACCACTTTGTGATCCTCAAACAAAATGCAACCGAGAAAGGCAAAGGATGATCAGTTATCTCCTGGAAAATGCTAAACAAATTACTGTTACCTCTGAAGCTGGCAGACACGTGTGAGTCAGGTGTGATGAATTTTGCAGTTGGGATGTTAGCAGACAGAATGACGAGGTGTAGCATTTCTGTCCCACCTCTGCTGTAGCTCTCCCTTCTTCCCAGCAAATGGCTTTATTCTGCAACGATGCAAGCCCGTCAGTTCTTTCTTATTTCCCCTTCACTCTGCCCCAGCCTTTTTTTTGTCCTGCAGGCGTGCTGTTAGTAGTAATAGCTCCTGTGTTTACAGCTTACCTCCTAATGCCACTTGGTGGTTTTGTCTCAGAAGTCCTGTCTGTACGGAATGTGATTTCCGTTTCCAGGAAGTAGATCAGAACAAGGAGTGACATCATATAGAGGAAAGGGTCAAATTGTGCATCCAGGAAGTGATGCCATAATAGGAAGGAAAGAGGCTTCCATTCATAGACAGCTATGTTCAGCTGTTTAATCAGTGATATGGTTTTTGAGGTAAAACCTGAGGTGCTGACCACGTTGGGTATTGGTAATACCTGGACACTTTCTGGTATCTTGAACAAATTCCCACTCTGGTACCTGCATTTGGCCTGCCTTTTCAATTGGATGCAATGCTTTTTTCACTGTCTGACAGAGACGTTATGTAGTGTTGATATGAGTTGTTAAACAATGGCCAAGCTACTCTCCAGAGTTGGCTACATTTAACTGGTGGGCAAATAAACCATAAGCACCCTCTTTCTTAAAACGAAGCTTTGTTCTGTATTGAGTCACTTATAACATTTTGAAGACTTGATATAATAATAAGTAATTATTTTCAGACAATGTCCTTTCCTTCTCTGAAAATGTACCTAGCTACCAAGAGTGTGAGGCTTAACTAATGTTTAAGTGCTTCGAGATCCCTGGAGATAGAGAATAGCAATTAGTCAACAGAAGATCTAATTATTTATTACTGCTTATTTCAGCAGCTTATGGAAACTTCCTAAGCAGAGTGATAGGCTGCTGGGGACCCATGCAAACCCTGAGGGAGAAATTCTGCCCCCTTGAAGTGGAGGGGTATTTTGCCACTGACTTCAATAAGGCCTGGGTTTTCAGCCTGACCATCTAAGTGCCCCTGTTTCACCTTATCATGGGACGTGTCCTGCTTCAGTAGCCAGTTATGTGGTTGAAACAAGCTATGTGCTGGTATTTAAGAGCATGAGAACATAAGAACAGACAGACTGGGTCAGACCAAAGGTCTATCTAGCTCAGTATCCTGTCTTCCAACACTGGCCAATGCCAGGTGCCCCCGAGGGAATGAACAGAACAGTAAACAGCAAGTGATCCATCCCGTCGCCCATTCCCAACTTCTGGCAAACAGAGGCTAATAGCCATTGATGGACCTATCCTCCATGAACTTAGCTAGTTCTTTTTTGAACCCTGTTATAGTCTTGGCCTTCACAACAACATCCTATGGCAAAGAGTTCCACGTGTTGACTGTGCATTGTGTGAAAAAATACTTCCTTTTGTTTGCTGCCTATTAATTTCATTTGGTGACCCTTAGCTCTTGTGTTATGAGTAAATAACACTTCCTTATTTACTTTCTCCACACCAGTCATGATTTTATAAGCCTCTATCATATCCACCCTTAGTCGTCTTTTTTCCAAACAGAAAAGTCCCAATCTTATTAATCTCTTCTCATATGGAAGGTGTTCTATACCCCTAATCATTTTTGTTGCCCTTTTCTGAACCTTTTCCAATTCCAATATATCTTTTTGAGATGGGGCGACCACATTGCATGCAGTATTCAAGATGTCGGTGTACCATGGATTTATATAGAGGCAATATGATATTGTCTGTCTTTTTATCTATCCCTTTCTTAATGATTCCCAACATTCTGGTCGCTTTTTCGACTGCCGCTACACATTGAGAGGATGTTTTCAGAGAACTATGCATTATGACTCCAAGATGTCTTCTTGAGTAGTAACAGCATTTTAGACCCAATCATGTTGTGTGTATAGTTGGGATTATGTTTTCCAATGTGCATTACTTTGCATTCTTCAACGTTGAATTTCATCTGCCATTTTGTTGCCCAGTCACCCAGTTTTGTCAGATTCCTTTGTAAGTCTTCACAGTCTGCTTTGGATTTAACTATCTTGAGTAGTTTTGTATCATCTGCAAATTTTGCCACATTGCTGTTTACCCCTTTTTCCAGATCATTTATTAATATGTAACAGACCTCTCGGGGACACCACTATTTACCTCTCTGCATTCTGAAAACTGACCATTTATTCCTGCTCTTTATTTCCTAGCTTTTAACCAGTTCCTGATCCATGAGAGGACCTTCCCTCTTATCCCTTGAGAGCTTACTTTGCTTAAGAGCCTTTGGTGAGGGACCTTGTCAAAGGCTTTTTCAAAATCTAAGTACACTATATCCACTGGATCCCCCTTGTCCACATGCTTGTTGACCCCCTCAAAGAATTCTAGTAGATTGGTGACGCATGATTTCCCTTTACAAAACCCATGTTGACTCTTTCCCAACAAATTATCTTTATCCATGTGTCTGACAATTTTCTTCTTTACTATAGTTTCAACGAGTTTGCCCGGTACTGAAGTGAGGCTTACTGGCCTGTAATTGCTGGGATCACCTCTGGAGCCCTTTTTAAAATTGGCATCACATTAGCTATCCTCCAGTCATTTAGTACAGAAGCTGATTTAAATGATAGGTTACAAACCACAGTTAGTAGTTCTGCAATTTCACATTTGAGTGCCTTCAGAATTATTGGGTGATACCATCTGGCCCTGGTGACTTATTACTGTTTAGTTTATCATTTTGTTCCAAAACTTCCTCTAATGACACCTCAATCTGGGACAGTTCCTCAGATGTCACCTAAAAAGAATGGCTCAGGTTTGGGAATCACCCTCATATCCTCAGCCATGAAGACTGATGCAAAGAATTCATTTAATTTCTCCGCAACAGCCTTTTTGTCCTTAAGTGATCCTTTAACATCTCGATCGTCCAGTGGCCCCACTGGTTGTTTAGCAGGCTTCTAGTTTCTGATGTACTTAAATGTTTTTTTGCTATTACTTTTTGAGTCTTTGGCTAGCTGTTCTTCACATTCTTTTTTGGCCTGCCTAATTATATTTTTACACTTCATTTGCCAGAGTTTATATTCGCTTCTATTTTCCTCACTAGGATTTGACTTCCACTTTTTAAAGGATGCCTTTTTACCTCGCACTGCTTCTTTTACTTTATTGTTCAGTCATTGTGGCACTATTTTTAGTTCTCTTACTATGTTTTTTAATTTGGGGTATACCTTTAAGTTGTTCCTCTAGTATGGTTAAAAAGTTTCCATGCAGCTTGCAGGGATTTCACTTTTGGTGCTGTACCTTTTAATTTCTGTTTAACTAACTTCCTCATTTTTGTGTAGACCCCCTTTCTCAAATCAAATGCTACCGTGTTGGGCTGCTGTGGTGTTTTTCCCACCACAGGACTGTTGCATTTAATTATATTATGGTCACTATTGCCAAGCGGTCCAGCTAGATTCACCTCTTGGACCAGATCCTGTGGTCCACTTAGGACTAAATCAAGAATTGCCTCTCCTCTGGTGGGTTCCAGGACCAGCTGCTCCAAGAAGCAGTTATTTAAGGTGTCAAGAAACTTTATCTCTGCATCACGTTCTGAGATGATATGTACCTAGTCAATATGGGGATAGTTAAAATCCCCTATTATTATTATTAAGTTTTTAATTTTTATAGCCTTTCAATCTCCCTGAGCATTTCACCATCACAATCACCATCTTGGTCAGGTGGTTGGTAGCATATCCCTACTGCTATATTCTTATTATTTGAGCATGGAATTAATCTATGATACAGTCTGGTTTATTTAAGATTCTATGCTTTCTTTCACATTTAGTGCCCTTCCCCCACCAGTGTCACCTGTTCTGTCCTTCCGATATATTTTGTACCCTGGTTTTACTGTGTCCTATTGATTATCCTCATTCCACCAAGTTTCTGTGATGCCTATTGTGATGTTGCACTCTATATGATTTTATGAAAATATGCTAATGAGTGTGAATATAATGTAACTGGAATATGCTTCATGCAAAAGGTCTCTTGTAAGGAATCATTACGAAGCTTATAATCTGAGTGTGGTCATCCTATCTGTATAAATGTATCACTCTTGTATCTGAAACTAGAAATATGAAATATAACTCCGAGGTCCTATTGTAGTTATGCAAAGTGTGGGCCATTAATGATGATTTGAAATCTTGATGGCTCCCATTAACCAGGACAACTGACTGTGGATGGCTCTGTTTGCTTGCAGGCCTTCCTGTGAGTCAGGCTGGGAGAAATGAAGGCTTGGGGCTTCACAGGACATGTGACTATGTCACCTGGTACTGAAATCCATCTTAAACCTGGCGCTTTTCCATTTAGAAAGGGGGAGGGGTTCCAGAGAGACAAAAGATTCCTGCCTTGTGCCAAAGCTATATAAGGGGGTGGAACAGAACAAATGGGGCTGCAATAATGAGAAATCCCCTAGTTACCACCTGAGCTGGAACAAGGGCAGTACCAGGAGAAAGGGTTGTGCCCAGACTAGGAAGGCATCCAGTCTGTGATAGAAGCTTATTGGAACATCTCTGAGGGTGAGATTTCATCTGTAATCACTTTCTTACTGTATTAGGCATAGACTCGTGTGTTTTATTTTATTTTGCTTGGTAATTCACTTTGTTCTGTCTGTTATTACTTGGAACCACTTAAATCCTACTTTTTGTATTTAATTGTGGCAAATTGCCGGCACTACTATGATGGGTCTCACGCTTTCTCTTCTTGGGAGGGTTCAGGGTGCAGTTTCTTGCCCCTGAACTGGGATATTAACTGCCCCACTAGTGTCCTAGAGGAGGGGAGTGGAGACAGAGGGACCCGGGTCCACCCTCTACTCTGGGTCCCAGCCCAGGGGCCCTAGGGATAGCAGTAAACCACTTGAACTAACAGTTCCTTCCCCTGGGCTACTTCCCTCTCCTGCCCTTCAGCTTGTGGCTGTGGGGCTTCCTGCCCTCCCTCTGCACAAGCCAGGTGTCCCTTTACCTAGGGTCTTGGTCTTCTTATCCCACCATAGCACTTCTCCAAACTTTCCTCTACTTCCCTCCAAACTGTTCTCTGCTCTAACACCAATCCTCTCTGCTTCAACTCCTTCCCCTGTCTGATTGAAGCAGGGGTTTTTTATCAGGTGACTGACTTCAGGTGCTCTAATTGGCTTCAGGTGCTCTAATTAATCTATAGCAAACTTTCTTCCCTCTACAGGGAATAAGGCTCCCTTCTAACCCTCTCCTGCTGCCCTCTGGCCATGCTGTATCACATTCATAAAATAACTTTTTAATTATTATTTAATCCAGAGTATGTATTAATACCTGGGGGGGAGAACAGCTGTGCATATCTCTGGTCTTCCTGAGTAGCCCCGCCCCCTGGTTAAGCAGGGAGAACTGGAAGTCCTGGTACAGTCAAGGAATTATGATGTGATTGGAATAACAGAGACTTGGTGGGATAACTCACATGACTGGAGTATTGTCATGTGTGAATATAAACTGTTCAAGAAGGTCAGGCAGGGCAGAAAAGGTGGGGGAATTACACTGTATGTAAAAAGAACCGGAGTACTTGTGGCACCTTAGTGGGCTGTAGTCCACGAAAGCTTATGCTCTAATAAATTTGTTAGTCTCTAAGGTGCCACAAGTACTCCTGTTCTTCTTTTTGCGGATACAGACTAACACGGCTGCTACTCTGAAAACTGTATGTAAAAGAGCAGTATGACTGTTCAGAGCTCTGGTATGAAACTGCAGAAAAACCTGAGAGTCTCTGGATTAAGTTTAGAAGTGTGAGCAACAAGGGTGATGTCATGATGGGAGTCTGCTATAGACCACCAGACCAGGGGGATGAGATGGACGAGGCTTTCTTCCGGCAACTAACAGAAGTTACTAGATCGCAGGCCCGGGTTCTCATGGGAGACTTAAATCACCCTGATATCTGCTGGGAGAGCAATACAGCGGTGCACAGACAATCCAGGAAATTTTTGGAAAGTGTAGGGGACAATTTCCTGGTGCAAGTGCTGGAGGAACCAACTAGGGGCAGAGCTCTTCTTGACCTGCTGCTCACAAACAGTGAAGAATTAGTAGGGGAAACAAAAGTGGATGGGAACCTGGGAGGCAGTGACCATGAGATGGTCGAGTTCAGGATCCTGACACAAAGAAGAAAGGAGAGCAGCAGTATACGGATCCTGGACTTCAGAAAAGCAGACTTTACTCCCTCAGAGAAATGATGGGCAGTATCCCCTGGGAGAATAACATGAGGGGGAAAGGAGTCCAGGAGAGCTGGCTGTATTTTAAAGAATCCTTATTGAGGTTGCAGGAACGAACCATCCCGATGTGTAGAAAGAATACTAAATATGGGAGACGACCAGCTTGGCTTAACAGTGAAATCCTTGCTGATCTTAAATGCAAAAAAGAAGCTTACAAGAAGTGGAAGATTGGACAAATGACCAGGAAGGAGTATAAAAATATTGCTCAGGCATGCAGGAGTGAAATCAGGAAGGCCAAATTACACTTGGAGTTGCAGCTAGCAAGAGATGTTGAGAGTAACAAGAAGGGTTTCTTCAGGTATGTTAGCAACAAGAAGAAAGTCAAGGAAAATGTGGGCCCCTTACTGAATGAGGGAGGGAACCTAGTGACAGAGGATGTGGAAAAAGCTAATGTACTCAATGCTTTTTTTGCCTCTGTCTTCAAGAACAAGGTCAGCTCCCAGACTGCTGCACTGGGCAGCACAGCATGGGGAGGAGGTGACCAACCCTCTGTGAAGAAAGAAGTGGTTCACGACTATTTAGAAAAGCTGGATGAGCACAAATCCATGGGGCTGGATGCGCTGCATCCAAGGGTGCTAAAGGAATTGGCAGATGTGATTGCAGAGCCATTGGCCATTATCTTTGATAACTCATGGCAATCGGGGGAGGTCCAGGATGACTGGAAAAAGGCTAATGTAGTGCCCATCTTTAAAAAAGGGAAGAAGGAGGATCCGGGGAACTACAGGCCAGTCAGCCTCACCTCAGTCCCTGGAAAAATCATGGAGCAAGTCCTCAATTCTGAAGCACTTTGAGGAGAGGAAAGTGATCAGGAACAGTCAGCATGGATTCACCAAGGGCAAGTCATGCCTGACTAACCTAATTGCCTTGTATAATGAGATAACTGGGTTTGTGGATGAAGGGAAAGCAGTGGACGTGTTATTCCTTTACTTTAGCAAAGCTTTTTTTACGGTCTCCCACAGTATTCTTGCCAGCAAGTTAAAGAAGTATGGGCTGGATGAATGGACTATAAGGTGGATAAAAAGCTAGCTAGATCGTCGGGCTCAACGGGTAGTGATCAATGGCTCCATGTCTAGTTGGCAGCCAGTATCAAGCGGAGTGCCCCAGGGGTCGGTCCTTGGTCCGGTTTTGTTCAATATGTTCATTAATGATCTGGAGGATGGCATGGATTGCATCCTCAGCAAGTTTGCAGATGACACTAAACTGGGAGGAGTGGTAGATACATTGGAGGGTAGGTATAGGATACAGAGGGACCTAGACAAATTAGAGGATTGGGCCAAAAGAAACCTGATGAGGTTCAACAAGGACAAGTGCAGAGTCCTGCACTTAGGACAGAAGAATCCCATGCACTGCTACAGACTAAGGACCGAATGGCTAGAGAGCAGTTCTGCAGAAAAGGACCTAGGGGTTACAGTGAATAAGAAGCTGGATATGAGTCGACAGTGTGCCCTTGTTGTCAAGAAGGCTAACAACATTTTGGACTGTATAAGTAGGGCATTGCCAGCAGATCAAGGGACGTGATCATTCCCCTCTATTCGACATTGGTGAGGCCTCATCTGGAGTACTGTGTCCAGTTTTGGGGCCCCACACTACAAGAAGGATGTGGAAAAATTGGAAAGAGTCCAGCAGAGGGGAACAAAAATGATTAGGGGGCTGGAGCACATAACTTATGAGGAGAGGCTGAGGGAACTGGGATTGTTTATCTGCAGAGGAGAAGAATGCGAGGGGATTTGATAGCTGTTTTCAACTACCTGAAAGGGGGTTCCAAAGAGGATGGATCTAGACTGTTCTCAGTGGTACCAGATGACAGAACAAGGAGTAATGGTCTCAAGTTGCAGTGGAAGAGGTTTAGGTTGGATATCAGGAAAAATGTTTTCACTAGAAGGGGGGTGAAGCACTGGAATGGGTTACCTAGGGAGGTGGTGGAATCTCCTTCCTTAGAGGTTTTTAAGGCCTGGCTTGACAAATCCCTGGCTGGGATGATTTAGTTGGGGATTGGTCCTGCTTTGAACAGGAGGTTGGACTAGATGACCTCCTGAGGACCCTTCCAACCCTGATATTCTATGATTCTAAGGGTTGATGGGTGCTAAAGGGCTTAGGGATCAAAGCCTCGTTAAGAAGAAGCTCTCAGCCTTTCCTAGCAGGCCGCTAGGCTCAGCCCACCCATAGGTGCCAACTTTTCCCAGCGCCGGTGTGTGCTCGCGCCCCTGTCAGTGGCCCGAATCCACCCTTTCCCTGCCCCCATTCCAACGCTTTCCCCAAAGTCCCCGCCTCCTCCCTCTCCCTATTGGACCCCTTCCCCAAATCCCCGCCCCAACCCCACCTCTTCCCGAATGCTCTGTGTGCCCCCTCTTCCCCCCTCCCTCCCAGTCCTTGCCACGTGAAACAGCTGTTTTGCAGTGCAAGCGCTGGGAGCAAGGGAGAAAAAGCGGGCACACAGCGTGCTCAGGGGAGTAGCAGAGGTGGAGGAGCTGGAGTGGGGGGCAGGGCGGGGAGCTGCCCGTGGGTGCACAGCACCCACCAATTTTTCCCTATGGGTGCTCCAGCCCTGGAGCACCCATGGAGTCAGCACCTATAAGCCCACCCCAAACAAACAGACCACATGGTATATTTCAGTCAAGCACACCACACACACACACACTACTGAGAACACACTTACCTGACGGGTCCCGTAATCGCTCCTCCTTCACCTGGAGAACTCCCTCGCAAAACTCCCGTTAGCCCCCCCTGGTCACTAGCTCCAATCAATCCGGAAAACAAATACCCCAGGATGCCCAGAAGATGCTGTTGTTTCAGTCCCCTCCCTGGCTCACTAAAACAATCGGTGATAAAAATGGCACAAACACAGTCGGGCTGATGATGGAGGGGAAAGCATCCTAGACCCATCGTTCAAAAAGGGGCTCTAGTAGTATTGCCAAAAAACAGCTGGGGCAGGGGAGACATGGTCCTAGGGTAGGTATCATGGCCTGGTGGGGGTGGGGGGGCTGTGTCTGGGCAGGGGCACCGTAGCTCGTGAGTGCTGTGTTTGGGTGCGGGCACCGTGGCTGGGGGGGGCTGTGTCGGGGGGGACACCGTGGTTGAAGGGGGGCTGTATCGGGGGGGCGTGGCTCGGGGGGGCACCACGGCGCGGGTGTCTCTGGCCCGTTGCCCCGGCCCGCAGCTCCCCAAGCGCTGCCCGTGGGGTCCCGCCGTGCCCGGCTCTGCCAGCTCCGCTCCGGGCGGGGAAGGTTCCACCCTCCGGGTTGTCTCAGCGCCGCCGGCTCCGCTCCGGGATCCCTGCTTCCGGGTCTTGTGGGAGCGGAGCATGCGCAATGCGCGGGGGCGGCCGGGCGGCTGAGGCTGCGGCGGGGCCTAGTGAAACGCCGAGAGCTCGGGGCGCGGATCCCTCCGCGCGGTGAGTCCCGCCTCGTCCCCCGCAGTTACCCCCGCCCTGCTCCTCAGCCCCTCCACCCCTACCCAGTCCCCCCGCCCCC